>NC_088172.1:112229550-112529550 GCF_028769735.1 Zonotrichia leucophrys gambelii | reverse complement strand
TCCTGGAGCCCCTTCAGGCCCTGCAGGGGCTCTGAGCTCTCCCTGGATCCTTCTCCTCTCCAGGTGAGCACCCCCAGCTCTCCCAGCCCTGGAGCAGCTCTGGTGGCTCCTCTGGGCTCTGTCCAGCATCTCCAGGTCCTTGTGCTGTTGGAATGCCCAGGGCTGCGGCAGGTGGGCTCTCACCTGGGCACAGGGGCAGAGGAGCAGGATGTCCCCGTTTCCTGCTGCCCACTCTGGAGGATCAGCCCAGCATCCGAGGGGTTTCAGGGCCAGGGCATGTCCAGCCTCTCACCCACCAACACCCCAGAGCTGCTCTCCCTGTGCTCATCCCCAGCCTGGATGGATCCGAGGGTTCGTTCCGACCCAAGTGCAGCAGCACCAGCACCTGGTCCCGTTAAACCCCACGAGATCCTCGCTCTTGGAGCTCATCCATTCCCCGGGCCGCGAATCCCGGGCAAAAAAAAAAAAAAACACGCACAAAACAAACGAACTCCGGGGGCCGCGCGGTGACGTCACCCGCACCCGCCGCCCCGCCCCGGTGACGTCACAGCGGCGTACGCGCGCGCGCGCGCCCCCGCCGGGCCTGCGCGGTGCGTGAGGCGGGGGAGGCGGCGCGCGCAGCCTCGGCAGCGCCTCTGAGGAGCCGCCGCGAGCCCCGGGGGAGAACCGGGAAGGGCCGGCGACGAGCGGGGCCCATCGAGCCGAGCGGAGTCCGGGCGGAGCGCGGGGTTATGAGGGCGGGCGCCGCCGCCTCCCCGTGAGGAGCCGCGGGCGCGGGGAGCGCGCGAGGCCGCCCCGCCACAGGAAGCCATTTTGTGGGCCCCCTCCTCCTCCTCCTCCTCCTCGTCGCTCTCGTCCTCTTCCTCCTCCTCCTCGTCCTCCGCCGTCGCCGCCGCCCTCGGGAGCGGCCGGGCCCGGTGAAGGAGGCGGCGAGGAGGGGCGGCGGCGGCCGCCGCGCCCTCCCCCATGGCGAAGAAAACCTACGATCTGCTCTTCAAGCTGCTGCTCATCGGGGACTCGGGGGTCGGCAAGACCTGCGTCCTCTTCCGCTTCTCCGACGATGCCTTCAACACCACCTTCATCTCCACCATTGGTCAGTGCTTTTCCGCCCATGGCGGGGCTGCGGACCCCTCGGTTCCCACCGCCGTACCCCCCTCAGCTCCGGCCCTGTGTCACCCCCGGGGACCCCCCAGTGCTCACCCCAGCCCCGTTATTGTGTCACCCCCAAGGGATCGCCTGTGTTATCTCCAGCCCCCAAGGGACCTCCTGTGTCACCCATCAGGAATGCCCTGTGACCTCCCCCTCCCTCCCTAGGGACCCCCAGTCCCCAGTGTCACCCCTAGGGACGGCCTGTGTCACCCATCAGGAATCCCCTGTGACCTCCCTACCACCCCCAGGGACCCCCAGCCCCGTGTTTGTGTCACCCCTGGGGACGGCCTGTGTCACCCCCGAGCCCCACTCCTGTATACCCCCCCAGGGACCCCCTGTGTCACCCATTAGGATTCCCCAGGGACCCCCAGCCCCGTGTCTGTGTCACTCTTAGGGATGGCCTGTGTCACCCCCAACCCCGCTCCTGTATATTCCCCCCAGGGACCCCAGCTCCGTGTCTGTGTCACCCCTAGGGATGGCCTGTGTCACCCTCAGAGACCCCCTGTGCCACCCATCAGGAATCCCCTGTGATCCCCCCCAGGGACCTCCAGCCCCGTGTTTGTGTCACCCCCTTGCCCCACTCCTGTACCCCCTCAGGGACCCCCTATGTCCCTCCAGGCCCTCCCTGTGTCCCCCCCAGCCCCATGTTTGTGTCACCCCCTTGCCCCACTCCTGTATCCCCCCTTAGGGACCCCCTGTGTCCCCCCCAGCCCCATTCCCGTGTCCCCCTCCCGTCCCCGTGCCGAGCCCCGGCCGAGCCGCCCCGGTGCCGCCCGACGCCGCCTCGCCCCCGCCGCAGGGCAGGGCAGGGCACGGTGGCTTTGCTTCCTCCCTGGGCTCCGGGTGACCCTGGGCGACCCTCGCTGTCCCCCCCGCGGGGGCTGCGCTGCCAGCTCGTCCCCCCCCTGCCCCGTGGCAGCCGCCGGAGCCCACCTGGCCCCTTCCATCAGCGTTAATCCGGTGCCTGCGGGGCGCTGGGCTCGCCGTGCCCGTGTTTGCACCGCTATGGAGGTGCCTCACAAACCATCGCGCTCGTGGGTGGGGTCTGGTTTCTCGCCCAGCAAAGCTGGCCTTCCCCCCTCGGCACCTCCTGACCGAGGTAGAGCTGCTGTGACATCATGAACGAGGGACGTGTCTTTGGCTTTTCCGTGCAATCTGTGCCCCGGGACAGGCCTGGTACCCAACCCTTGCATCCCAGGTGTACCACAGGGCTTCTCCTGAACGTCTTTTTGTTTGCAGATGAACGGGTCAGCAGCTTGTTACCTTCTGGGTGACTGGCTCTGGAAATTAAGGGTCATTCCCTAATGAAAATTAAGGGTCATTCCTGTCTCAGCTTTCTTGCAGCACCCACTGGTGCTGCACTGAATACCCACATTTAGATAAAAAAGAAGATTATTTCGAGGAGTTTGAACTGGATCTGACTTTTTGTTTTTGCTGTAAATCCTTTAAATCACTGGTCATGCAGCTGAGGGAGTGTGGAGTGTCAGGGTAGGTCTTAGTGCTGGGTGTGAGTTCACCCCTGTGCACTTCCTTATCTGTGATGAAATATCACCCAAAAATTGCACCTCAGACTATAGCACATAAAAACACTCTTCTTAAGCAAGGCTTGGGAAATTTAAAGTGAAAAAAAAACCTTTGTGACAGCTAAGAGAAAATTATTTCCTAAAGCCTCTCAGGGCCTCAGCTTGGCATTTTGGTGAATTTTGGGGGCACTGTGTGACAGTTAATGTCCCTCCCCGTGGCTCTGGGAGGCCAGATGGGTTTGCTGCTGTGGCCTGGGTGTATTTTGGCACTGCCTGGCAGATCCTTGCTGGGATCACATGACATTCCTTGCCTTTGGAGCTCGTTGGGAAGGTTTATTTCAATTCTCAAAGTTAAAAATAGTCAACGTCATAGTTAAAAAGTCAGCAGGCACAGTGGCTCCTGCTCCAACAACTCGTGCTTTTACTAATTAGTGATTTACTAATTAGTATTAGTTGCTGGTCTAACTGTGCAGTTTTGGGCCTTCAAGAGGAGGATCACCAAGTTGAGTATGATTTGTGCACGTGCAGATTTTGGCAGTGTTTCCCACCAGTCACACCAGTGGCTGTTTGTTTCTGGAGTGCCTAAACTGGAGGGCAGAGGTGTTTTATTCCCTGAATTCTGACCTGAATGTCTGGAGATGGTAGCTGTGACAGGTTTGTGTCTTCACAGGGGAATCTGGCAGGTGTTGGGGTACAAATTGATTTTCTGTGTGGTGTTTAACTGCCCAAAGATGCCTTAAATGTGTTGTTTCCATAGTTTTCTGTAAGTTGATGTGGAAACCTGGAGGGAAGTGTCCTTAAGGGTGACCTCCATTAACACCTTGGGTAAAACAGCCCATCCCTGAAGGAAGACCCCAAACACTGAGTTACCCAGATCCACTCAGTTCTCTGTGTTATCCCAAACAGTGCAGCAGCGTGGCTGAAAATGGGATTTCAGTGTCCCCCTGCTCTCAGCAGCTCTCCCACCTGCCCAGGTTGGCCCTGCAGCAGCAGTGACAATCCAGGAACCTGGAAAGGGCTTTCCATGGAGGGAAATAATGCCAGCCCTGCAGCTGGCAGAGCAGAGTTTCAGGGAAAGCCTCCCGTGGAGTCTTTGACCTGTAGCAACAAGGAAATGTGGTTTGCAGAGCCCTGTGTACACAGAGGGTGACTGGGACTGGATCCTTGGCTGAGGCTCTCCTGTGTTTGAGTAACCCCAGCAGCTCTGCTCCCTGCCCTGCCTCTGCTCACAGCTCTGCCAACAGCCTGGGGCACACCAAAAACGTGCTGGGGTGTTTGCTGGGGGCTGGAGACAGGGACAGACTCATGGAATCCTGGAATGGTTTGGGTGGAAGGGAGCTCAGAGCCCCCCCAGTGCCACCCCTGCCATGGAGGGACACTGCCACTGTCCCAGGGTGTGCCAGTGCCCAGCCTGGCCTTGGGCACTGCCAGGGATCCAGGGGCAGCCCCAGCTGCTCTGGGAATTCATCCCAGCCCTTCCCCAGCTTCCCAGGGAACAATTCCTCATTCCCAGTATCCCATCCATCCCTGCCCTCTGGCACTGGGACCATTCCCTGGCTCCTGTCCCTCCATCCTTGTCCCCAGTCCCTCTGAGCTCTTCTGTAGGTTCCCTTCAAGCACTGAAGGCTCAATATCGAGTTTACAATGAAAAGAAGGATCTCAAGGAATATTGAAACTGGCCTCTTTTTAAGGAGAAGGTGTGAGAAAAAGGTTTTAATTCTCTAAAACCAAAGGCCTGATTGCACATGTAAGGGAAGACACCCTAACAGAGCATTTCTGCTTCATGTTAGTGATTTCTGTTCACTTCACATTTCATCTTTGCCCATGGATCCTGCTCCATGGTGGCTGCTGGGAGATAACTTACTGGCCCTGTAATTTGCCAGAGTCTCACTTTGAGTCACTTCAATCTAATATTTCCTGCTGCAGCAGCAGTTCAGCTCCTGGATGTGCTGAGGTGCCAGCCCGAGTGATTTCATTGCCCCTTCTCAGGCACTATAAATATTGCAGCTGGCATTTCTGCCACAAATCCCAGAGTCATGGTAACCTCCCTGGGGAGGCCAGGCCTGAGCCTCAGCCCTGCCCTGCTCTTTGCAGCTACAAAAGGAATAAACCTTGGAAGGCTTAGTCCATCACAAATAATTTTAAATTTTAACTGTTCTGCAGCGATTTTCTGGTGCAAAAATCATTTTCATGGTATTTGGTTTTGAGAGCTGTGGTGACTTTGAGGGTCAGTGAGTGGGTGCAGCTGCCCTTGGTGTTCCTCTCATTTTAGTGCTCTCCCTGCTACCAGCAGATTGTCTTTGTTTTGAATGTTAAAAATGTTAGCATGAGTAACTTCCAGGCAGCATATCCCTGAGATCTTATTTTTTAATATCTTTATTGGCATTCAGTGTGTCAGTTGTTGGTGGTTTGAAGTGAGCTGTGCATAAAGGATCCGTAGCAGCTGTGCCCACTTTGTGGAGCTCCTTGAGGTCCAGCCTTTGGCACCTGGAACAGGTAGGGAGGGAGTTTCTTGTGGCCAGGATGGCTGCTGAAAGATTTAAATGCCAGAACTGAGCCTAAGCATGTAATCACTGTTGTCTGACTAAGTCCAATGCAAATGAAGGTGAGTCACAAAAATGTTTTCCCATGAAATCTCTAGTAACAGCTCAGGAGAACAAAGGGTGTGTGAGTATTGGGAGATTTCCTATCCCAGTGCTCCTGATGGAGGTAAAACTCTGGATCTTTATCCCTTTCCAGTATTCCTGATGGAGGTAAAACTTCTCTGGATCTTTATCCCTTCCCAGTGCTCCTGAGTTTGAAAACCAAGTGATTTCAGGATTCAAATAAATAATAAAGTGCTCCTGATGGAGGTAAAACTTCCCTGCATCTTTATCCCTCCTGGAGGTGCAGCTGTATTTTGTATTCCTGAGCTTTACTCACCTGGCTGCAAGTCTACAAATCCAGAGATAAAAACCAGTGATTTTTGAGGTTTGTTTTATTTTGAGCACAACTAAAGCTGTGCTAGGAGCGTGCAAAACTGATATTTTAAATGTGAAAGTATAGGAAAACTTATTTGGATGAAATAATTATTTTTAGTTATTTCTTATTGCAATTGGGTTTGAGTTGGAACCACTTGCTTTGAAATTGCTCTATATTGGCACATTGGAGCACTGAAGTTTTTAAAAATTTGACCTCAAGAGTCTTCAGGTAATAAATCCAAGCTTGTTTGTGCATCCTGGGAGGATTTGTTCACTCAGGATTGTGATATGTTAATGTCAGAAGGAAAGAGGAATCCCAGGTACAGAATGGGGAAAAACTTGCCAGATTTTGGGAAACAAATGATGGTTTGAGAGGGGAAAATGCTGTTGCTGTGCAGGGGATGAAGTTTGAAAACCAAGTGATTTCAGGATTCAAATAAAGCAGGGGTTACTGCACCAGTGGGAAGTGCTGGCTTGCCTGTTCCCAGAAGTTGTGGCTGTTCCAGGCCAGGTTGGACAGCACTTGGAGCATCCTGGTTTGGTGGAAGATCTCTGCCCATGGCAGGGGGTGAAATGGGATCAGCTTCAAGGTCCCTTGAAGCCAAACCATTCCATAATTCCATTATTAAATCCCTGTTTTGTATCCTGCCTGCAGGAGCAGCAGCAGCTCTGAGCTGTGTTTGTGTTGTGCCCAGGCTGTGGGCTCAGGTTGGACAGCACTTGGAGCATCCTGGTTTGGTGGAAGGTCTCTGCCCATGGCAGGAGGTGAAATGGGATCAGCCTCAAGGTCCCTTGAAGCCAAACCATTCCATATTCCATCATTATATCCCATTTTTGTATCCTACCAGCTGTGAGTTGTGTTCATGTTGTGCCCAGGCTGTGGGCTCAGCCTGGCATGGAGCAGGTGAATCAGACAAGGAAAAATCCCAATAAACCCTGGCCCAGCAAAGCCCCCCTGATCCCAACTCCTGCTCAGCCATTTCTGGGACCTGAACCCACCAGGCAGCAGGAACCAAAGTCATTTCCACTTGGAGGTGGCTCCAGGGGAATTTCGGAGGGGAAAAGATGGTGGCTTCAGAATGAAAGTAGAAAATGGAAGTGGATCTGGAGGTGGGCATTGAATGCAGTGCTCTGGAGCTCGGGAATGCCCTGGGCTCTGGGCTGCTGGAGGTTGGACAGGCATTGCTTGGCCTGGAGGGGGGTTGTCCTCTCCTCTGTGTGCTGGGGAAGGGTGACAGAGCGAGCTGGACTCGTGTGATACTGTACAAAAAGCTTGGTTTGGTTTTGGTTTTCTTTAGTAGGGCTTTTTGGGGCTTTTGTGTGTGAGTGGTTGGGGATTTTTTTCTCATGTAGGGCAGTGAATAATGAGCAGCAGTTTTGCACACGCCTCCCAGAGCTGCTGCTGAGGAGCTGGGGATGGCTGTGGTGAGGAGCTGAGGAACTGAGCTGCCTGCAGACTGCTCTGTGTAACGTGGCTGTTTGTTCAGCTGAGCTGGAGCAGTTCCCTGATGGGGCTCCTCATGTTACCCTGCAAATCTGGGCTGGGGGAGTGAGAGGGCAGCAGGTGCTGCTTGTACTCAGAATCCCAGGATCCCTGAGGCTGGAAAAGCTCTCCCAGCCCACCCAGTGCCAGCTGTGCCCAATGCCCACCTTGTGCCCAGCCCAGGGCACCCAGTGCCACATCCAGGTGCCACCTGCAGGGATGGGCACTGCCAACCTCCCTGGGCAGCCCCTGCCAAGGCCTGAGCACCCTTTCCATGCAGAAATTCCTCCTGATGCCCACCCTGAGCCTGCCCTGGCCCAGCCTGAGGCCATTTCCCCTTGTCCTGTCCCTGTTCCCTGGCTGTCCCCTCCTGTCAGGGACTTGTGCAGAGCCACAAGGTCCCCCCTGAGCCTCCTTTTCTCCAGGCTGAGCCCCTTCCCAGCTCCCTCAGCCCCTCCTGGGGCTCCATTCCCTTCCCAGCTCCCTCAGCCTCTCCTGGGGCTCCATTCCCTTCCCAGCTCCCTCAGCCTCTCCTGGGGCTCCATTCCCTTCCCAGCTCCCTCAGCCTCTCCTGGGGCTCCATTCCCTTCCCAGCTCCCTCAGCCTCTCCTGGGGCTCCATTCCCTTCCCAGCTCCCTCAGCCCCTCCTGGGGCTCCATTCCCTTCCCAGCTCCCTCAGCCCCTCCTGGGGCTCCATTCCCTTCCCAGCTCCCTCAGCCCCTCCTGGGGCTCCATTCCCTTCCCAGCTCCCTCAGCCCCTCCTGGGGCTCCATTCCCTTCCCAGCTCCGTTCCCTTCCCTGGACACGCTCCAGCCCCTCCAGGTCTCTCCTGTCAGGAGGGGCCCAGAGCTGCCCCCAGCACTGGAGGTGCCCCAGCAGTGCCAGCACAGGGGACGGGCACTGCCCTGGGCCTGAGGGGTTCCCCATGAAAATTCCCTTTCTGGTTGCAGTTCCACATTCCCAGACCTGTTGGCAGCAGTCCCAGTGCCTGCCCTTCCCTCCTCCCAGTATGAAACAAACCCCAAACTGGGCTCGCTGCTCTCCTGCTGCTGTTGCTGTCGGTGCCTTGGGCCAAGCTGGTCAGGGGAGGAGGTGAACAATGCAGAGCTGCTTCCCCGGGCTCAGCCCTGTGCTGGCAGCCCTGCTGCTGCTCTGTCCTTGCTCTGACACACTGGTGAGCTGATGTGCAGCTGAAACTCAGCTCCCCAAAAGTGCTGAGCACATTCAGGAGCCCTGCAGAGTGCCCAGGTTGGCTGCTCCAGTTAAGCCAGCTCTGTTTCCAGGAGGGGACTGAGCTGTCACTTCAGCAGTGACAGAGATGAGGCGTTAGGAAGTCACTGATATTTTCTGGGGTAATGTGTGTACAGATTTGGAGCACAGGCTTCGTGATCTGTGGGCTGCTTGTGAATTTTCAGAGGCCAAACAAAATGTCTGTTGCTGTTGCTAGAAACTTGTTCATGAGTGCCTAAGCAGGAACACAGCCTTTGTTTTAAGTAGCCAATGATTAGTTTTTAGTGCCTTATTGAGTGATAAACACAACTGGGAGGTGCAGAGAAGTGTTTTCCTCTTGACTCTTTGGTTTATGTCTTTTGAAAGAAAATCTGTTATGCTCTTGCAGAAGATTTTCTTCCCTCTGGCACAGGGTGCCCAGAGGAGCTGCCCCTGCGTCCCTGGAGCTGTCTGAGGCCAGGCTGGACTTGCAGCACCCTGGGATGGTGGAAGGAGTTCCTGCACCTGGCAGGATGTGAGATGGGGTGAGCTTTAGGCTCCCTTCCCACCCAAACCATCCTGTGATTCACCAGTTCTCTTTACCCTGAGAAAACACTTGATCTTTTCCACTCTCCAAGTCAATACTGATATTTAATTAGGGCATTGATTGAGAGCCTATTGATGAAAACCTCATCAGGGCACAGGAAGAATCAACCCTGACTTGAAGAATCAGGGCAGATGCTGCTGCCTGAGGTCTGGGGCAGGGTTTTGCCTTGGCAGCCCCAGAGCAGGGCGTGGGCTCTCCCCACCCTGGGTGCCCACAGCTTGCTGCCTGCTCCTCCTCCCTGAGCACGGAAAGCAGCGTGCCCCTGCTTGTTGGTGAGCAGGAGAGCCTCAGGAGGGATGGTGCCTGGGAGAGGGCTGCTCTGCCTCAGAATGCATCCACCTGGCCTTGAGAAATGCCCACACAGCACCCCAGAGCACAGCAGGATACACGGATTCTCCAGCAGTGGCAGCCCTGTTGTGCCACCAAGAAGAGCAAAAAGTAGAGAAGGATTTCAGCCTTGCTTTGTGTAACTGTTCCAAGGGGGTAAGGTGTTTGAGAAAAGCTTTGTGAAGAACCAGCTTGGCAAATTGCTGGTGCTGAGGGAATTCAGCAAAATTCATCCCACCTGGCCTTGAGAAATGCCCACACAGCACCCCAGAGCAGGTTACACGGATTCTCCAGCAATCCTGTTGTGCCACCAAAAAGAGCAAAAAGTAGAGATTTCAGCCTTGCTTTGTGTAACTCTTGCAAGGGGGTAAGGTGCTTGAGAAAAGCTTTGTGGAAAACCAGCTTGGCAAATTGCTGGTGCTGAGGGAATTCAGCAAAATTCATCCCACCTGGGCTTGAGAAATGTCCAGACAGCACCCCAGAGCAGAGCAGGCTGCACAGATCCTTCAGCAACCCTGTTGTGCCACCAAGAAGAGCAAAAGGTAGAGAAGGATTTCAGCCTTGCTTTGTGTAACTGTTCCAAGGGGGTAAGATGTTTGAGAAGTGCTTTGTGAAGAACCAGCTTGGCAAATTGCTGGTGCTGAGGGAATTCAGCAAAATTCATCCCACCTGGCCTTGAGAAATGCCCAGACAGGACTCAAGACCAGAGCAGGATACACGGATTCTCCAGCAATCCTGTTGTGTCACCAAAAAGAGCAAAAAGTAGAGATTTTTAGCCTTGCTTTGTGTAACTGTTCCAAGGGGGTAAGGTGGTTGAGAAAAGCTTTGTGAAGAACCAGCTTGGCAGATTCGTGTTGCTGAGGGAATTCCCTGCCTGGCCCTGGAGAGCAGGGAAGAGACCAGGGCCGCTCCTGCAGTTGTATTGAATGTCTGGTGTTTCGGTGCAGCTCAGCTGTGTGGGTTTCCCTCTCTCTGTGTGGGTTTGACTACAAGTCTTGTGTGGGTTTAACTAAAGTCTCTGCATGTTTTGGTTCTGTTCTGTAGCTAAAACAACTCCAGGCTTTCTCTCCCACTGGGATTGTGACTGTTCCCTGTAACCTGGAGGAGCACTCATTTGTGTCTTGCATTTCCAAAATCTGACTTAGTGCTCCCAGAGAGACACCTGCTTTCCTGAGAGCCAGCAGGTATGGAATTTCTACAGCTACATCCATACCTGAACAGCTTTTTCCTCAAGGATGCTTCTCAAACTGCTGTGCTTTCATGTTTGGATGCACTGAAGCTGTTGTTGGGCTAGGAGGAGTGCTGGAAATGTCTCTTCCCAAACCCATGGCTGTGCTGTGGCATCCTCTGCTGCTGTGTGTGCTGGGATCAGCATCATGCTTGGGGAGGCTGTCCTGGCCTCAGATCTGAGCTTCAGAACCCTTAAAGCCTGCTCCCAAAGGTGGGTGGTGCTCTGGTGGGTTCAGGTGTCATCTCAGCATGTCCAGGAGGGTGGCTGACCTGGCCTGGGTCAGGGGATGGTACAGCCACTGGATTTCTGGAAGGTTCTGGAAGGCTGGCCTTTGTCATGGCTCTTCTGCACCTCATGAGAGCAAACTCTTGCCTCTGTTTCCTGACAGCATTCCCTGAATGGGCTGTACCTGGTCCCAGATAAGTTATTCTGTCCTGAGATGGTTGTGTCTTAAGTGGGCCTCACCATTGTAATGTTCTACACTAAAGGTGATTTTACATTTCCCTTCAGGTCTCACCATTGTAATGTTGTACACTAAAGGTGATTTTAGATTTCCCTTCAGGTCTCACCATTTTAATCTTCTACACTAAAGGTGAAGTGGATCTCACCATTGTAACCTTCTACACCAAAGGTGATTTTATATTTCCCTTCAGGTCTCACCATAGTTATCTTCTACACCAAAGGTGATTTTACATTTCTCTTCAGGTCTCACCATTGTAATGTTCTACACTAAAGGTGATTTTACATTTCCCTTTGGGTTTCACCATTGCAGTCTTCTACACTAAAGGTGATTTTATATTTCCCTTCAGGTCTCACCATTGAAATCTTCTACACTAAAGGTGAAGTGGATCTCACCATTGTAACCTTCTACACCAAAGTGATTTTATATTTCCCTTCAGGTCTCACCATTGCAATCTTCTACACCAAAGGTGATTTTACATTTCCCTTCAGGTCTCACCATTGTAATCTTCTACACTAAAGGTGATTTTACATTTCCCTTCAGGTCTCACCATTGTAACCTTCTACACCAAAGGTGATTTTATATTTCCCTTCAGGTCTCACCATTGAAATCTTCTACACTAAAGGTGATTTTACATTTCCCTTCAGGTCTCACCATTGTAATCTGCACTAAGGGTGATTTTACATTTCCCTTCAGGTGCTCAGGTGCTGACTGGGCACGTAGAAGCAGGAGCTCACCTATTGGTGTGTGACCTATTTAAGTGCCAGGTGTCACCTCCTGCCCTTCCAAGCAGGCCATGGTACCTGTTCTTCCTCCCCACCAAATCCCCCTGAGGGCAGGAGGTGACACCTGGCATGCAGTGAGGGCACTTTGCACTTTCATTACTGCAGATCTGTAATAAATGCCTGAACTCAGGTCATTGATAGTACCTAGAAATTTCCAGTTCCTCAGGTGGCAGCATTGATTTCACACCTTCCCAGGCTTGCTGCAGGCTGTGTCTAATGCAGCCTCTCCTCTCCCTTCTCCCGGTGGGATTGGGAGCTCCTTGGAGGCTGAGCTGTCACCGCCACCCCTGTGCCCGTGGCAGGAGGTGTGTGTGCCTCTGTCACTGGAGAGGGGCTCAGGTGTGGAGCCTCTGCTTAAAGGAGTCCCTAAACACTCCTGGGTGTGCTGGGGAGGGCTTCCATCTCCAGGGAACTTATTGATCCTCCCAGTAAGCAACAGAGTTTCTCAGTGCGTTAGTTTAGCTACACAAACCGCTGGGAAAAGCAAAAGCAAATCCTGTCTGGTTCTTTGGGATTTGTGCTTGCTGTGGGTCTGTCCAGGACAGCATGGACAGGAGTGTGAGTGCTCTGGGAGCTGCTGTGCCTCATTCCTGTTTCAGTGAGCAGAAATGCTGTGTGTTCCTGCAGAGGGGCTCACAAACCTGCAGCAGGGCTAGGCTGCCAGTGTGTGCTCAGCTGAGGTGGCCATGTGCCACAGGGACGTGTCCCCAGCTTCAGGGATGTGTCCCCAACCTCAGGGATGTGTCCCAGTGTCAGGGATGTGTCCTCAGCTTTAGGGATGTGTCCCCAGTGTCAGGGATGTGTCCCAGTGTCAGGGATGTGTCCCCAGTGTCAGGGATGTGTCCCAGTGTCAGGGATGTGTCCCCAGCCTCGGGGATGTGTCCCCAGCCTTGGGGATGTGTCCCCAGCCTCAGGGATGTGTCCCAGTGTCAGGGATGTGTCCCAGTGTCAGGGATGTGTCCCAGTGTCAGGGATGTGTCCCCAACCTCAGGGATGTGTCCCAGCCTCAGGGATGTGTCCCCAACCTCAGGGATGTGTCCCCAGTGTCAGGGATGTGTCCCCAACCTCAGGGATGTGTCCCAGTGTCAGGGATGTGTCCTCAGGGATGTGTCACCAGCCTTGGGGATGTGTCCCCAGTGTCAGGGATGTGTCCCCAGCCTCAGGGATGTGTCCCCAACCTCAGGGATGTTTCCACAGCCTCGGGGATGTGTCCTCAGGGATGTGTCCCCAGTGTCAGGGATGTGTCCCAGTGTCAGGGATGTGTCCCCAGTGTCAAGGATGTGTCCCCAGTGTCAGGGATGTGTCCCCAACCTTAGGGATGTGTCCCCAGTGTTAGGGATTTTGTTAGGGATTTGTCCTCAGGGATGTGTCCCCAACCTTGGGGATGTGTCCCCAACCTTGGGGATGTGTCCCCAGCCTCAGGGATGTGTCCCCAGCCTCAGGGATGTGTCCCAGCCTCAGGGATGTGTCCTCAGGGATGTGTCCCAGTGTCAGGGATGTGTCCCCAGCCTCAGGGATGTGTCCCAGTGTCAGGGATGTGTCCCAGTGTCAGGGATGTGTCCCCAGCCTCAGGGATGTGTCCCCAGTGTCAGGGATGTGTCCTCAGGGATGTGTCCCAGTGTCAGGGATGTGTCCCCAGTGTCAGGGATGTGTCCCCAACCTTAGGGATGTGTCCCAACCTCAGGGATGTGTCCCCAGTGTCAGGGATGTGTCCCAGCCTCAGGGATGTGTCCCCAGTGTCAGGGATGTGTCCCCAACCTCAGGGATGTGTCCCCAGTGTCAGGGATGTGTCCCAGTGTCAGGGATGTGTCCCCAGCTTTAGGGATGTGTCCCAGTGTCAGGGATGTGTCCCCAGCCTCAGGGACGTGTCCCAGTGTCAGGGATGTGTCCTCAGGGATGTGTCCCCAGCCTCAGGGATGTGTCCCAGTGTCAGGGACGTGTCCCAGTGTCAGGGATGTGTCCTCAGGGATGTGTCCCCAGCCTCAGGGATGTGTCCCAGTGTCAGGGATGTGTCCCAGTGTCAGGGATGTGTCCCAGTGTCAGGGATGTGTCCCCAGTGTCGGGATGTGTCCCAGCCTCAGGGACGTGTCCCAGTGTCAGGGATGTGTCCCAGCCTCAGGGACGTGTCCCAGTGTCAGGGATGTGTCCCCAGTTTCAGGGATGTGTCCCCAGTGTTAGGGATTTGTCCTCAGGGGTGTGTCCCCAGCCTTGGGGATGTGTCCCCAGTGTCAGGGGTGTGTCCCCAGTGTCAGGGATGTGTCCCCACTGTTAGAGATGTGTCCTCAGGGATGTGTCCCTAGGGATGTGTCCCCAGCCTCAGGGATGTGTCCCAGTGTCAGGGATGTGTCCCAGCCTCAGGGATGTGTCCCCAGCCTCAGGGATGTGTCCTCAGGGATGTGTCCCCAGTGTCAGGGATGTGTCCCCAGCCTCAGGGGTGTGTCCCAGTGTGCCTGAGCCCTTGACCAGCAGAGAGCAGGAGATGGAGCTGCCTGGGTTTGGGTCATGGAATGACAGGATGGATTGGGTTGGAAGGAACATTTAATGTGTTCCTTACTCCACCCCCTGCCATGGGCAGGGACCCCTTGCACTACCCCAGGTTGTTCCAAGCTCCAGCCCAGCATGGGCTGTGTCAGAGAACAACCCCAGGATTTACAGGAAAAGAGCTGAGCTTGCAGCAGAGCTCTGCCAGCAGCTGGAGCAGCAGCCCCAGGGTGCCAAAGCACAGTGTGACAGTCCTTGTGTCACCTCTGGCAGCTGCTGGGTGACAGCACCTGCACTTGCTCAGAGCAGAACTTCCCACACCACCTCTGTCACCCACTCATTCTGCCTCTCACCCACCTGCAGGGTTAGAAACTCTTTCAAAGCTCCCAGATGCTCTGAGGATCATAAGGAGACGTCACCCAGCAGGAATCTCCCCTGGCTGCAGGGCCTGTGGTGGGATCCAGAGCAGCTCTGACACTCTGGGAAATGGGATCCCCTCCTCAGGTCCTGCCTGGCACCCAGGGGCAGCAGCAAGGCTGAGGCAGCCTGTGGGGCACAGACTGTGCCTGTCACCCCACAGCAGGCCTGGGGTCATTTGGGGACTCTCATTGCCCCAGGGACAGCAGTGGCAGCAGCTCTCTGCATTTCTGGCCCTGTCACACCCCACCTGCAGCACAGCTTTTCCCTGTTATGGTCAATGCCAACCTCCTTTTGTCCCCAGGGCCTGAAGGGGCTCCAGGAGAGCTGCAGAGGGACTGGGGACAGGGATGGAGGGACAGACCCAGGGAATGGCTCCCAGTGCCAGAGGGCAGGGCTGGATGGGATATTGGGAATGAAGAATTGTTCCCTGGCAGGGTGGGCAGGCCCTGGCACAGCTGGGGCTGCCCCTGCATCCCTGGCAGTGCCCAAGGCCAGGCTGGACACTGGCACACCCTGGCACAGTGTCAATGTCCCTGCCATGGCAGGGGTGGCACTGGATGAGCTCTGATGTCCCTTCCCACCCAAACCATTCTGGGTTCTGTGAACCTTCTTGCAGAATAGAGCAACCTGAAAAATCCAAACAGGTCCCACAGCCTCCAGTGCTGCCCCGGGAGATTCCAGTGCTCTGGGTAGTAAGAAATGTTGATTCTGGGTGTGTTGTGTGACATTCTTCCAGTTGTTTTCACATTTTCAAAAGCACATTATTCCTGTTTCTCAGGCTTTTTCTGTGAGTTCAGTTAGACTGTTGTATCAATAACAGCTCCAAAGGGTGATAAAACTTCCTGATAAATGTGATGCTTCAGGGCATTATCATAACAATGGGCCTTTATTTCAAGGTTTTTCCCTGCTGATGAACTGCAGAGCTCTGCCACTCATCTCACTTGCTGCAGAACTGAAAGTTTGGGTGGAAACTGGAAATCTGGTGTTCCAATACCTGAGCTCCTCCAGGAGCTGGACTTGTTTACACCAAGTTCTGGGAGTCTTGGAGCTCCAAGACCCCTAGAACTTGGTGTAAACAACAATCCGAACCTGCTGCCACATTTTTATTGATGTTTTCCAGCGCTGAATTGTCACATGGGGCCTTTTGGAGCAGCCTGGTCCAGGGGAAAGTGTCCCTGCCCATGGAACGAGTAGAGCTGGAAGATCCTTCCCAACCCAAACCTTGTGGGATTCAGTGATTCCCTGGCACTGAACTGAATCCTTTCATGACCTCCCCAGCACAGCACCTCCTCTTTGGTAAAGCTGATGCTTTTCTGAATGAATTCACATTATCTGTCTTGTCCATCTGCTGAGTATAAATTAGCCAGGATAAGTGTTAACTTGAATTTTATTTTTATGTAATTTGAGGGCAAAATTACCATTGCAGCAAGTAGTGACAAATTCTGGGTTTCATAAATAGCAGTCTATGTGAAAGCAGATTCATGTGCTGTATTTATTTCCTAGCTAACAAATATAGCTTAAGCAGGGTGAGACATGCATGAAAACTGATTTAATTGGCTGTAATTGAACTTGAACATATTTAATTCATGTCCTTGGTGGTTTAGAGTAGAATTCCAATTGCAGACTGGGCTGTCTGGAGTCCAGCCTTTGCCCTGCTGTGATTTTGGGTGTGGGACCTGATGGGCTCCTGACAGTGGGATTCAGGAGGAGATGCAGCTGCTTCGTGTGATGCCCTCCCTAAAAATAGGGGCTGCTGGAGGCCTGGACCAGAGTTAATTGAGTATATTGGAAAATGAAAGATGTAATGGCAGGGAATTAAATCAGCCCTCAAACCTGGAATTAACTGACACTGAGCAGACTTTGCTGCTGCATGGGAACAGCTCTGAAGGAAGTTCTTTTTCTTGCTCGAGCTTCATTTCCTTTTTTCCCCCCCTTAGTACCTTATGAATAAAAACCTTATTGTCTCTCTTGTCTCTTGGTATGCATAAAACATCACTGAAATCGTTCCTTTGTTCATTTTCTTTTGTTTTGTTTGTGGGAGCCTTGTGTAAGGTTTAGCTGCTGCAATAACAAAATGATCAAATTTCTTTTTTCTGGAAGAAATAACTGCTTGTGTTGAAGCTGTGGTCTCGGGGACCTTACTGGCAGTGTAGGTGGTGTCAGCAGGAACCTGGAGCCTCCTTTCTGCACAGAGATTGTTTTTACACAGAGATTGGAGCTCTGCTTTCATGTGATTGTGAAACTTTCCCTGGGGGGAGCGTGGGTCAGTCAGACCTCCCTGGATGAAAGTTGCACTGATGTTTGTGAGCTGAAGGCAGCTGGAGAGGAGATGTTCCATCTTCTGCCTTCAGAAATGTGAAGCAGTCACTGCCCCACACTGATGGTGCGCACAGAAATTTCCAAGGGGTGCCAGGGATGGTGCCAGGCTCTGCTCAGTGGTGCCAGTGGCAGGACAAGATGCCACAAACTGGAACACAAGGAGCTGCTCCTCATGGGGAAGTGCTGTGGTGTGTTCTTAAGTTTGTTAGTTTGCTCCCCCCATTTTCTGTATGAAATGGTTTCTTCTGACAGGGTCCTGGGAAAGGAAGAAACCATTTAATACAGAAAATGGGGGGAGCAAACTAACAAACTTAAGAACACACCACAGCAGGGAAGAACTTCTGTCCATGGAGGTGGCAGAGCCCTGGGAGGATGTGGGGATGTTTCAATCCCACCTGCTCCAGGTGACCCTGCTTGGTCTGAGGGGTCTCCAGAGGGCCCTGCCAGCCCCAGCAGCTCTGGAATTCTGGGGTGTTGTCTGGGATAAACATGTGGGGTTCTGGGCTCTTGGAAGTGGCTGTGCCTTCATGTCCAGGTCACAGCGCTTGGGAGATGCTCCATTTTATGGGAAATGCTCCATTTTATGGAAATATTCCATATTATGGAAATATTCCATATTATGGGAGATGCTCCATTTTATGGGAAATGTTCCATCTTATGGGAAATGCTCCATCTTATGGAAATGCTCCATTTTATGGGAAATGCTCCATCTTATGGAAATGCTCAGTTTTATGGAAGTACTCCATTTTATAGAAATGCTCCATTTTATGGAAATGCTCCATTTTGTGGGAGATGCTCCATCTTATGGGAATGCTCCGTTTTATGGGAAATACTCCATCTTATGGAAATGCTCCATCTTATGGATATGCTCCTATGGGAAATGCTCCATCTTGGGGAAATGCTCCATTTTTTGGGGAATGCTCCATTGTATGGAAATATTCCATAATATGGGAAATGCTCCATCTTATGGGAAATGCTCCATCTTATGGGAAGTACTCCATCTTATGGAAATGATCCATTTCATGGGAAATGCTCCATCTTATGGAAATATTCCATATTATGGGAAGTGCTCCATCTTATAGGAAGTGCTCCATATTATAGAAATGCTCCATCTTATAGAAATGCGTAATTTTATGGAAAATGCTCCATCTTATGGAAATGCTCCATTTTATGGGAAATACTCCATTTTATGGAAGTGCTCCTCTCCCCAGTTATCTCCTGAACTTTGCCCACGTGCTGATAGGGAGGGTGCTGGCTCAGGGATCAAAGCACCAGAGCAGACCGTGCCACGGAGCCTTGTGCCACTGGCTGGGGCTCTGCTCCTGCCCAGGTGGGACAAACTCCTGCCTGGGAGCCTGGCTGGGGTCAGGCTGGGCTTGGCAGCACCATGGGGGCACAGTTAGGTGATTTATTTGCTTTAATCCACCAGCCCCAGCTGATGGCATGGTCACTGTTAACAGCTTTCCCATATATCCAGTTCCTGTTCCAGCCCTCCCACCCTCAGCCCATCACCCAAAGGCCTCTCCTTCCCCAAAACTCAGAGCACACACCTCAGCTGGAACCTTGGGAATGTGCTCTGAGCTCAGCTACAGAAGAGAATCATGGAATTGGAAAAGATCACCAAGGCCAACCATGCCAGTGGTCCCAAAAGCTCCACAAGAGGGTGGGAGAAACTCCTCCCTGCAGGTGCAGCTCCTGCCTGGGAGCCTGGTTTGGACCAAGCTGGGCTTGGCAGCACCATGGGGGCAGAGTGAGGTGATTTATTTGCTTTAATCCACCAGCCACAGCTGATCACTGTTAGCAGCTTTTCCCATATATCCAGTTCCTGTGCCAACCCTCCCACCCTCAGCCCATCACCCAAAGGCCTCTCCTTCCCCAGATCTCTCTCATCACCCACTCACCATCAGGCCTGGCTGCTGTGGGCACTGCTCAGCATTCCCTGGAGCGTTCCTGGCACAGCCAGAGCCCTCCCAGGTGCCCTGGTGTCTTTGCCAGGGTGGGAGAACCAGAACCACGATGTCCCTTGGTGCTGCCTCAGCCTCCACCCAGCTGAAATCACCCAGGCTGTGTTTGTTAATCCCCCAAGGAGCTGCCCTGGGAGGTTTGGAGGTGGCACTCAGTGCCCTGGGCTGCTGACAGGGTGGCAGTGGGCACAGTACCCAGTCCTGGAGTGCTTTTCCATCCCAGATGATTCTGTGGTGGCTGAGTTTCTCAGGTGTGGCTCCGTGTGCTGCTGTCCCTTCCTGTGGTGCCTCTCAAGGTAGAAATAGGTTGGTTTGTGCTCTTGGGGATTTAACTTCAGTCCCTGAGTCCCCTTTCCCTCCAGCCACCTCTAACTAATGGCTGTGAGCTCACACACCTTAGTGTCTCCCTTGGAGGAGCTGTCACCTTCACTTCACAGAAAAATTGAAATTTATCTGCAAAGATTGGTACAACATTCATGACTGGCACTCTGTGTCAGTGTTAAATACCTGCAGCAGATGGAGTGAGGGACCTGGCAGCTGAGGTTGATGTGGAGCTCTTGGGAAGGCCCTGTGTGCCATCACAACTGAGGAAGAGACATTTGGGAATCCCTCCCAGGCAGGTCCCTGTTTGCTGTGTGGTACCAGGGCCTTCCCCAGCCCCTGATTATTTGGATTTTGACTGCAGGTGTGGGCTGAGCAGCCCTCACATTGTAACCCATCTGTCAAACACCAGCAGTGCTGCTGGAGGAGCAGCAGCTCTGGGGAATCCCTGATGTTGGTGCTCTGCTTCCTCACAGCCCTGTGCCTTCCCAGACCTCAATGTGTGGGTAGAATCTGTATTTTTAAGGAGAAAAAAGTCAGCTGATAAAAGGATTTACATCTGCAAGTATCCAGTGTGTAATAGCAAGGTAATGGACTTCTCCCTGTTGGAAGGAATAAGGTGGAACAAGAAAGATTGTTCCTGGCAGTGATTGATATTTTAATTTAGGTGATGAGCAGTGGAGAGGGGGAAGGTCCCCAGTGCCATGGAGGTGCTGTGTGGGGAACACACAGCTCCCAGCACCTCTGTCTCCTTGGTCACTTCATATTTTTAATATTTTTAACAAGAATTCTTGCAAGCAGTACTGCCTTTTACAGTGACTTACCTCAGGTGTTAATTTGGGATTTTTAATACAAATCTCAAAACCAGTCACGGAGAAGGTTTGGTTGGGACTGCAGTGAGACAGTTTTGGTTTTCTACATTTGCTGTGCAGAGATCTCACCTGCCCACAGCTCCTTTGCTGCTCTGATGGCAACAGGAGCATTTCAGAAAGGAATTTCTAGGAAGGTCTCCTTCAGCCCTGGAGTTGTGAATCCTGCAATTGTGAATCCTGTTCAGCTCTGCATTGCTTGGTGCTGTAAGGGCAGTGTGAGGTGGCTTTGGGAAGATCCCCCAGTTCCTCCAGCAGTGGAGATGTGGATGAATTCCCAGCAAGTGCCATTCCCAGACACCAGGTCAGGCTGGATAACAACAGCCTCCTGTTGTCTGGGGGGGTTAAGCTGGGATTTGGGGGACAGAAGCAGAGTCCTGCATTGTCCCCCACATGAACATTCAGCCAGTCCCTGTGGGCTGCTGGGGGCTGGTTTGCATCAGTCAGATCTCCCTGTACCCTGCTGGGATGTGTGGCAGGGACTGAGGCACACACAGGCAGCAGCAGGGGAATGTAGGTCAGCCCAGGAGCTGCTGTCTCACAGGACTGTCATCTGCTTCGTTAAGAATAGATTAATTGGGAGGAGAAGATCTGGCTCTGGTGCTGCTGCCCCTGTCCCGTGTGCTGCCTTGCATCACCAGCTCTGGAATTCCTCTGGATTGCTCTGGGGCTGGGGAAAAACAGCCTGGAAGGGCAGTTTTGTGAAATATTGGGGAATGGGGGTTCAGGGCAGAGCCAGGGGGTCGCTAAGAGGGGCTGGTGGAGCTTCAGCAGCCTCTTGGAAAGGAAATACACTTGGGTTTGAGGATCTCTAACTTAGCAAATTTTGTGTTAAAAGCTGAAGTGCTTTGTTTGGATTTTGGGAATTTACTGCATTCCTAAAAATAGATGCTGGGATTAAATAAAGTTTTTTCAAAATACACATGCTCATGCTAGCAAATGTCACTGGATAAGAGTCTTTAACTTACCTTTACAGAGTGAAATCTAGTCATAATTCCTCTTCTTGGTACCTGCTCTACAAAATACCAATTTTCAGGAAGCTGCAGCTCCTGTGGATCCCCAGCAGTTGGACACAGCTCCTCCCATGGGAGTTTCTCTGCTGCTGCTGTCAGTGTTACCCAGAAAAGCAGTTTGGTGTGGGCCATCCATGGTGGGGATGGATGGAGGCTGCTGAATAAAAGCAGGGAGTGTTTGCCCAGGTGATAATTCAGGGGAAAAGCAAAGGGTGCAAGGGCTGGTTTGGTGAGTGGGTGATGAGAGAGCTTTTGGGTGATGGGCTGAGGATGGGAGGGTTGGCACAGGGACTGGGTGTATGGGAAATACTGCTAACAGTGATCATGCCATCAGCTGTGGCTGGTGGATTAAAGCAATGAAATCACCTAACTCTGCCCCCATGGTGCTGCCAAGCTCCAGCCAGGCTCCCAGGCAGGAGCTGCACCTTCAGGGAGGAGTTTCTCCCACCCTCTTGTGGAGCTTTCTGAGACCACTGAGTGCTTGGCCTTGGTGATCTTTTCCAATTCCATGATTCTGTTCTATAACTCAGCTCAGTGCACATTTCCCAAGGTTCCAGCTGAGGTTTTTTGCCCTGAATTTTGGGGAAGGAGAGGCCTTTGGGTGATGGGCTGAGGATGGGAGGGTTGGCACAGGGACTGGATGTATGGGAAATACTGCTAACAGTGATCATGCCATCAGCTGTGGCTGGTGGATTAAAGCAATTCAATCACCTGACTCTGCCCCCATGGTGCTGCCAAGCCCAGCTTGATCCCAACCAGGCTCCCAGACAGGAGCTGCACCTTCAGAGAGGAGTTTCTCCTGCCCACTTGTGGAGCTTTCTTAGACCACTGGCATGGTTGGCCTTGGTGATCTTAGAGCTCTTTTCCAATTCCATGATCCTGTTCTGTAGCTGAGCTCAGAGCACATTTCCCAAGGTTCCAGCTGAGGTGTGTGTTGCTTCATTCATGTGAGGTATGTGCTGACTTTGTTCAGATGCAGCTTCAGGTGCTCTGTCAGGGCTGAGCTGTCACGACTTGAAACCTTGCAGAGCAGGACCAGTGAGTTCCTGCTGCAGCTCTGCTTTGTACTCTGCACTGGCAGAAACTTCCTGCTGAGAAGGTCAAACACCTGAATTCTCTGAAAATTCGCTGAATTTCTGCTTTGCTAACACAGATCTGTGATTTACTCATACCTTGAGTTGTTTGTTACAGCCCTGGCCGTGGGGTGTCAGCAGTGATGGAGCTGCAGGTGTGGAAGGGGAGAGCAGGACAGCCAGGAGCCATTGCAGTGTCACTGATTTGGATTTTGACTGCAGGTGTGGGCTGAGCAGCCCTCACATTGTAACCCATCTGTCAAACACCAGCAGTGCTGCTGGAGGAGCAGCAGCTCTGGGGAATCCCTGATGTTGGTGCTCTGCTTCCTCACAGCCCTGTGCCTTCCCAGACCTCAATGTGTGGGTAGAATCTGTATTTTTAAGGAGAAAAAAGTCAGCTGATAAAAGGATTTACATCTGCAAGTATCCAGTGTGTAATAGCACGGTAATGGACTTCTCCCTGTTGGAAGGAATAAGGTGGAACAAGAAAGATTGTTCCTGGCAGTGATTGATATTTTAATTTAGGTGATGAGCAGTGGAGAGGGGGAAGGTCCCCAGTGCCATGGAGGTGCTGTGTGGGGAACACACAGCTCCCAGCACCTCTGTCTCCTTGGTCACTCCATATTTTTAATATTTTTAATATTTTTAACAAGAATTCTTGCAAGCAGTACTGCCTTTTGCAGTGACTTACCTTAGTGACCTTACCTGATCCTCTCTGGCCTGTTCCCAGCGCTGCTCCTGCCTCTCCCCACAGCTGTGGGAGCCCAGGCTCTGTCTCTGGGAGCCCTCCCTGCCTCCCTTCATTCCTGGGGCCCCTTTGCTCAGCTCTGCTCCCCTCCAGGCATGGGCCGTGTGTCTGAACAAGTCAGGCAGGAACTCCTGAGTCACTTGGGAGGGAACTCCCCTGGCAGTTTGTACCACGGGCTGGAGAGCTTTGGAGAGCTCTTATCCTGGCCCTGAGCAGTGTGGGAGTAGCCTGTGGTGAGTGAGGAGGGCTGGGAATGTGCATGGATCTGAGCTCTGCTGCCCGTGTGTGCTGGGGCCCTGCATTATTTAATTTATAACTTGCAGCTCTTTGTGTGGGCCTGGCTCAGGCCAAGCTCTTGGCTGCTCTGATCCAGGTGTTCTGGGCTGGGAGATTCCTCTGGGCTCTCTGTGGCTGGCTGGGTTAGACAGACAGACAGACAGACAGACAGAGCCAGGACACACAGAGTGGCTCCCATGGGCAAAGGACAGGGATATTGGGAAGGAATCCCAATATTCCCCTTGGGAAGGAATCCCAATATTCCCCTTGGGAAGGAATCCCAGTATTTCCCTTGGGAAGGAATCCCAATATTCCCCTTGGGAAGGAATCCCAATATTCCCCTTGGGAAGGAATCCCAGTATTCCCCTTGGGAAGGAATTCCAATATTCCCCTTGGGAAGGAATCCCAGTATTTCCCTTGGGAAGGAATCCCAATATTCCCCTTGGGAAGGAATCCCAGTATTCCCCTTGGGAAGGAATCCCAATATTCCCCTTGGGAAGGAATCCCAATATTCCCCTTGGGAAGGAATCTCAGTATTCCCCTTGGGAAGGAATTCCAATATTCCCCTTGGGAAGGAATCCCAGTATTTCCCTTGGGAAGGAATTCCAATATTCCCCTCGGGAAGGAATTCCAATATTCCCCTTGGGAAGGAATCCCAGTATTCCCCTTGGGAAGGAATCCCAGTATTCCCCTTGGGAAGGCCCTAGCACAGGTTTCCCAGAGCAGCTGTGGCTGCCCCTGATCCCTGGCAGTGTCCAGGACCATCTTGGAAATAGAACATTTCCCACCTGGGACAGTGGAAGGTGTCCCTGCCCATGGCACACAGAGGGACAAGATGAGCTTTAATGTCCCTTCCACCCAAACCATTCTGGGATTCAGGGAATGTTATTTTTTCTGTTTCCTTGGAGAATTGCTGGCCACATGTGAGTGCAGGAAGGATCCATGCAGGAGTGGCTGCAGGAAGGATCCATGCAGGGATGTGTGTGCTGGGATTCTGTGCACACACCCAGCAGCAGGTGAGCTCTCCCCTGCAGGAGGAGCAGCAGCTGCTGGGTTTGCTGAGTTATTACTCTGTGTTTGCTCAGGGGATTAAGTGTGTTTGAGCTCCCAGAGCAGGGTGTGTGCAGGGCTGTGGACCTGGGGCATCCTCCTGCAAAGGCATGAGCAGAACTGGTGCTGCCTGCTGGGTTTAAGCCAGGAGCACCCCCTGTCAGACCCACAGCATGCACAGGCTTCTTGTTTTGGTTCCATTTCTGGTTTTTTGTTCTGATCCAGCTGCATTTCCCTCTTCCCACTGCCCTTCCCATGTACCTGACTGTGCTACACATGATCAGGGCTGAGCACAGGGAAGGGTTCAAATGCAGTGCAGTCCTCACTCCTGCTGAATAAATGTTTTGTTAGGAAGGGTAGCCATGGCCTGAAGTGTCAATCCCTTGATCTGGAACTTCCTGGTACTGTTTAAAAGAAGTCAGGTAGTCCCAAACTTTCAGATTTCCTCATTGCCATCTCTCATTGTCAGGGAGTGAGTTTTGGGACTGCCTAGTGACCCCTAATGCTGTTTTATTGAATTTCCTGAGAAAGAAGAACTCCCAAACCTCTGATGGTCAGAGATGCTCCTGTCAGTTTTGGGATTGCCTAGTTACCCCTAATGCTGTTTTATTGAATCTTTCTCCTGAGAAAGAGGAGCTCCCAAAGCTCTGATGGTCAGAGATGCTCCTGTTAGAGAAGTTTTGGGATGCCTAGTGACCCCTAATGCTGTTTTATTGGAACTTTCTCCTGAGAAAGAAGAACTCCCAAAGCGCTGATGGTCAGAGATGCTCCTGTTAGAGAAGTTTTGGGATGCCTAGTGACTCCTAATGCTGTTTTATTGGAACTTTTTCCTGAGAAAGAAGAGCTCCCAAAGCTCTGATGGTCAGAGATGCTCCTGTCAGTTTTGGGACTGCCTGGTTACCCCTAATGCTGTTTTATTGGAACTTTCTCCTGAGAAAGAAAAGCTTCCAAAGAAGAGCTCCCAAAGTTCTGATGGTCAGAGCTGCTCCTGTTAGGGAAGTTTTGGGATGCCTAGTGACTCCTAATGCTGTTTTATTGGAACTTTCTCCTGAGATAGAAGAACTCCCAAACCTCTGATGGTCAGAGATGCTCCTGTCAGAGAAGTTTTGGGATGCCTAGTGACTCCTAATGCTGTTTTATTGGAACTTTCTCCTGAGAAAGAAGAACTCCCAAAGAAGAGCTCCCAAAGCTCTGATGGTCAGAGCTGCTCCTTTTAGAGAAGTTTGGGACTGCCTGGTTACCCCTAATGCTGTTTTATTGAAGCTTTCTCCTGAGATAGAAGAACTCCCAAACCTCTGATGGTCAGAGATGCTCCTGTCAGTTTTGGGATTGCCTGGTTACCCCTAATGCTGTTTTATTGGAACTTTCTCCTGAGAAAGAGGAGCTCCCAAGGCTCTGATGGTCACAGATGCTCCTGTCAGAGAAGTTTTGGGACTGCCTGGTTACCCCTAATGCTGTTTTATTGAAGCTTTCTCCTGAGATAGAAGAACTCCCAAACCTCTGATGGTCAGAGATGCTCCTGTCAGAGAAGTTTGGGACTGCCTGGTTACCCCTAATGCTGTTTTATTGAAGCTTTCTCCTGAGAAAGAAGAGCTCCCAAAGAAGAGCTCCCAAAGCTCTGATGGTCACAGATTCTCCTGTTAGGGAAGTTTTGGGACTGCCTGGTTACCCCTCTTGCTGTTTTATTGGAACTTTCTCCTGAGAAAGAAGAGCTCCCAAGGCTCTGATGGTCACAGATGCTCCTGTTAGAGAAGTTTTGGGACTGCCTGGTTACCCCTAATGCTGTTTTATTGGAACTTTCTCCTGAGAAAGAGGAGCTCCCAAGGTTCTGATGGTCACAGATTCTCCTGTTAGGGAAGTTTTGGGACTTCCTAATTACCCCTCTTGCTGTTTTATTGGAACTTTCTCCTGAGAAAGAGGAGCTCCCAAAGCTGTGATGGTCAGAGATGCTCCTGTTAGAGAAGTTTTGGGACTGCCTGGTTACCCCTCTTGCTGTTTTATTGGAACTTTCTCCTGAGAAAGAAGAGCTCCCAAAGAAGAGCTCCCAAAGCTCTGATGGTCAGAGCTGCTCCTTTTAGAGAAGTTTGGGACTGCCTAGTGACCCCTAATGCTGTTTTATTGAAGCTTTCTCCTGAGAAAGAGGAGCTCCCCAAGCTCTGATGGTCACAGATGCTCCTGTCAGAGAAGTTTTGGGATTGGGGAGGACAGTGTGGGTTCCATCTCCCTTTGCAGCCCCACTCTGGCAGTTCCTCCCCTCCACGGGTGGGTGCTGTGCTGGCTGCCCGAGGTGGCAAAGCCTGACTGCAGGAGGAGTTGCCTCGAGTGTCCAGGCTTGTCCCAGCCAGCCTAAAGCTTCCCACTCCCTCCCACATCACCTGAGTTTGGCTCCCTGATAAATCTCAGGCTTTCCCTCAAGCATTTGTCAAAGGATGAGGCCAGGAATCGCTTCAGATTCTCTTTCCTGAGTGCCCTTTCAGAGAGCTGGGATTCTTACAGGTGGCACTGGTTGGTGGAGGCCTGTTCCTCTCATCTCCCATGGGTGAGGCAAAGGAGACACCCAGGGGCTGGGAGGGGCTGCAGGAATTGAGCAGTGTAATCACAGAAGGGATCAGGGATTGGTTTGGGTTGGAAGTTCTGGGTGCTGAGAATTTCAGGCTTTCTGTGCTGAGAATTTCAGGCTTTCTGTGCTGGGAATTTCAGGCTTTCGTGCTGAGAATTTCAGGCTTTCTGTGCTGGGAATTTCAGGCTTTCTGTGCTGGGAATTTCAGGCTTTCTGTGCTGAAATTTCAGCTTTCTGTGCTGAAATTTCAGGCTTTCTGTGCTGGATTCAGACTTTCTGTGCTGATTTCAGATTTTCTGTGCTGAGTATTTCAGGCTTTCTGTGCTGGGAATTTCAGGCTTTCTGTGCTGAGAATTTCAGACTTTCTGTGCTGGGAATTTCAGGCTTTCTGTGCTGGGAATTTCAGGCTTTCTGTGCTGGGAATTTCAGGCTTTCTGTGCTGGGAATTTCAGGCTTTCTGTGCTGAGAATTTCAGGCTTTCTGTGCTGGGAATTTCAGACTTTCTGTGCTGGGAATTTCAGGCTTTCTGTGCTGGGAATTTCAGGCTTTCTGTGCTGGGAATTTCAGACTTTCTGTGCTGAGAATTTCAGGCTTTCTGTGCTGGGAATTTCAGGCTTTCTGTGCTGAGAATTTCAGGCTTTCTGTGCTGGGAATTTCAGACTTTCTGTGCTGGGAATTTCAGACTTTCTGTGCTGACACACTCTGACCCCCAGGAGAGCACTGCATTTGACCTGAGGCCATGGAGAAGCTTCCAGAATTGATTGAGAGCACTGGGATTGTGGGTGTGGAGTTGGGTAGAAGTGTGTGATAGCACAGGGTGGAAAACTCAGAGTTTGGGGTTTTACAATATAGTAATTTATATGAAGCAAGATGGAGGTTTTAGAATGAGGGCTGGTTGTTCTTTACCTTCTTCCTTCTTCTCCATGGGTTTGGGAGGTGTTTTGTAACTAGACAGAAAAGCCCACCCTGCACACTTTGAGGGATCAGTTATTGGGTTAAAAGTGAAAATAATTTAGGTGTCATTTCTTAATTGGATAGTTCAGCTTTAAAAGACCTTGTACAAGAGACAGTTGGCCATTTCGTGCCTTGTTACAGAACTCACTGCTGTGAGACTGTGACACAGGTAAGAAATAATAAACACCTGAGTGTGAACATGAGCCATCCTCTGGAGTGCTTCAATCCTGACCTCAGCAGAGGTGGAAAAAGGAAGCTGAAAACCAGCAGACCTGAAAGCTCAGCTCCATGGCATGCAGGGACACCTTCCATTATCCCAGGTTGCTTCAAGTCCTGTCCAGCCTGGCCTGGAACACCTCCCTAGCCCTGGCCAGCTCAAGGAGGGGCTTTCATGGCCACAGCAAAGGGAAAACCTTGGCCTTGCTGCCTCATTCTTGGGAATTCCTGTGCTGAGTGAGGAAGCTGGGCAGCAGAAGGAAAGTGCTGCTGTTTCACTGAATGAACAACTCTCCCTTCCCAAGGTGTGCAGGAGCAGAGCCAGGAGTGACAGCAATGCCAGGAGCACAGCTGTGCCACACCTGGAGTCAGGCTGAGCTGGGATCCCCCAGCTGTGCTTAGAGCTTACACAGGCCCAGGAACCAGCCCCAAAATGCCTTCATTTCAATAAAAAATGCCATAAAGAGAGCTGACAGCAGCAGCAATAATTAACCCTGGGAGCTTTTAAAATTACCAGATTAACTTGGGGGTGGAAAGCTTTGTCTGGTCTTTCTAAACTCAGCAGTTTCATGCTGAGGGCCCCCAAATCTTGATAGAGATGGAGTCTCTGGGGTTGGAAAAGACCCCCAGCACCATGGAGTCCAAGCTGTGCCCAATGCCCAGGGCACTGAGTGCCACATCAGGAATGCCCTGGACACCTCCATCCCTTTCCAAGCCTGACCACCCTCTCCAGGGAGAATTTCCTCCTGATGTCCTCCAAGCCCTCCCAGAACCAAACTTTCCAAATAGTGCAGAACTCTGAACTCTTAGAAGAAATTCAGTTCTTGCAAAGAGCCTTTAGTGCCTCAGAGTGTCATTTACTCAGGGCAGCAGCCATTAACCTCGGTTATCAGTTAAGATAATTATTAATTATTTCGTAAGAAAGCTTCAGCAGCAAATCCACTTTCTCTTTCCAAGGAAAGCCCAGCACAAGCTCATCAGGCAAGAGCTGAGAGTTCTGCTTTTAATTAAGCTCTTAATGATCTCAGTTGCTGCTTAAGTCTTTCAAACCATTTCTGCTGTGAGGGATTCAGAGCTGCACAGTGAGGATAGCACCATCCCAAACCCACACCTTTAGTGCCAGCACTGCTTTCCTGAGGTTTTCTAGGAGCTGTTTTCTGCCTCCTGCATTCAGCACAGGATGAGGTCTCAGGGTTAATTTTTCCAGGTGTTGTCCCCAGCATTGGGTGCTGGGACAGGATTTCCCTTGGGGTGAGAGGTTCTGGAAGCACAAGCTCAGACAGGAGAGTTATTGTGGAGGGGCAATAGCAAACCCCAGGCCTGGACACACAGGATTTCCCTTGGGGTGAGAGGTTTTGGAAGCACAAGCTCAGACAGGAGAGTTATTTTGGAGGGGCAATAGCAAACCCCAGGCCTGGACACTGGCACTGCTGGATCCCAGCTCTGTGGGTGCCTGTGCAGGAACACAGGGATTACACAGAATTACACAGCTGGCAGGAACAGCCTTGGCTCCTCACCTTGCTAAAACATAAAACCAACCAAAAGCTGAACTCTGTTTTGGTGGTACAGTGACTTCATTTAGAGCTGACAGATTTGCAGACTGGATAATCCAGCAATAATCTCCATCCTCATCCCTGGCAGTGCCCAAGGCCGGGTTGGATGGGGCTTGGAGCACCCTGGGACAGTGGAAATGTCCCTGCCTGTGCCAGGGGGTGGCACTGGATGGGCTTTAAAGTTCCAACCCAAACCATTCCATGGTTTTCCAGTCAGCTGGGGCTCTTGGAGAAGGTGCTGTGCTCTGGCTGAGAACTTCAGCTCCCTCAGGGTGACCCAGCCCAGGGAGGAGCTCAGCTGGGCACGGCCATGCAGGCCCCTGCCCATGCCCCTCAGGAGATGGGGTGTGCCCAGGGAGCTCAGGCATTCAGAGCTGTTCCTTGAGTCCACTTCAAATCCTGGCTGTTCTCAGAGCCTGTGGCACAAAGTGGGCAGCTGGAGCACACCAGATTTAAATTATAGAGCCAGTGAGGCTGGAAAAGGGATCTCAGACCATCCCATCTCATGTCCCCAAGTGCCACATCCACAGGGCTTTTAAATCCCTCCAGGGATGGGGATGCCACCCCTGCCTGGGCAGCTGTGCCAGGGATGGGCAGCCCTTTCCAGGTGGGAATTGTTCCCAACATCCACCCTGAGCCTGCCCTGGCCCAGCCTGAGGCCATTTCCCCTTGTCCTGTCCCTGTCCCCTGGCTGTCCCCTCCTGTCAGGGACTTGTGCAGAGCCACAAGGTCCCCCCTGAGCCTCCTTTTCTCCAGGCTGAGCCCCTTCCCAGCTCCTCCTCAGGCCTTCTCCAGTCCTCAGCCCCTGGGCTCCATTCCCTCCAGCTTCACCACCTTCCCAGCTCCCTCAGCCCCTCCTGGGGCTCCATTCCCTTCCCAGCTCCCTCAGCCCCTCCTGGGGCTCCATTCCCTTCCCTGGTGAACCTGAGGGTGAATTTTGCACGTTTGCTTTCCTTCCCGAGCTGAGCACAGCAGGGCTGGTGCTGCTGCAGCTGTGCACAGCAATTATTCATGAATTCCAGACAAAATGCACTTGGTGCTGCTCTGCTCTTGGCCTGGGCGGGGTGGGGTGGGATGGCCCTGCAGGGTGGGGTGTCCCTGTAGGCTAAGATGTCCCTGCAGGGTGGGATGGGATGTCCTTACAGGGTGGGATGGCCCTGTAGGATAGAATGGGATGTGCCTGCAGGGTGGGATGTGTCTGCAGGGTGGGATGTGCCTGCAGGGTGGGATGGCCCTGTGGGGTGGGATGGGATGTCCCTGCAGGGTGGGATGGTCCTACAGGGTGGGATGTGCCTGCAGGGTCTAATGGGATGTCCCTGTAGGGTGGGATGTTCCTGTGGGATGGGATGGGATGGCCTTGCAGGGTGGGATGTGCCTATGGGATGGGATGTCCCTACAGGGTGGGAGGTCCCTGCGGGATGGGATGTCCTTGGAGGGTGGGATGTCCTTGCAGGATGGAATGGGATGTCTTTACAGGGTGGGATGTCCTTGCAGGGTGGGATGTCCTTGCCGGATGGCCCTGCAGGGTGGGATAGCCCTGTGGGATGGAATGGGATGTCCCTGTGGTGTGGGATGTCCCTGCAGGATGGAATGGGATGTGCCTGCAGGATGTAATGAGATGTCCCTGCAGGGTGGGAGTCCTTACAAGGTGGGATGGCCCTGCAGGGGGATGGTGTCTATAGGGTGGGATATCCCTGCGGGTGGGATGGCCCTTGTGGGATGGGGTGGGATGTCCCTACAGTGTGTAATGGGATTTTCCTGCAGAGTGGGATGTTCCTGCAGGATGGAATGGGATGTCCTCCAGGGTGGGGATGTCCCTGCAGGGTGGGATCTCCTTACAGGATGGGATGTCCCTGCGGGATGGGATGTCCCTACAGGGTGGGATGTCCTTACAAGGTGGGATGTCCCAATAGGGTGGGGTGGCCCTGTGGGATGGAATGGGATGGCCCTGTGGTGTGAGATGTCCCTGCAGAGTGGGATGTCCTTACAGGGTGGGATGTGCCTGCATGGTGGGATGGCCCTGCGGGATTGAATGGGATGACCCTATCGGGTGGGATGTCCCTGCAGAGTGGGATGTCCCTGCAGGGTGGGATGTCCCTGTGGGATGGAATGAGATGTCCCTGCATCCCACTCCTGCAGAGTGAGATGTCCCTGCAGGGTGGGATGTCCCTGTGGAATGGAATGGGATGTCCTTACAGGGTGGGATGTCCCTGCAGGGTGGGATGTCCCTGCAGGGTGGGATGTCCCTGTGGGATGGAATGGGATGTCCCTGCAGGGTGGGATGTCCCTGCAGGGTGGGATGTCCCTGCAGGGTGGGATGTCCCTGTGGGATGGAATGAGATGTCCCTGCAGGGTGGGATGTCCTTACACGGTGGGATGTCCCTGTGGGATGGAATGGGATGTCCCTGCAGGGTGGGATGTCCTTACAGGGTGGGATGTCCCAGAGGGATGGAATGGGATGTCCCTGCAGAGTGAGATGTCCCTGCAGGGTGGGATGTCCCTGAGGGATGGAATGGGATGTCCTGACAGGTGGGATGTCCCTAAGAGTGGGATGTCCCTGCAGGGTGGGATGTCCCTGGAATGGATGGATGTCCCTGCGAGTGGGATGTCTGCAGGGTGGGATGTCCCTTAGAGTGGGATGTCCTTACAAGGTAGGATGTCCCTGCAGGATGCCCGTCAAGCTCCAGCTCGCAGCCGTGCCCTCCTCCTGCCCTACATTCTGCTTCCTCCCGCCCAGCGTCCTCCCCGTGCTCAATGGGGGCTTTGTTTGGAAGGAATGCAAACAAAATTCGGGCTGTGTGAAAGGGCCAGCTCATCATTTGTACCTCTGCAGTGGACTGGAAAATAATGTTTTCTCCCTCCCTCCCTCCCTCTGCAAGCGGTGGCCGTGGGTCTGTCACTTGTCAACAACAGTCACTTTGTGAGTTAGTGGCAGAGGGGGATCTTGGCAGGGGCTTGGGAAGGTGGAAAGTGATATGGAAATGATTATGGACTTTAAGGTGTTGTGCTGATGCAGCTCCTGGCTCTTCATTAACATCCCATATCTGAGAGAGCTGGAAGCACAAATCCCGTGAGGCAGCAGTTGTGTGTCCAGCAGGACATTGAGGGTTTGAGCTGCACAGCTCCAGGGGGGTGTGGGCAGCGTTCCCTGTGGCTGTGCCATGGAGGGGCCTGACTTCAGTGCCCAGGGTGAGCTGGCAGCCCCTGCAGCTGCTGCTGGGCCGTGGCTGCCACGGCTGGCAGAGCAGGCTGGGTGTCTGTGTGAGGGCAGTGCTTGCACTGAGCATGGCACCAGGAGCCCAGAAACTCCATCAGGGCTTCTGTGCTTTCTGAAGCTGAGTTCAGGTGTGTCACACCTGAGCCCATGGAATCCCAGACTGGTTTGGGTGGGAAGGGGGCTCAGAGCCCATCCAGTGCCACCCCTGCCATGGCAGGGACACCTTCCACTATCTCAGGGTGCTCCAAGCTTTGTTCAGCCTGGCCTTGGGCACTGCCAGGGATCCAGGGTGGGCACCCTGTGCCAGGGAACAATTCCTCATTCCCAATATCCCATCCAGCCCTGCCCTCTGGCACTGGGAGCCATTCCCTGGCTCCTGTCCCTCCATCCCTGTCCCCAGTCCCTCTGCAGCTCTCCTGGAGCCCCTTCAGGCCCTGCAGGGGCTCTGAGCTCTCCCTGGATCCTTCTCCCATCCAGGTGAGCACCCCCAGCTCTCCCAGCCTGGCTCCAGCCCTGGAGCAGCTCTGGGGGCTCCTCTGGGCTCTCTGCAGCAGCTCCAGCTCCCTGTGCTGTTGGAATGCCCAGGGCAGGTGGAATCCGTGGGCACAGGGACAGATCCCCCCTTTCCTGCTGCCCAAACTGGGGGATCAGCCCAGGGCATGGGAGTTTTGGGGCTCTCATGTCCAACTCTCACCCCCAGGCTGCTCTAAGCAACAGGTGAGGACTGGGAAAGGCAGGAAATGCAGGAGTGACCTGGGCCCTCTGCTGTGCTGAAGGGTAGCAAACATTTCCATATCTTAATTGGGACATCTGCAGTTGATAAGGTTTCCCTAAGCCTGGCCCGTGTTCTTCCAGGTTTTCCTGTGAATTCCAGCCTGTCCTGCTGAAGGTGATAAATATCTTACCCACACTTAATGAGGGAGTAATTTCATGCTCATCTTTAATTCATGAGCTCTTTCATTATCCCCCTGTGATGACGAGATGTCTGTTCAGGTTTTCTCTGCCCGTTGCCCTCTGCAGTGAATTTTCCTGAAGTGAATTTTCCTGGAAACCTCCCCGTATGTGTTTTCTGGGAAGCCTTTGTGTTTCTGCTGTTTATTGTCAACAGCCTGGCTGGACAGACCCTGCAGCCATGCAGGAGTCTGGTGGAACTCCTCTGGAAGAGTTTCCAGGGAAATTCATTGCTATTTATAACAACCTTGCTGCTCTGAGGGCTGAACTGGTATTATATTGGAATGGGAGCTGACTGTAACATGGGATTAGAGATTTATTTTATCCCTAAATACTGGAGTTGGCTAAATCCCTCACAGCCAAGAGAAGAGTTAATTTCCTTGCCTGGGTTAATAATTTACTTTATCTTAACACATAAAAGGTGGCTCTCAAACACTGTGCTGCATCTGGGCACAGCCCAGAGGTGACTGTCACCATATAAAATATTTCATTGACATGTTTGGTGTTCATTTGTTTGGTTGTGTTGCTGGGGACACGACGTGGCAGCAAACACCTCCCTGAAATGCTGACAGAAATGCAGGGCTGGGTGGATGTGGGGCAGTTTTGTATCTTGGCAATCAATCCTCGAGCAGGTTTGTATTTCCAGTCACGTTTGTGTGACAGTTCCTGCATTGATTCACCAGTGTAACCCGACGTGAGGGATGCAGCAGTGCTGGGGAACAAAGGAGCCCTGGCCTGAGATGGGTGGGAGGTGCCAGGCTGCCATCCTGGCATTAATGCCCACAATAAATCCCTGAATTCTTCAGGTCAGAAAAAGCCTCCAGGATCATCAAAGCCCAGCTGTGCCCAATGCCCAGAGCACCAAGTGCCACATCCAGGGATGTCCTTCAGGGCTGGGTCATGTCCAGCTCTCAGCCCAACAAATTCTGTGTGCTGGGTGTTGGCTGAAAGGAGTTCAGAGCAGAGCTCCCATGCAAACTTCTTATGTAATGCTGCATTTCATAAATTCTGTTTAATCTTGCTTGGTATAAAGTGACCTTGTAGATTTAGGAGGGAAGTTTGGGCTTGCAGCTGCTGCCTTTTAAAAAGTCTAAATATAAGCAGGTTTTTGGAAAGCATGAGGGATGATCAGTGGTGTTCTGGGATTGGATTTGAAAGCCAGGATGGTGGCATCTAATCAGTGTCAGAGCAGTGTGAGGGGATGGTTTGGAGTGTCCTGCTGCTCTCCTGGAGCTCTGCTGTAATTCTTGTGGGCAGATTTGGGAAGGGAAAGTTGGACCTGGGGCAGCTCTGGGTGGAGAGACCTGGGATGGGAATGGAGCTGGGATGGGAATGGAGCTGGGATGGGAATGGAGCTGGGATGGGAATGGAGCTGGGAAGGGAATGGAGCCCCAGGAGAGGCTGAGGGAGCTGGGAAGGGAATGGAGCCCCAGGAGAGGCTGAGGGAGCTGGGAAGGGAATGGAGCCCCAGGAGAGGCTGAGGGAGCTGGGATGGGAATGGAGCCCCAGGAGGGCTGAGGGAGCTGGGAAGGGAATGGAGCCCCAGGAGGGGCTGAGGGAGCTGGGAAGGGAATGGAGCCCCAGGAGGGCTGAGGGAGCTGGGAAGGGAATGGAGCCCCAGGAGAGGCTGAGGGAGCTGGGAAGGGAATGGAGCCCCAGGAGAGGCTGAGGGAGCTGGGAAGGGAATGGAGCCCCAGGAGGGGCTGAGGGAGCTGGGAAGGGAATGGAGCCCCAGGAGAGGCTGAGGGAGCTGGGAAGGGGCTCAGCCTGGAGAAAAGGAGGCTCAGGGGGGACCTTGTGGCTCTGCACAAGTCCCTGACAGGAGGGGACAGCCAGGGGACAGGGACAGGACAAGGGGAAATGGCCTCAGGCTGGGCCAGGGCAGGCTCAGGGTGGACACCAGGAGGAATTTCTGCATGGAAAGGGTGCTCAGGCCTTGGCAGGGGCTGCCCAGGGAGGTTGGCAGTGCCCATCCCTGCAGGTGGCACCTGGATGTGGCACTGGGTGCCCTGGGCTGGGCACAAGGTGGGCATTGGGCACAGCTGGCACTGGGTGGGCTGGGAGGATTTTCCAGCCTGAATGATCCTGGGATTCTGTGAAGCTCCAGCAATCTCTGCCTGGAGCTGTTTGCAGTTCAGATCTCTGGGAATGACCTTCCTCAGGCACTCTGTGACAGTTTGGGGTCATTTTCAGCAGGAGGAGCCCCCAGGTCTCTGCCCTGCAGCAGCTGCTTGGACAAGGGGAAATGGGCTCAGGGCAGGCTCAGGGTGGGCACCAGGAGGAATTTCTGCATGGAAAGGGTGCTCAGGCCTTGGAACTGCCCAGGGAGGTTGGCAGTGCCCATCCCTGGAGGGCTCTAACAGCTCTGTGCATGTGGCATTTGAAACTTTGTGTATTGGTATTGAAAGAAAAACCTTTTCCAATGATGTGTGCTCGGCTGAGCTCTCAGAGCCTCGGTGGCACTGCTGCCAGGCCTGGCTGTGGCTGTGCCACACCCAAGGATGGGCAGGATGGGTCTGGACAGGGAGGCTGAGCTCTGATCATTCTCCTTTCCTTGCTGGTTCCAGCTTTGGGGGGCCTGAACTGTTGTGCAGCCCTGGGGAGGCTCAGGGAGGCAGAGCTGGGTTTGTCCTGCCCGAGCTCCAGGACAGCACTCTTAGGTACAGGGGGATTGTTGGGGTGTCCTGGCAGGAGCTGGGCTGGATGGGGGTTTTTAAGGAGTTTTGAGTGAGTTAGAAACAGAACTTCTGAGTTTTCAGATCATGTTATTGTTGTTATTTTTTACATAGACAGGAAGGGTGAGTTTGGCTTCCATTGTTACAGCAGGGTTCAGAAGTTCTCAAGACCCTTAGTTACAGGGCTTTTTAAGCAGTTATTGACTAATAAAACACTGCCAATGAGGACATTTCTGTTTTTGACACAATGCTTAAATATTTTTTCTTATGGACTCATGCTACAGTGTCAGTTTTCTTAGCTTATTATGTTATGACACACAGACTTCCAGTACTGCATTCTAAACTTGTTTACCTTTGTAACTTCTTTATTATATCTTAAACTCTAAACTTTGTGAGACACTGTCTCTGCTTTAAATTATCAATGCACATTCTTGCTTTCAGCATTTAACTTTGGAAGCCTTTTCTAATATTTCAGATCAAATCCTGTTTAATTCTGAGCTTTGGCTCTCAGAGTTGTGAGTTTGCTGCATTTTGGGTGCCAGCACTGGGTGATCCCTGTGGTCCTTCCTGCTCTGGGTGTCCTGAGGCCCTGGCTGTGCCTGTCCCTGCTCCTTTCCCATTTCTGTGTCCCTGCACATCCCAGGTTTACCTGGCAGTCAGTGGAAGAAGAAAAAATTTCTGCTGTTCTGTCCCAGCTATTCAGAGTTCATGTAGAATTGATTTTTTTAAAAAATAACTAAACACTAATTACTTATTTATGTGTTTGTTTATTTTAGGGATAGACTTCAAGATTAAAACTGTTGAACTACAAGGAAAGAAGATCAAGCTGCAGATCTGGTGAGTGACACAGAGCTTCCCTCAGCAGCAGGTGTTCCTGGGCAGGGTTTGCTCTCCTGGATTCCCTTCAGGGCTGCAGGTTTGCACTGTGCTCTGTGGTTCCACAGGGCCAGCTCCTCTCCATGTGTGTGTGTGCAGCAGTAGCAGTGCTTGGAACCACTGGGCTGGCTGCTGGCAAACCTCCTGTTTGAGTGGGGAGAGCATCCTCACAGGCTGTGATTTAGTGGGAAGCGGTTTGAAACTGGAATTTTTAAATTAGGACTTGCCTCCAGTCTGTGACTATAAATTGACTCGCAGCCTTGCTTTGTGTCAGCAAGAAAATGCAACCCAGGGCTGCACCAGGGCTGGAATTTTCCATGCTCAGCTCTGAGAGGTTCTCACTGGCAGCAGCACAGCTGCTCTGTGGGGATGTCTGACAAGAGGCAGAGCCTCAGCTCCTTCCTTTGAGCTCCTGTGCTTTGGAGCTGAGGCTTTGCAGCAGGTCAGGCCAGGAGAGCCCCAGCCATGGGGCTGGCTGAGCTCTGCCTGCTCACTCTGCATCCTCCCAGGGCTTTGAGCTGGGATTTGTCCCTTTTGTCCCACCCACAGCACCCCCATGGCTCCATAACCTTGGTGTCTGTGCATGCAGGGGGGTGAGTTCCAGTTTTGGGGGACACTGATCCTTCCAGTCACCCCAGAATTATTATCCCAGGGTAATCATGAGTGGTTTCAATCCTAACCAGGCTTCTGGAGCCCTCCTGAGGAAATGTTAGAACTGGCAGAAAGTGGGTTTGGATGGGATACTGGGAATGAGGAATTGTGCCCTGGCAGGGTGGGCAGGCCCTGGCACAGCGTGCCCAGATCCCTGGCAGTGCCCAAGGCCAGGCTGGGCATTGGGGTTGGGACACCCTGGGACAGTGGAAATGTCCCTGCCATGGACAGGATGAACTTTTAGGCCCTTTCCAACCCAAACCATTCCATGACTCTATGATTAAGCTGAATAAGAAAATCATCATGAAATGTAAAACCAGAAAATACTGAAAAATGAGGATATTTAGGTATAAAGAGCAAGATGTAATGAAGCTGTACAGAGTGGGGATTTAGTGCCTTGGGGAAGTGGAGTTGGGCGAGCTGAGATTTACACAGTGGCAACTTTTAAATGTCACAAAATCCGGAAGTTGTGGCCTGAACCTGCTGCTTGTTTCTGCTGGGTTCAGATTGCACATTTGAAATGAAACTTGGGAAGCAGAAAATGAAACTCCTACAGAGAAAAAAAAAAAAATTAAATGAAATCTCAGTGTTGTGTTTCTCACTTTTCCTGTGGCAGGAGTTTGCCCAGCAGTGGCTCAGTGTTTTGTGCAGTGCATCTCCATTTCCCCACTGCTCCTGCCTTGAACTCGCTCCACACTTGCAGGAGCTGTGCAACATTCCCAGAACATGCAGGGCAGCAGCTGAGTGAGCAGGGGATGCATTTAGGGAACATTTCCTGTGTAAAGGCAGCTCTGGATCTGCAGGAGATTCCCATGGGCCACCTCTGGATGTCCCTGTCCTTCAGGTGTGACCCCACACAGCAGAACAGCTCCTGCCTGTGGAAAGGGGCCCTGTGACAGCCTCACTGACCTCTGAAATTATATTTAGGACTGAAGCAGGAGCACAAAGGTCAGGCTGAATTAAAACCTGCCTGGGGTGAGCAGTAACTCAACACTCAGGAGCTGTTGAAGCCAGGGTGCAGCTCTGTAAGGAGCAGGCTGGATCAGAGTTCTGCTGCTGCTCCAGATGGAAATGGGCTGTGAGGAGCAGGGTGGGACACAGCCCTGGGCAAAAAAATGAGCTCATCCAGGGCAGACCCACCAGGATATCCAGGTTCTCCCACTGCATGTCAGGTTCTGGGTGGAAACAGTCCAAGAGCTGGGGATCTGCTTGGCTGGGTTATTTTCCAGCTACTCTTTGGGAGAATTGCTGCTGGGACAGTCACTAGTGATGACTCCTTTCTCTCCAGGAGCTGTGAGAAAGGAATTAATTAATTAAATTAATACACATTTGGGACTGGAAACACTTAAAAAGGCTGGGAACTGGAGGGGTTTACAGTGCTGAATGGCTGGAAGAATATTCACACTGTCAGGAGAAAGAGTGAAGGACCAGAGTGAGGGATCCAGGAGAAGATGGTGCTGGCTTTGCTGAAGGACTTCAAAGGGACAGGGCAGTGGAGCTAAAACTTGTGTTGAGTGTGATATCACAAATTCAGGAACTCAGAGCTGCTTTGAAATGGAAACCAAAAGGTTTTGGAGTTCCCAGAACTCATTATCATAATGGAGCCATTGAGAAATGAAATGGGATTTTCCTGGGCAGGAAGTGAGGGTGGCAGTCCCACAGAGCACAGGTTTGATCAGCACTGCTGGGGAGAAAGGGACTTTTTTAGGGAAAACAACTGAAAAAATGAGGGTTTTTCATGGTGTCAGAAAATCCTGGATATCCTGAGCAGGTAGGGAGGGTCTGATAGAACTTGCTGCCTTTTTTCACCACCAGAACATCAGTTTTGCCCTGAGGCTGGAAGGTGGCACATGGAAAACACCAGGAAATGAAGTTTTGTTGGGAAACTCCCCATGGGATGTAGGGGTAGCTGCAGGTGCCCATGGACACGTTCACAAGGGATTTCACAAGAGCCTGCTCAGGTTTGGACTCTCAAATCCACAAATCCCTGGTTCCAGAATTCCTTAACCACTGGGGAATGGAAGCTGGAAAACCTCTGGGCTGCCCAGGTGCTTGTCAGGAGGCACCAAAAGCAGAGCTGGCTTTGTCCTCCAGGCAAAGCACAGCCTCAAAGGAATGGAACTGGCAGCTAAAAATTGAATTTTTTCTTTTTTTTTCCCACTTAGCTGCTCCTCCAGCTCTCCTGCCTTTAATGACATTTGTGTGCCAGCCTGTTTTCCTACAGTCTTCTGACTGATTCCAAATTTTAGGAGCAGCTTTATGTCTTCAGTGTGCAGCTCTAGCTGTGTGGAGAGCTCTAAAATAACATTTTTCTCTCAGTGCATCTCTGCTGGCAGCACATTTACATGGCCAGAGCAGTGTCCTCAGGATCTTGGTTGATTCAGCAATGAGCTCATATCAGAAATAATTCCCTGGGATGTGCAGGTTCTGCTGTTGGGGTGTGTGCTGGTGACCAGAGCTGCACACACCTCCCTTCCCCAGTGCCATCAGCCTCATTAATTTCTGCAATTAGCCCTAGAATGGCTAGGGGTTAATTCTGTTTGCTGGAAGATGTTCCTCTGGCATGGCAGTCCTGTAAAACAATTGGAGAATTCTCCTGGTTTGGATTTCTCATTATGGAAGCTGGGGGTGCTCAGCCTGGAGCAAAGGAGATTCAGGGGTGCCCCCATCACCCCCTGCACCCCTGAAAGGTGCCCGTGCTCAGTGGGGCTGGGCTCCTTCTGCAGCAGCACTGACACACAGAGCACACAGCCAAAGGGGAATGCAGGCTGGATATCAGGAAAAAGCTCTTTACAGCAAGGGTGAGAAAGTTCTGGAATGTTCTGGTGGATCCCCATCCCTGGGTGTGTTGAACAAAGCCTGGATGTGGCACTGGGGGCCAGGGGTTGGTTGAGGTGTTGGGGCTGGGTTGGACTCGATCTTGGAGGTCTCTCCCAACCTGGTGATTGTGGGAAATCGGAGAATTTGAGGAATTTGGGAATTGCCAGGGAGCGAGGAGGTGGTGGGGTCCCCATCCCTGGGTGTGTTTAATTAACTGGGTTTAATTGAGGTGGTGGGGATGGGTTGGACTTGGTGATCATGAAGGTCTCTTCCAGCCTGGTGATTCTGTGAATTCTGTGCATTTTTTCCTGGCTGATTATTGTTCAGAAAAGCTGAAATTTGCCAGTCATGAACTCTGACAGAGCACAGATCCCCAGGATCACTGAGGTGGGAAAATCCCTCCATGGCCATGGAGTCCAGCTGTGCCCAGTGCCCACCTTGTGCCCAGCCCAGGGCACTCAGTGCCACATCCAGGTGCCACCTGCAGGGATGGGCACTGCCAACCCCCCTTGCAAGGCCTGAGCACCCTTTCCATGGATGCAGCCTGCCCAGATTCCTGCCCTCCAGCACATCCTCCCACCCATGGGGTGGCTGTGGGTGCCCTGAATGCCCTGCCAGCCCATCCATGAGGGTGTTGGGCAGCCCTGAGCCCCCTGGTGCCCGTGCCCAGCTGGGTGTGCCTCCATGCCCAGCTGGATCCAGCCAGGAGTGCTGAGCCAGGGACACTTTGCCCTTCAGGAAGGGAAATCCTCAGCCTGGTGTTCCCCAGTCCCTCCAGTGCAGCACTGTAACAACAGTGAGACTCTAATAAAATTCTTGGGATTATTTTGCCAGGAATTAACTTGCTTTAATATGTTGAAGAGCTTCATTTTCAGCCACGTGGACTGGCAGGATGCTCACAAATCATCAGATCTAATCTCATCTTGCTGCAGCCACGTAAATCTTTCATCAATAAATCATAATGCATTTTAAGGTTTCTTTAGTCTCTGCCAGGTCAGCTGGAAAGCTGTCCCAGAAATTCCTTTCTCTCCAGGTTAAACCTCTAATACGATACAGCTTATGCATATTTTAATGTTGGCACGAGAATAATCCAAATAGATTTTTCACTTTCCTTGAGCATCTCCTCTCGCCAGCCCCACAGGACAGCCTCCTTTGTCTGCACAGAGCTGAGCACCCGAGCTCCCTCCCTTTGCAGCTCTGTTTCATTCTCCTTGGCTCTTTCAGGAATCCTTGCCCACATCCATGGGAGCTGGGAGGGTGAGCCAGTGTGTGCCTACACCGAGGTTTGAGCACAGGGCTGGGGAGCCAGGGCAGCAAACACCCCTGCAGTGTGCCCAGGGTGGAGCCAGCCCTCGTGGGCACCCACACAGCCAGAACTCATTTCCTCCTGCCTCAGCCAGCTCTGCTCTCCAGCCATTAGGAGTGATCTCTGAATAATGAATGGAGACTCCATTAACCAGGGGAAAGGGCAGCTATAGCATTTATTTAAAAAAAAATAAAAATGCAAACACTCCAGGTTCTTCGCTTCTTGCCTCCCCAGCTTTCTTCTCTTCCATTAGCTGAGCTCCAGCTGCCAGAAAAAGCAGTGGAGGAGTTAAGCAGGGAGTCAGCTGTAGGATGTGACAAGCAGTGAGTAGCAGCTCCGTGCTGCCTACTCCAGGTTGGTGTAAGAGCACTCAGAATTGTTCCTGTGACAGCTGCTGGCCGTGGCAGGAGGGAGAATCACAGATGCCAAAAATCTGCTGGGGCTGGTCAGGCTTCTCCAGCGTGGGAGGGAAGGTGCTGGCAAGGGGATACACAACGTGGGGAGAGAGAAAATAATGAGGGTGTGAGTGGAGATGTGTGGAGATATTTTGCAGGAGTTTGTGCTGAGTGAAGGAAAGCCGTCAATTAAAGAATTAAACTCCTTCCATTTACTTCATGGAATCCCAGAATGGTCTGAGTAGGAAGGGACCTTAAAGCTCATCCAGTTCTCACCTTCCAGGTTTCTTTAACCACATCTCATCCCAGTTAATTCTCAATATTCAGCTCATTCCCAGGTTTCTTTAACCACATCTCATCCCAGTTTATTCTCAATATTCAGCTCATTCCCAGGTTGGTTTAACCACATCTCATCCCAGTTTATTCTCAATATTCAGCTCATTCCCACCTTCCAGGTTTCTTTAACCACATCTCATCCCAGTTTATTCTCAATATTCAGCTCATTCCCACCTTCCAGGCTGGTTTAACCACATCTCATCCCAGTTTATTCTCAATATTCAGCTCATTCCCAGGTTTCTTTAACCACATCTCATCCCAGTTAATTCTCAATATTCAGCTCATTCCCAGGTTTCTTTAACCACATCTCATCCCAGTTAATTCTCAATATTCAGCTCATTCCCAGGTTTCTTTAACCACATCTCATCCCAGTTAATTCTCAATATTCAGCTCATTCCCAGGTTTCTTTAACCACATCTCACCCCAGTTTATTCTCAATATTCAGCTCATTCCCACCTTCCAGGCTGGTTTAACCACATCTCATCCCAGTTTATTCTCAATATTCAGCTCATTCCCAGGTTTCTTTAACCACATCTCATCCCAGTTAATTCTCAATATTCAGCTCATTCCCAGGTTTCTTTAACCACATCTCACCCCAGTTTATTCTCAATATTCAGCTCATTCCCAGGTTTCTTTAACCACATCTCACCCCAGTTTATTCTCAATATTCAGCTCATTCCCAGGTTGGTTTAACCACATCTCACCCCAGTTAATTCTCAATATTCAGCTCATTCCCACCTTCCAGGCTGGTTTAACCACATCTCATCCAGCGACCCCAGGAGGAGATGGCAATTCCAGGCTGTCACTGATGTTTATGATCAATTTTCAGAATATTGCTCACACAACATTTAACAGCACAGCTTGAGTGATGTTCCACAGAGTTTGATCAGAAATTGCAGAATTTATATTTACAGCATCAAGTTCAACAAAAAAAAGAAAGTTTTAAAGTTTTATCAGGCTGAGCTGAGAACAAAATTCCTGTCAGGGTTAAGTGTGAGTCTCAAAAAATGTTGGGTTATTGTCTGTGCATCCACCCTGCTCTGTGACATATGTGTTGTTACTTATAAGTAAAATATTATTTAAAAAACACCTTATAAAATCAAGCCTTACTATTTCATCTAAATTAACAATTAACCTAAAAAGTTCTGTTTAAATAAAAATCATTAAAATAAAAATCAATTTACATAACAATCTATTCTTATTAAAAAAACAACTCACGCCTACAAAAAAGAAAATTCTACCCATATAAAACACTCACTTCCCAAAGAACTAAAAGTATAAACTAGCAAAAAATTAATAAACATACACAATATTACCAACCAATAAACAAAATAAAATAAGTTTCAATAAATTAAATTACTAGCCAATCAAATTCAAACACAATATCTTCTAATATTCCTATAAATATAAACTATTAAAATAAAAAAGAGATAAAAATGTAAATAAAGTAAATTTTAAAAATTTGAATTATATTAAAGCTATGTAAATAATTTTTAAATTATATTAAAACTATGTAAATAAAAAATTAAAAATTTATTACAACTATGTAAATATTTTTACATTTATTAAAACTATTTAAATAAATATTTCTAAATTATATTAAAACTACATAAATAAAAATTTAAAAAATATATTACAACTATGTAAATAAAAGTTTTAAAAATAATATTAAAACAATCTAAATATTTAAAATTATATTTAAATTATGAATATAAATTTTTTTAATTATCAAAACTATGTAAATAAAAATTTTAAAAATTATATTATAACTGTGTAAATAAAAATTTCAGAAATTAAAGCTATGTAAATAATTTTTTTGAAATTTATTAAAACCATGTCAATAAAAATTTTAGAAATTGATTAAAAGTAAAACTTAAATATTAAATAAATATTTCAAAAATTATACTAAAGCTATGTAAATAAAAATTTTAAAATTATATTACCACTCTGTAAATTAATTTTTTTAAATTATATTACAACTTTGAAATAAAATTGTTTGAAATTTATTAGAACTATGTTAATAAAAAATTTTAAAATTATTTTTTAAAAAATTACCATAAAACTACGTAAATAAAAATGTTTAAAAGTGTAATAAAACTATGTAAATGAACATTTAAAAATTATATTAAAACTATGTAAATAATTTGTAAAAAATTAGATTACAACTACATAAATAATTTTTTTTAAATCATATTACAACTATGTAAGTAAAAACATATTAAAAGTATGTAAATAAAAATTTTAAATATTTATTAAAAGCATGTAAATAAAAATTTTTAAAATTAATTTTTAAACATCTTAAAACTATCTAAATATTTTTAAAATTATATTAAAGGAATGTAAATTTTTTTTAAATTATATTAGAACTGTAAATAAGAATTTTTAAAATTATATTGAAAGAATGTAAATAAAATTTTAAAAAATTATTAAACCATGTAGAAAAAAATCTTAAAAATTATTTAAAATTATCTTAAAACTATGTAAATAAAAATTTTAAAAATTATATTACAACTGTGTAAATAAAAATTTTAAATCTATAGTAAAACTAGATAAATAAAAAATATAAAAATAATATTAAAACTATGTAAATAGAAAGTTTTAAAATATAATAAAATTATTTAAATATGTTTATTGTATTAGAACTATGTAAATAAAAAATTTAAAAATTATATTACAACTGTGTAAATAAACATTTTAAATCTATAGTAAAACTAGATAAATAAAAAATATAAAAATAATGCTCAAACTATGTAAATAAAAAATTTAAAAATATAATAAAATTATTTAAATATGTTTATTGTATTAGAACTATGTAAATAAAAATTTTAAAAATTATATTACAACTGTGTAAATAAACATTTTAAAACCTATAGTAAAACTAGATAAATAAAAAATATAAAAATAATACTAAAACTATGTAAATTAAAAATTTAAAAATATAATAAAATTATTTAAATATTTTTATTGTATTAGAACTATGTAAATAAAAATTTTAAAAATTATATTACAACTGTGTAAATAAAAATTTTAAATCTATAGTGAAACTAGATAAATAAAAAATATAAAAATAATACTAAAACTATGTAAATTAAAAATTTTAAAATATAATAAAATTATTTAAATATTTTATTGTATTAGAACTATGTAAATAAAATTTTTAAAAATTATATTGAAGCTATGTGAATTAAAATATTTTAAATTATATTAAAACAGTGTAAATAACATTTACACTGTTTTAATATAATTTTAAAATATTATATTTAATATTTTAAAATTTAAAAAAATATATTAAAAATATATTTAAAAATTTAAAAAAATATATTTAATAACATTTTAAATTTAGTAATTTAAAAATTACTAAAAGTGTATAAATTGTTTAATTTATCAAGACCATGCAAATAAATTTTTTTTAAAAATTTTTTTAAAATAAAAATATTAAAAATTAAAAATATAAAACGATGAAAAAATGAAGCTATTGTACATGAAGCCCGCGGCGTGTGGTGCTGAGCTACGGTGTCTCGGCAGGGACACGGCGGGCCAGGAGCGCTTCCACACCATCACCACCTCCTACTACCGGGGCGCCATGGGCATCATGCTGGTGTACGACATCACCAACGCCAAGAGCTTCGAGAACATCAGCAAGTGGCTCAGGAACATCGACGAGGTGAGTGCTGCGCCTGGCCGGGCTGCACAGACTGGGATGGACACCCCAAACCTGGGATGGACACCCCAAACCTGGGATGGACACCCAAACCTGAGATAGACACCCCAAACCTGGGATGGACACCCCAAACCTGGGATGGACACCCCAAACCTGAGATAGACATCCCAAACCTGAGATAGACACCCCAAACATCAGCCAGACCTGAGATAGACACCCCAAACCTGAGATGGACACCCCAAACCTGAGATAGACATCCCAAACATCAGCCAAACCTGAGATGGACACCCCAAACCTGAGATAGCCATCCCAAACCTGAGATAGACATCCCAAACCTGAGATGGACACCCCAAACCTGAGATAGACACCCCAAACCTGAGATGGACACCCCAAACATCAGCCAGACCTGAGATAGACACCCCAAACCTGAGATGGACACCCCAAACCTGAGATAGCCATCCCAAACCTGAGATAGCCATCCCAAACATCAGCCAAACCTGAGCCAGACACCCCAAACATCAGCCCAGCCTGAGACAGACACCCCAAACCTGAGATAGACACCCCAAACCTGAGATGGACACCCCAAACCTGAGATAGACACCCCAAACCTGAGATGGACACCCCAAACCTGAGATAGCCATCCCAAACCTGAGATAGACATCCCAAACATCAGCCAGACCTGAGATAGCCATCCCAAACCTGAGATAGACATCCCAAACCTGAGATAGACATCCCAAACCTGAGATAGCCATCCCAAACATCAGCCCAACCTGAGATAGCCATCCCAAACAGCAGCCAGACCTGAGATGGCCATCCCAAACAGCAGCCAAACCTGAGCCAGACACCCCAAACCTGAGCCAGGTATCCCCAAACCTGGGCCAGACATGAGCCAGACACCCCAAACCGGCACCAGGCATCCCCAAATGTGAGCCAGGCATCCCTAAACCTGAGCCAGACATCTGCAAACATGAGCCAGACATCCCCAAACCTGAGCCAGATATCCCAAACCTGAGCCAAACATCCCACACCTGAGCCAAGCATGAGCCAGACACCCCAACCTGGGCCAGACATGAGCCAAACACTCCAACCTGAGCCAGGCATCCCAAACCTCAGCCAGACATGAGCCAGAGATCCCAAACATCAGCCAAACCTGAGCCAGACATCCCACACCTGAGCCAGACATGAGCCAGACATCCCAAACCTGAGCCAAACACCCCAAAGTGGGGCCAGACATGAGCCAAACCTGAGCCAAACACCCCCAGCCTGAGCCGGACATCCCAAACCTGAGCCAGACTTGAGCCAAACAGGATCCAAACATCCCAACCTGAGGCAGACATCCCACACCTGAGCTCCTGTGCGTGGTATTTTCAGGGTCCCCCATTGGAGGAGGAAGGAATGATGACTCTGACTCCATGTTCTTAGAGGGCTAATTTATTATTTAATGATATTATATCATATTAAAGAATACTATAGTAAACTATACTAAAGAACAGAGAAAGGATACTTACAGAAGGTTTAAAAGATACTAATGAAAAACTCATGACTCTCGCCAGAGTCCTGATATAGCTGGACCCTGATTGGTCATTAAGTCAAAACAATTCACATGAAAACGATAAAACAGTTTGTGCCTCACCCTGTTTTCCTCCCCAATCCCTTTTTCTCCCCTGGCTCATCCCTCACATTGTGCAGTGACAAAGTGGGGAGGAAAAAACCATTAACCAGTGCTAGGAAGTCATTAGAGGCTGGGGTTAATTAACAGTTTGCTCCTCTGCCTCTGCAGTGCATGGAGCTCCATTGAGGGCAGCTGTAAATGTCCCCAGGTTGCAGGTGCAGGTGGTGGCCTGGCCACACCACAGGGAAGCAGATATTTTGGGTGTGAGGGGGACATGTGTGACCCTGTAACCCTGTCCCTGTGTCCTTCCAGCATGCCAACGAGGATGTGGAGAGGATGCTGTTAGGAAACAAGTGTGACATGGAAGATAAAAGAGTTGTCCCTAAAGCAAAAGGTGAACAGGTGAGTAGCAAACAAAAACTTCTTTGTCCAAGTCAGCAAATCTCTGCCAAGACTTCTGCCTGCTGCAGGGGGTTGGGATGCCCCAGTGGGGTGTGCCAGGGAATGAATGCAGGAGCTGATGGATGTGAATCCTGGGAATGTTTGCTCAGAAAGTGCCGTGAATGGGGTGAGCTCAGCTGCAGTTTCTGCTTCCTTTGATAACTCAAAATTCCCAGACATCCCCAAAGTTCTCACAGTGTCACACAGTGTGTGGTGTCTGTCCTCTTAGGCCCAGACACACACTGGGGGTTATTTAGTAGATTTGAATTGTTCTGAATTGTGACATTCTGAATCTTCTGAGCCACCTCACCTGGCTGGTGCTGCTGGTGCCAGTTGGAAGGGAGACACAGAATCCCAGAATCCCTGAGGCTGAAAATCCCTCCCAGCTGTGCCCAATGCCCACCTTGTGCCCAGCCCAGGGCACCCAGTGCCACATCCAGGTGACACCTGCAGGGATGGGCACTGCCAACCTCCCTGGGCAGCCCCTGCCAAGGCCTGAGCACCCTTTCCATGCAGAAATTCCTCCTGTGTCCACCCTGAGCCTGCCCTGGCCCAGCCTGAGGCCATTTCCCCTTGTCCTGTCCTGTTCCCTGGCTGTCCCCTCCTGGCAGGACTTGTGCAGAGCCACAAGGTCCCCCTGAGCCTCCTTTTCTCCAGGCTGAGCCCCTTCCCAGCTCCCTCAGCCTCTCCTGGGGCTCCATTCCCTTCCCAGCTCCCTCAGCCCCTCCTGGGGCTCCATTCCCTTCCCAGCTCCCTCAGCCCCTCCTGGGGCTCCATTCCCTTCCCAGCTCCCTCAGCCTCTCCTGGGGCTCCATTCCCTTCCCAGCTCCGTTCCCTTCCCTGGACACGCTCCAGCCCCTCCAGGTCTCTCCTGGCAGGAGGGGCCCAGAGCTGCCCCCAGCACTGGAGGTGCCCCAGCAGTGCCAGCACAGGGGACGGGCACTGCCCTGGCCCTGCTGCCACCCCAGAGCTGGCACAGCCCAGGAGCACCCCTGGCTTCATGCCCAGCCCAGTATTCCCTGCTTTATAGAAGCTGCTGACCCCAAAGTGGTGGTGGCACCACTGGAACGTCCCCAGCCTCTCTAACCTCCCTCTCTCTGTTTGCTGCAGATTGCCAGGGAGCACGGTATTAGGTTTTTTGAAACTAGTGCAAAAGCAAATATAAACATTGAGAAGGCATTCCTCACATTAGCAGAAGACATTCTTCGAAAGGTAGGTGCTCACAGCATTCCTTGGGAACAAATATCCTGAAATTCCAGCTCTCCTGTTGTGCTGTTTGCCTGTGTTGTTGCACTTTGACTTTGCTGTGCTGAGGCAAAGCAGTCCCTGAAGGAGCAGGGCTGAACTTGTGCAGTTTGTTTGATGTTTTGTTGTTGTAGGGGGCCTGCCTACAGGGAGTGACATCCATCAGAGCCAAGGAACTGAAATTCCTGTTTGTTTGGCCCTTACACTCATGGTGGTTGTGCCTGTGCTGGAGTTAAATGTTTCCATTGGTGTGGAGAGAATTCTCCTTTCTGTCTGTGTCTGTCAGTGCTCTGACAGCTCATGGAGAGAATTCTCCTTTCCTGCACTGTGTCAGTGCTCTGACAGCTCGTGAGGGGCTGTTGGGAGGAGTTCAGGTGTGGAGGGTGGGGCAGGAACGAGCTCTGCCCCTCCCAGCTGTGCTCCCAGCTGTTGCATTTCCTTGGGGTTCCATTGCCCCACATCATCCGGTGGTTGGCTCCTCTTCCTGTGAGATGCAGTGAGCTAATGAGCCATGGAATCAGTGAGGCTGGAAAAGCTGAGAGCACCAAGTCAAATCATCCCCCAGCACTGCCAGAGCCACCACTGATCCATGTCCCCAAGTGCCACATCCACGGGGCTTTTAAATCCCCCCAAGGATGGACAACCTATCCAGGAAGAGATTGTTCCCTATATCCAATCTAAACCCTCCTGGCCCAGCCTGGGCCATTTCCCCTTGTCCTGTCCCTGTTCCCTGGCTGTCCCCTCCTGTCAGGGACTTGTGCAGAGCCACAAGGTCCCCCCTGAGCCTGCTTTTCTCCAGGCTGAGCCCCTTCCCAGCTCCCTCAGCCCCTCCTGGGGCTCCATTCCCTTCCCAGCTCCCTCAGCCCCTCCTGGGGCTCCATTCCCTTCCCAGCTCCCTCAGCCTCTCCTGGGGCTCCATTCCCTTCCCAGCTCCCTCAGCCTCTCCTGGGCTCCATTCCCTTCCCAGCTCCCTCAGCCTCTCCTGGGGCTCCATTCCCTTCCCAGCTCCCTCAGCCTCTCCTGGGGCTCCATTCCCTTCCCAGCTCCCTCAGCCCCTCCTGGGGCTCCATTCCCTTCCCAGCTCTGTTCCCTTCCCTGAACACACTCCCAGCCCCTCCAGGTCTCTCCTGTCAGGAGGGGCCCAGAGCTGCCCCCAGCACTGGAGGTGCCCCAGCAGTGCCAGCACAGGGGACGGGCACTGCCCTGGCCCTGCTGCCACCCTGGGTTGTGTCCGTGCCCTGTAGCAGCTCCCTGTGTGCCCAGAGCTGCTGTTCCTGTGGCCCTGACTCTGTCAGGAATTCAAAATCCATCAGATTCCTGCAGGTGCCACTGAGGTGTTCCAGTACTGAGCTGGGCTGGATCCCTGTGTGGCTCTGGGACCATTTCTGTGGGGTGTTCTCCCCTGGCCAAGGGCTCAGTGCACACAGAATCCATTTTTGGACCATTTCTGTGGGATGTTCTCCCCTGGCCAAGGGCTCAGTGCACACAGAAGCCCCTGTGCTGGAACATTCCTGCCCAGGAGCAGCTCATGGGAACTCTGTGGAGCTCCAGACCCATGGCTTGGCCAGCCCTGGCCCTTGTTGTTCCTGTTCCTACACAATTGAACCCCATCCCAAGCCTGTCTCATCCCTGCCTCCCTCTCCTATGTGATAATTCTGTGGATAATGTCACCCAGTTGTCACTGCAGTCCTCAATCATTTCTTAATCAGTTTCTGACAAGCTTTGTGTGATAAATGGGGTGAAAATATTGGTGAACAGGTCAGGCTACAAACCATACCAACCTTTGGGCCTTAAATCTTCATTTTTGGCCTCTGTCATTATCCTGGGGGTTCTTTTGCAAGGCTGTGACAAAGAGAATTAAAAAAGGAATGTGGAGAGTGAATTGTGGTGAGGGTTTAGGTTCCTTTCCAGCCAGCTGGAAGTAGATGTTGGTGTTGGATCAAACCCACTGGAGTGGGGTTTTGGCTTTGGTGTCACCAAGTTCCATCCTGTGACAAGGAGGAGCTTGTGTGTCCCTCCTTGGGAGCTGCTGTCCCAGGAGCAGGGAGCAGGGAACAAGCCAAATTTATCCATGAAAACTCTGGGTTTTGGAGGTCATCAGTTCACATCAGCTGAGTTCGGCTTGTGGTGTTTGCAGGCTGGGATTTCCTTACTCCACCAAACCCAGCGTTGGCTCTAAAACAGTCCCAGTTGTCTTTGGGGTGGTCCCACTTCAAGCACTGGGTTTTTTCCCAGCTTTCCATTTATTTAAAACAAACCAAACAACAGAAAAACCCCTTAAATCGGTTTTGCACATTTGTGCTGGACTGGGGGGAGGATTCCTGCCTTTCTGAGGACTCTTTGTGCACAGTTACCTCAGTTCCCTCTGGGGATGCCAGCCCCAGCTCGGGGTGTTTTCCTGGGGGATTCCAGGGCCAGCTAACTGTGTTCACTTGTTTCCTTGCAGACCCCTGTAAAAGAGCCCAACAGTGAAAATGTAGATATCAGCAGTGGCAGTGGGGTGACGGGCTGGAAGAGCAAGTGCTGCTGAACCTTCTCCTCTCTCACCAATCGCCATCCACCGCCCCTTTTTTCTCGCTGCAAAACAAACCACTCTGCCCGTTTTTTAACCTGAAACCAATGGTTTTGTTCCTCATCTTAACGAGCTCCTGCCTCCCCTTGGTTTTCTGGCTAGGACAGCTTTGCCTACTCCAGTTTTCTCAACACATGTATAGGAAATTCATCTCCGTGACTTCATTTCCATGTCCCTGCTCAGCTCACCACTACGTCTGGGTTGTATTATAGTCCCGTCCCTCCTGCCATTAAACCCCAGAGCAATCATACTCAACTCTCTTCTGCAAATTGTATAAGAATAAAGGTTAGAATTAACAATTGATTTTGTACAACAGTGGAATTTTCTGTCATGGATCATGTGCTTGAGTCACCATATTCTCTAGATGCATCAGGCAAGAGCCAGGAAAAACTCATTTTCGCCTTGAGTCCGTGAGTGGGGTTTCTTTGTCCTGTGCCTTATGTGGAAAAAGGAACTTTTATTTTCACTTTCTTTTCTCTTTTCTGGTGGAAGCATGTGCAGGAGACATCCCATCCCCCCTGTGCCATTGAGTCCTGACCTCTGTAGTGGTTGCTTTCTGTAACGTTGGTGTCATGCATCGAGGACAAAGGGTGGTGCAAAACAAAAGCAAACTCCATGTAACCTGCTCTGTCTCCTCTTGCCAATCCCGCCGTTCCCAACTCTTCCTGCTGCCATTTTTTTCTCTCACTTTGCCGCTCTTTCCTTTATTTTTTTTCTTTTTTTTTTTTTTTTTTTTTTTTTTTGCCTGCATGCTGCTTTGATTTGCATTTCTCCATGGTGTGATGTGTTAATGGAAAGGATGGCAACGCGGTGTGTTTGCCAAAAATTTAATACAAAGCACTGATTTAGCTTCCGAGGTAAAAATGTTGAGATTCCTACTAACCCCCCTAGGCCTGTCCGTCACTAGTGGTTCCCTCCTCCTCCTCCTCCTCCTCCTCCCGCGTAGCCCCGGCCTTTCCCCCCATATGGAAGAGTTATTTGCATGCACTAGTTTCTATGGAGGGTGATGTGGTTGTCTACTTTCTGTGTATGAATATAACATGGATCCCCAAACTGACAGCAGTTCATTAACACGAGCTCCCAGCTTCGGTCCCCGAGGGCTGCGGGGCCGGCCCGGGCCCGAGCGGAACTGGATGGAAAGAGAAGGAAAGGAAAGGAAACGAACCAGCCAGAGGGCAGTTTAATTTATTACCTCCCTGGAAACTTTCCACGTTCCAGTGTCCGCAGCGGCCGCGCCGGGCCGGCCCCACTCCGGATCCCGGCGGGATCAGCTCCCACCGGGATGGAGCGGCGGCGTTTGCATCGCTCCTGCGCTGGCACCGGCGCTGCTGGCCCTGCCCTGCCACTCCTGCCGCTGGCACCGGCCCTGCTGGCCCTGCCCAGCCGCTGGCACTGGCGCTGCTGGCCCTGCCCTGCCGCTGTCACCGGCCCTGCCCTGCCGCTCCTGCCGCTGGCACCGGCGCTGCTGGCCCTGTCCCGCCGCTGTCACCGGCGCTGCTGGCCGCCTGCCACTTGCCGCTGTCACGGCCGTGGCCCTGGTCCCGCGCGTCACCGCCTGCTGGCCGCCTGCCCCAGGAGGGCCGGCACGGCGAATCCCGCCGATCCGCGGCGATGCCCGCGGTGGAGCCCATCGGTGAATCCCGGCGGCGAATCCCGGCGGCGAATCCCGGCTCCACACCCGGCCCCCAGCCCGGTCCCGGCAGGGAGGACACTCAGCAGCCGCCCCGAGCCCCTGGGCCCCACCTGTGCCTGGCTCTGACCCCGGCCCTGGCACCGGCACTGGCACCGGCACTGGCACCGGCACTGGCTCCGCTCCGCCCTCGCCGCAGCCGCTAACGCTGAGTGAATTCTAATGAAATGACGGTGTTTTAACACGGAACTCCTGGTCCGGAGCGGCTCCTCACCGAGGTGTCCCCCCCTGTCCCTCTGTATTTGGCATTTTGTCCCCAATGTGTGTGTTAACCCTTCCCAGGCGAGTGGCTGGTGAGCTCGGGCTCAGCGTTGTACAGAGTGCGGCCACTTCCGGCTGAATCTGCACTTTCTAACGTGATCAAAAAGGGAAAAAAAAAGGCGAAATCTACATCAAGGGTGGTTTTTCTTTTTGTATAATCCTTGTTTTAAACGTGAGCTTTTTATTTGCTTGCAGGGGCTCGGCTCCCTGTGTGTGCCCCCTTTGTAGACGCTGTGCCCGCTGCAGGCACAGGTGGAGCCCAGGCCACTCGCTGGTGCCACTCGCTGGTGCCACTCGCTGGTGCCACTCGCTGGTGCCACTCGCTGCCAACGCCGCCCCCTCGTCCCTCCCTCCCTCCCCGTCAATAAAACTGAGCTGTTTCTATCGGGTCTATTTCTGTTCCTGTCCAAGCTCCAGCTGCAGGGCCGGGAGGAGGGAGCAGCACGATGCTGAAACAGATAAAAACCCCCTAAAATTAATAATAATAATAACGATGATGTCGGAGGAGTTTGCAGTAACTTGATGTCTGCTGGTATCTCAACTCCCTGCTCGTTCCAGACTAACTGCTTGTGAAACCTGTGCTTGGAACCCAGCCCAGCCCTGTGGAGTAGAGAAGGGCAGCGGGAGGTGTCAGCAGCCCCTCCGTGCCCCCGGAGGGAGCTCAGCGCTGCCCTTTGGTCACCAAAACAAAGTGTAAACCGTGAAATTGGTCCTGCTAAACCAAACCCGAGCTCGGCTCTGCCCCAGGCCGTGGCCGCGGCGCTTCGTGCCCTCGGACGGTGGAAATAAAACAGCATCAAGGTCTTGGATTAATTCCCATGCCGACAATTTTTTACTTAATCTTTTAATATTTTTGCTACTCCACTCTGGCTTTTTATTTAAAACACATTCTTTTGTACCACTTACTGTATCAAATTGTATAAAAGATCACTGTCCCATTCTTGGTCGTACCAAGAGCAAATAAAAGCTTTTATAAACTTGCACTGGCGACTTCCTGGGCCCCTTGAATTCCCTCTGGCTCCGCTGGGAGTGAGCCCGGCCCTGGAGGAGGTGGGATCAGTTCCCCCAGAATTTCAGAATTTGCCTGGGGTGGAGCTGTTCCTGCTGCATTTCCCGAAGCTGCCCAGGGCAGGGTGGTGGGAAGGGCAATGGGGGTCCGAGGCTGCCCCATCCCCACGTGGAGCCCCCTTGGGGAGGGGACACCAGCCTGGGGGTGTGAGGTCTCTCTGGGCCCTGCTGGGGAGGGACTTTGGGTGGTTTTGGGAAAGGTTTTTTGTTTTTCCACCCCGTGTTCTGCACCCCTGCCTTGGGTGGGAGTCAGGGGTGGCTGTTCCAGCTCTCTCCAAGAGCCCCCAGTGCTGTGCCACTGTCCTTCCCCAGCCTGTCCCCTGTGCCAGCCTCTGGGGCCGGGGATGTCCCCTCCAGCAAAGCCCAGTGAGGGACAATCCTGGGGACAGCAGAGGACACATTGCTGCTGCTGCCCTCCCGCTGCCACGGTGTCCTTGTTCCTAGAGTGTCCCTGTTCCCACAGTGTCCCTGTTCCTACAGTGTCCCTGTTCCCACAGTGTCCTTGTTCCTACAGTGTCCTTGTTCCTAGAGTGTCCCTGTTCCCACAGTGTCCCTGTTCCTACAGTGTCCCTGTTCCCACAGTGTCCCTACTGCTGCCACGGTGTCCCTGTTCCTAGAGTGTCCCTGTTCCCACTGTGTCCCTACTGCCACTGTGTCCCTGTTCCCACAGTGTCCCTACTGCCATGGTGTCCCCAATGCCATGGTGTCCTTGTTCCTAGAGTGTCCCTGCTGCCACGGTGTCCTTGTTCCTACAGTGTCCCTGTTCCTACAGTGTCCCTGCTGCCATGGTGTCCCTGCTGCCATGGTGTCCCTGTTCCTAGAGTGTCCCTGTTCCTACAGTGTCCCTGCTGCCACGGTGTCCCCATGCCATGGTGTCCCTGTTCCCACAGTGTCCCCAGTGTCCTGTTACCACAGTGTCCCCACTGCCACAGTGTCCCCACTGCCACAGTGTCCCTGCTGCCATGGTGTCGCTGTTCCTACAGTGTCCTCATGCCACAGTGTCCCTGATCCCACAGTGTCCCCATGCCATTGTGTCCCTGCTGCCATCGTGTCCCCACTGCCGCGGTGTCCCTATTCCCATGATGTCCCCATGCTGCAGTGTCCCTGCTGCCGTGGTTTCCCAAATGCTGTGGTGTCCCTGCTGCCATGGTGTCCCTGTTCCCACAACGTCCCCATGCCACAGTGTCTGTTCCCACGGTGTCCCTGTTCCTACAGTGTCCCTGTTCCCACTGCCACGGTGTCCCTGTTCCTACAGTGTCCCTATTCCCACAATGTCCCCGCTGCCATGGTGTCCCCGTTCCCATGGCGCCGGTATCCGGCAGAGGCTGTTTTGCTGTTTTGCTGTTTTTGTGCCGCCGCTGGCAATAAAGCCGGGAGTGTGTCATGGCCGCGGTGCCCGGCAGCCCCTGGCAGGGGCGAGGCCGTGGGAGCAGCTCAGAGACCCCAAATCCTCCCCATCCCTGGGCTCGGGGCGTGGGAGAGCCCCCACAGCCACCCATGGGTGCGGGATTTGGGGGGGAACTCCCAGGGGACCTCGGGGAGGGGGGACCTGGCAGGGACCTTCCCCACATGGGCACATCAGCAGCTCCCGGTGTCCCGTTTGTCCGTGTCAGCCCGGCAGTGAGGCTTGGCTCTTTCCCCATCCTCCTCCTGCTGCTGCTGCTGCTGCTGCTGCTGCTGCTGCGTCCTTCTTTCTGTCCCCATCCCGGCTCCACCATCCCGGCTCCACCATCCCGGCTCTGCTCCATACGTGCCCTTCCCTGTCCCCTCTCCTTTCCTACAGCTGCTCCCTCCCTTTCCCTGTTCATTTCCCATCCCTGCTCCTTCCCTACAGCTGCTCCATCGTTTTCCCTGTTCCTTCCCCATGCCTGCTCCATCCCTTCCCTGCTCCTGCTTTACCTTTCTCACTGTTCCACGTCTGCTCCATCCCATCCCATCCCATCCCATCCCATCCCATCCCATCCCATCCCATCCCATCCCATCCCATCCCATCCCATCCCATCCCATCCCATCCCATCCCATCCCATCCCATCCCATCCCTGCTCCGCCCTGTCCTGCAGCCTCCCCTTGTTCTTGGCCCGGGGGACAGTGACGGGGGCAGGGGACAGCACACGGTGACACATCCCCAGGGCCGGGCACTTGCTGCTTCCTCCACTCCCTCATCCTCCTCAGCCCGGTCTCCAGCGCAGTGGGGATGCAGCCGCCAAAGGGGATCCCGGACCAGACGCTGCAGAGCGGGACCGGAGCTGACCGAGGGTGCGGGGACCCTCCGGGCCCGGTGTCCCCCGCTCAGGGTGGCCGGGAGCCCGCAGGGTGCGGGGTCCCCGCTCCGGGTGACGCTGATGTCGCTGCCGAGTGACTGTGATGTCCCGACCCCCTCTCCCGGTGCCATTTGTGCTCCGCGCCCGTGCGGCAGCGCTGGGCCGGGGATCCCGGCGGAGACATCGGGGTGTGGGGCGGAATCGGGGTCCCCCCGGTCCCCCACCGGTCCCTTGTGCTCCCCGCAGGCCTCGCTCGGGATCCCGGGCAGCTCCGGCGGCTCCGCGCCTCCAGCAGCGGGACGGGACGGGACGGGACGGGACGGGGGAGGGTCCCTGCGGCGCCCCCCGCCCGTTCCCTCGGCGGTCAGAGCGAGCCGAGCCCCCGGAGCCCGAGGGTGCGGGCGGAGCCACCCCCAAGCCCCGGGACACCCCCGGAGCGGCCCCACCGGGGGATGCCCGGCCTTGGGGGATGCCCGGTCCCGAGGGGATGCCCAGTCCCGAAGGGGTGCCCGGAGCCGAGGGGGTGCCAGGCCCTTGGAGGGGGATGCCCGGTCCGGTGGGGGTGCCCGTTCCCGAGGAGCGCCCGGCCCTGGGGAGGTGCCCGGTCCTGGAGGGATGCCCGGTCCCGAGGGGGTGCCCGGTCCCGGGGAGATGCCCAATCCCGAGGGGGTGCTCGATCCCTAGGAGGTGCCGGGTGCGGAGGGGATGCCCAGCCCTGGGGGGGATGCCCGGTGCCGGGGAGATGCCCGATCCCGAGGGGGTGCCCGTTCCCGAGGGGTTGCCCCGCACGGGGGTCCCCGCCCGCCGCCGCCTCCCCCGCCCCCGCCGGGGGGGTTCCGCCTGCCGGGGCGGGCGGGCAGGAGGGGCCGGGGGCGGGCGGGGGGCGGCTCCTCCTGCCCCGCTCCCGCCGCCCCCCGCCCCCCGCCCCGGCCCCGGCCCGGCGGCGGCGGCGGCGATGGAGCCCGGCCCGGGCCCGGCCTGAGCCGCGATGCGATGGAGAAGCTGGCGGCGGGGCTGGCCCGGCTCCGCTGGAGCCCCGCGGCGCTGCCCCTCGACGCCATCGTCAGCCAGTGCCGCCTGCCCACCCTCGTCTGCCTCGGGCAGGGTGAGCCCGGCGGGGAATGAAGTCTGGAGGGACGAGAAGGAGGAGGGAGGTTGGAGTGATGGGGAGGAGGAGGAGGAGGAGGGTGGGAGGAAGGCTGGAGGGACCAGGGGAGGGAGGGAGGGAGGATGGAGGGACGGAGAGTGAGGCTGGAGTGAGGAGGAGGAGGAGGAGGGAGAAAGGATGGAGTGATGAGGAGGAGGGAGGGGTGGAAGGCGGAGGGATGGGCAGGGAGGGAGGAAGGCCGGAGAGTGAGGACGAGGAGGGAGGGAGGTTGGAGTGATGAGGGAAAGGGAGAGACGAAGGACGAAGGGACCGGGAAGAGGGAAGGGAGGAAGTCTGGGGAGATGAAGAGGAGGGAGGGAGAGGGGAGCGATGAAGAGCAGGGAGCGGTGGAGGGTAGAGGGATGGGGAAGTGAGGAAGGCTTGAGGGTGAGGAGGAGGAAGCGAGGAAGGCTCGGAGGAAGGGATGGAGAGTGGAGGGATGAAGAGGAAAGTAGGAAAGACGAAGAGGTGAGGAGGAGGAGTGGTGACTGGAGAAGTGAGGAGGAGGAGGTGGAGGGAGAGAGGAAGGATGGAAGAGGCTGAGGGGATGAGGAGGAGGAAGAGCGGAGGGACCAGGAGAAGGAAAGAGCCTGGAGTGCTGAGGAGGAGGAGGAGGAGGGAGGAAGGTTGGGCCAGGTGAGCCCGAGCTGCTGTCCCGGCTCGGGTCGGGTCCTTCAGGGTGGGGGGACCGGGGCTGCCCCTCAGGGGGGTCCCTGCCCTCAGGGATGCGAGGGGGGAATTTGTGGGGCCCAGGCCCCCCAGCCATGGACCAGGACTTCCCCCACTGTCACCATTCCCGTGACTCTCCGGAGGTGCTGCCAGGGGCTGGGAGCCACCGTGTCCCCTCCCCGCCTGCCTGGGACACTGCCTGGCTGGGGGGGCCTGGCTGGGACCCCCCAAGCCCAGGCTGAGGGGGGAGCAGGGGGTGTGGGGTGTGGGGAGCAGGGGCGTGGTGGGGGTGAGGGAGCAGGAGGCTTGGGGCTGTGGGGGTGTGGGGATGTGGGGACCAAGGTATGTGGGGCTGTGGGGAGCAGGAGATGTGGGGTGCAGGGAGAGGCGGGGCGTGGGGTGTGGGGTTGGGGCAGGATTGGGTGTGGGAGCAGGTGGGGGTGGGACAGGTGGGAGCAGGGGATGTGGGGCTGTGGGAGTGTTGGGTCTGTGGGGAGCAGGGGATTTGGGGGTGTGGAGAGCAGGGCTGTGGGGCTGGGGAGCTGTGGGGAGCAGGGCTGTGGGGCTGGAGTGATGAGGGAAAGGGAGCAGGGCTATGGGGAGCAGGGGATGTGGGGCTGTGGGGAGCAGGGGGTGCAGGGTACCCCCAGCCTGGCCGTGTCCCCCCCAGATCAGGGCCCATCTGCAGGGGGTGCCGGGGGGCTGTCGGGGTGGCTGGGGGGCGTTGGGGGCCCTGGGGGCTGTCGGGGTGCCGGGGGGCTGTCGGGGTGCCGGGGGGCTGTGGGGTGCCTGGGGGGTATTGGGGTGCCGGGGGGCTGTCGGTTGGGGTGCCTCGGTTCTGGAGGGCTCCGGGGGGGGGCCCGCGCCGGCCCCGGCTCAATAAACTTCTTGTTTGCGGCGGCTGCAGCTTTTCAGGGGGGACAAAGAAATGGTTTCCTGGGCAACTGGCGCCTCTTGGCAGCGGCACCTGCTCATCCCTCGCTCCGTCCGTCCGTCCGTCCGTCCAGCGGCGCGGGGGGCGGGGCGGGGGGTGGCGGCGGTGACAGCCCTGTCCCCCGCAGGTGAGCGCGTGGAGGGGGTGACAGCGCAGGACGTGCTGCTGGTCCACTCGTGCCGGCAGTGGACCACGGTGACCGCGCACAGCCTGGAGGAGGGACACTACGTCATCGGGCCCAAAATCGACATCCCGCTCCAGTACCCAGGTGTGGGGGGGGCTGGGGACAATGGTGGCAGCGGGAATGGTGGCCCTGGGCCAGCAGAGCCGGGACCTGCCCCCCCTCCCATCCCCGGCCCGCTGGGGCTGCTCCAGTAAGGTCCAGTCTGGGGTAGGAGATGCTCTGGTTTGGGGGCTGCCCCACCCCTGGCAGAGCTGCAGAGGGGCTGGCAGGGATTGGGATTGGGATTGGGATGGGATGGGATCCTTGGGATGGGATGGGATGGGATCCTTGGGATGGGATGGGATCCATGGGATGGGATGGGATCCATGGGATGGGATGGGACGGGATGGGATCCATGGGATGCGATGGGATCCATGGGTTGGGATGGGATCCATGGGATGCAGACAAGGACAGCAATGAGATGCAGACAAGCACGGGGATGAGGACAGGGTAGGATGGGATAGAGCTGGGAATGGGAGAGAGATGAGAATGGGATGGGGAAAAGTGGCAGGGATAAGCTTGGCTGGGATGAGGATGAGGATGGGGACAGGGAGAGGGATGAGGATGGACTGGGAAGGAGTTGAGCTGGGATGAGGATGAGGATGGGGCCGGATTGGGGCCGGCAGTGCAGACGAAGGTGCTGAGCTGCCTCTGCCGGCAGCCGCCAGAGCCTTAATGACCCCTCTAAGTGCTCCACGGCGGTAATGAGTCCTGCTAATAAATAAATAATGGGAAATGGAGCGGGGGAGGGGTTAATCACGCGTCCCGCGGGGGCTGCAGGGGGCTGGGCAGTGTGTTAACAGCGATCGGGGGTCGGCCGTGCCCGCGCTGCCCCGGGATGTGGGGCTGAGCCGGCTCCAGCCTCGGGTGCCCCCGAGCCAGGCGAGGAGCTCTGGTGTCCCAGCTCCGCCGGCCGGGCGGGCGGGAATTAAAATTCCCGTCAGGTCCGTGCCCGGCAGCCGGAGCCGGTGGAGGCGGCGGCGCTGGGGCTGCAGCTGCCCCGCTCCCGTTCCTGACCTTTCCCCGTTCCTGACCTTCCCCGCTCCCATTCCTGCCTCTCCCTGCTCCCGTTCCTGCCAATTCCCTCTCTCGTTCCTGTCTCTTCCCATTCCTATTCCTGCCTTTCCCCATTCCCGTTCCTGCCTTTCCCCGTTCCAGCCCATTCCCCATTCCTGCTCTCCCCATTCCCCGTTCTTGCCTTTTCCCTCTCCCGTTCCTGCCCTTCATCATTCCCATTCCTGCGTCTCCCCATTCCTATTCCTGCCTTTCCCCGTTCCTCCTTTCCCCGCTCCCGTTCCTGACCTTTCCCCGTTCCTGCCTTTCCCACCCGTTCTTACCTTCCGTTCCTGCCAATTCCCTCTCCCGTTCCTGCCAATTCCCTCTCTCGTTCCTGTCTCTCCCCATTCCTATTCCTGCCTTTCCCCGTTTCTCCTTTCCCTGTTCCCGTTTCTGCCTTCCCCGCTTCCGTTCTTGCCTTTCCCCACTCCTGTTCCTGCCCTTTCCTATTCCCATTCCTGTCTTTCCCCTCTCCCGTTCGTCCTTTCCCCCTCCCATTCTTGCCTTTCCCGCTCCCGTTCCTGCCTTTCCCTGTTCCCGGTTCCCTTCCCGGTGTCCCACCCACCCAAGCCATGGGGTCACTGTGCCCTGGCATGGCTGGGATGGGATTTTGGGGGGCAATGGGCACCCCTGGCAATTTGAGCCGCTCTGGGCACTCCCAGGAACGCATTTGGGGGTCCCTGCAGCTCCGGGGGTGCATCCCATGTACCCCGTGCCTTGTCCCACCAGAAACCCCCCAGGGGCTGCTCTGGGGTCCCCTCGCAGCACTGGGACACTGGCAAAGCCCACGGGAGTGTCCCCAAAGATGGGGTGGGGACCCCAGGATGCCCCAGGGGTGGCTGTCCCCTGTGAAAGGCCCCAGGGGGGTGACAGCAGGTCCCTGTGATGAGTTGGGGACCCCAGGCTGCCCCAGGGGTGGCTGTCCCCTGTGAAAGGCCCCTGGGGGGTGACAGCAGGTCCCTGTGAGAATTCGGGCCCCCTCTCACCTCGGGAGTCCCCGCAGGGAAGTTCAAGCTGCTGGACCAGGACCGGGACCTCCGCGAGCCCGTGCAGTATTTCAACAGCGTGGAGGAGGTGGCCAGCATCTTCCCAGACCGCATCTTCGTCATGGAGGCCATCACCTTCAGCGTGAAGGTCCTGGGGACAGCAGGGCACGGGGCTGGGCCAGCGGGGAGGGGTGGTGGAGCACCAAGAATAATGGTGGGATGATGTTGGGATGGTGGTGGGATGTCAGGAATGGTGCTGGGACATCAGGGGATGGTGGTGGGATGTCAGGGATGGTGGTGGGACATCAGGGGATGGTGGTGGGATGTCAGGGATGGTGGTGGGACATCAGGGGATAGTGGTGGGATGTCAGGGATGGTGGTGGGACATCAGGGATGGTGGTGGGACATCAGGGATGGTGATGGGATGTCAGGGATGGTGGTGGGACTTCAAGATGGTGGTGGAGCATTGGGGATAATGGTGGTGGCATGTCAGGGATGCTGACGGGACATCAGGGGATGGTGGTGGGATGTCAGGGATGGTGGTGGGACATCAGGAGATAGTGGTGGGGCATCAGGAATAATGGTGGGATGATGTCAGGGGATGGTGGTGGAGTTTCAGGGATAGTGGTGGGACTTCAAGATGGTGGTGGAGAACAGGAGTAATGGCAAGAAGATGTCAGGATGATGGTGGAACTTCAGGGATGGTGGTGGGACATCAGGGATGGTGGCAGGACATTGGAGATGATGGTGGGATGTCTGGGATGGTGGTGGGACACCAGGGATGGTGGCAGGACATTGGAGATGATGGTGGGATGTCTGGGATGGTGGTGGAACATCAGGGATGGTGGTGGAATAAGGAATAATGGTGGGATGATGTCAAGGGATGGTGGTGGAGTTTCAGGGATGGTGGTGGGACATCAGGGATGGTGGCAGGACATTGGAGGTGATGGTGGGATGTCTGGGATGGTGGTGGAATAAGGAATAATGGTGGGATGATGTCAGGGGGTGGTGGTGGAATGTCAGGAATGGTGCTGGGATGTCAGGGATGGTGGTGGGAGATCAGGAGATGCTGGTGGGACATGAGGGGCACTGTTGGGGTGTCGGGGGCGCAGGGCAGGGCAGCGGGTGCCACCTTGGGGCTGTCGCGGGCAGGTGGTGTCGGGGGAGTTCAGCGAGGACAGCGAGGTTTACAACTTCACGCTGAACGCGGGGGACGAGCTGACGCTGATGGGGCAAGCGGAGATCCTGTGCGCCAAGACGGTGAAGGAGAAGTCGCGTTTCAACACCCTCCTGCGCAAGCTGGGCAAGGCGGCGCCGGCGGCGGGGGCGCGGCAGGTGAAGGGCAAGATGCCGTGCCTGATCTGCATGAACCACCGCACCAACGAGAGCCTGAGCCTGCCCTTCCAGTGCAAGGGCCGCTTCAGCACCCGCAGCCCGCTGGAGCTGCGCCTGCAGGAGGGCGAGCACACCATCCGCAGCATCATCGAGAAGGTGCGGCTGCCCGTCAACGTGGCCGTGCCCAGCCGGCCCGCCCGCAACCCCTACGACCTGCACGCCATCCGAGAGGGCCACTGCTACAAGCTGGTCAGCATCATCTCCAAGACGGTGGTGCTGTGCTGCATCCTGCGCCGGGAGGAGCTGGTGCCTTTCCATTTCCTGCTGCTGACCGACATGCCGCGCTTCCAGCTGCCCGAGGGGCTGCTGGCCGGGGACCCGCAGCTGGAGAAGCTGCTGCGGGACAGCGCCGCGTATTGCCACGACCGCTTCAACCCCGACGAGTACTCGCGGGCCGTGCGGGAGGCCAAGCCGGACTTGCTGGAGGAATGTGCGAGCCCGCGGCGCCTGCGGCTCTGCCTGCCCGCCTGCGGCCGCGAGGAGCTCAGCCAGCCCCTGCAGCGCCTCTCGCTCTGTGCCTGCGGCTCCGGGGGTCCCCGGGAGCCCCCCGGCCGCTGCCAGGCACCGCGGGGCCTCGGCCCGGGCACCCCGCGCCCGCCGCTGCCCGACTTCCCCGAGCCCGAGCGGGAGTACATGACGCCCGACTGGGCCGAGCCCGAGTTCAGGACTCAGGAGCCGCTGGAGATTCCCTACGAGGAGCTGTGGAGCAATGCCAGCCCGGAGGGCTGCTGCGAGCTGGGCAGCAGCGGCGGCCGGCCCGACCTCGTGTCCTTCGCGGCTGTCACCCCGCTGGGCTCCCCGCGCCGGCCCGGGGACGAGCCCCGCGGGGACACGCCGCCCCCGGTGCCCCCCAAATCGGAGGCGGTAAGAGCCCGCTCCTGCGCCCAGGGATGGGGAATGGCATGGCCGGGACCCTGTCAGCCTCTCCGTGGCAAGGCCGGAGCCACGGCAGGGCAGCCCGACCCCTTCCCTGTCCTCTGACCCTGGGGTCCCTCCCCAACTCTGCTTGGTCACCCAAACCTGCAGACCTCGCTTCCCCAGGGCTGCCCATCACCGATCCTCATTCCTCATGAGCCCCGGAATGATCCCAGGGCTCTCTGCACCATCGGGTACCTCAAGCTCTTGGGCTGCCCGGAACTGTGGGGTACCCGACCCTCTGGCCTTCCCTACACAAAATTTCAGGCTCCCCTTCACCACGGGGTACCCCAATATTTTGATCTCCTCGCACCACGGGCTGGGAGGGCCCCAAGTCTCCCCACTCGCACCCAGCGCGTTGTGGGCGGGCAGGACCGGCTGTCCCCGACCCCCATCACCCCCTCCAGCCGCGGGGATCCCCGGCTCCCCCCGGGCCCTGACGGCGCTGCCCCGTTCCAGGTGAAGGAGGAGTGCCGGCTGCTGAACGCGCCCCCGGTGCCGCCCCGGGGCAGCCGCCCCCCGGCCCCCTGCAGCCCCCCGGCCCCCCTGCGCTGCCCGAAGCTGGCACCCGTGCCCTCGCCCAGCCCCAGCCTCTCCTACTACTCCTCGGGGCTCCACGACGGGTGAGTGGCTCCGGGGACACCGGGGAGGGTGGGTGGGGGTACCTGAATCGCAGGGATGGGGACACCGGGGTGATGGTGACACTGCCCTCGCCCCCGCAGGTCGGCCCCGCGCAGCGGCAGCGCCTCGCCCTCTCCGGACGCCTACTCGCTGTACTGCTACCCCTGCACCTGGGCCGACTGCAAGGCTGCCGAGCCCCCCGGGCGGCCGCTGCCCCCGGCCCAGCCCGCGCCCAGCTCCTGCTCCGAGCCCTGGGCGTTCCCCGAGCCGGGCGCCGGGGCGGGCAGTGGCTGCTCCACGCCGCTGCTGGGCACCGAGCCCCCCCTGAAGCCCTTCCGCAGCTGCCCCCGCCTCAAACCCCCGCACCCCCAAAAGCGCTTTGCCCCCTTCGGGGCGCTCAACCCCTTCGCCGGCCCGGCAGAGTGGCCGGAGAGTCCCGAGTGGTCCAAAGCGGCGCCTTCGGCCCCGGCCGCTCCTTCCTCCTCCTCCTCGCCGGAGCCCTTCGCCCCCACCGAGGAACCAGCGGCTCCCCCTCGGCCCCCCAAGGGCTTGGACGGGGACGGCATCGTCATCCGGGGGGCGGCCCCGCTGTCCCCCGCCGTCCTGCGCGGGGCCGAGGGCGTCACCCGCCTGTACCTGGCCCAGGGGGTCATCGAGGTGCCGCCGGCAGCGAGGGGCGATGGGGCAGCGCCGCCCGCCGCCCCCCGGCCCAGCGGGGACGGCCCGGCCTGGCTGCCCCCCGCCGACCTGTCGGCGCTGTCGCTGGAGGAGGTGTCCAAGTGCCTGCGCTTCATCGGCCTCTCCGAGGACGTCGTGAGCTTCTTCGCCCGCGAGAGGATCGACGGCAGCATCTTCGTGCAGCTCAGCGAGGAGATCCTGGCCGACGATTTCCGCCTCACCAAGCTCCAGGTGAAGAAGATCATGCAGTTCATCAAGGGCTGGCGCCCCAAGATCTAGTGCCACGCCGGGGACCCCCTGCACGGGGAGGTCCCCAAGTCACCTGGAGCACGGCTCTGGGTGGCCCCGCTCCCGTCCCTCTCTGATGCTGCAGGTTCTCCTCTCTCCCACTGCCCAGCCCTCCCCAACTCCCCTTTTAACACTGGACAGTAATTTTGGCCCCAAAGGGCTGGAAAACACTGGATTTTACGTCGACTGGTTTAACTTAATCCTTGTGGATTAGCATAATAAATGTACGGGAGAGTAATGAGCCCCCGGAGAAGGCCCTTGCTTGGGGAGGAGGGGAAGGGGGGAGGATGGATGCTCTGAGGGGTCTCCCCTCCTTGCAGACCCTTCCCATCCCTTGGGGAGGGATTACCAGCCCCGTGCCTCCCCCAGCACTCAGCAGACGCAGATGAGATGATGTCTTGGCCCAATTCTGGTCTGGGAGCTTTGAAAGACACGGAGAGGTGACATGAAAAGCAGCAGGGTTCAGCCATGGCCCAAGGCCTGCCAGGGAGCAGGAAAATGGCAGGAAGCTGGAAAGGAAGCCAGGGAGGGGGGGCCAGGCCAGTGACAGGTGCCCAGAGATTTAAAGCCTTTTAGTTTAACTTGATCTCTCCCCACGGGGGGGCCCTCTGGCCTTTGGCTGCTCGATCTGCAATTACAGGCAGGTCCATCTGCCAGGATCACCTGCCAGGATCACCCCGAGGCAGAGAGAGCTGGAGGCTCCTCACAGCCCCTGAGCGATGGCAGAGGTGACACTGCTTTGTCCCACACTGTCCATGCTGCCCCTCCATGGACCCACACCATGGACAGGACCCAGGGCCTGAACCAGTCAATCCCCACTCAAGCTGTTCCCTCAGGGAGATGGAAGGAGAAGCAGGAGTCCAAACCCAGGAGATGGGGCTTTATTTTGGTGGCTGTTGATGGAAAGGCAAGGCCTCGGCTCCAGCCACAAGCTGGATGCTACTGGCCAGGCTGGGAGCTCTGGAGGCAAAGGCAGCAGGAATTCCCTCCCCCAGCACGGAGCCCCCAGGCCCAGGCTGGCATGGGACGGACGTACCCAACACACAGTGGCTGGTAAGGCACTTGAAATGACTACAAGCCATGAGGCAACCTCCTGCCCCCCTCCCTCCTTTCTTCTTTTTTTCCTTCCTTCCTTTCTTCCCTTCCTGCCCCGGGAGCTTTGGAGATTAACCTATGGAGAATGGGGTGTAGAGGGGAGCTGGGGCCCGGCTGGAGGAGCTGTCGGGGTGTCACCAGGCCACCTCACTGGTGGAACTTCCTGCTGGGGCTGTTGGCGTGGTCCAGCAGGAGCTGGCACGGTGTGAACTGGCTGCCGTACACGGCCTCGTACTTGCGCAGTTTGTCCACGAGCTGCCGGGCGCCGTACGAGTCGGCGAACCTGAAGGGACCTGCGGGGACAGGGACATGGATGTGATGGGGACATGGTGGGGACAGAGCTGGGACAGGGACATGGATGGGACAGGGCTGGGACAGGGACATGGCTGGGACAGGGACATGGCTGGGACAGGGATACAGGGCTGGGACGGGGACACGGCTGTGACAGGGACATGGCGGGGACAGAGCTGTGACAGGGACATGGCTGGGACAGGGACACAGGGCTGGGATGGGACACGGCTGTGACAGGGACATGGCTGGGACAGGGACATGGCAGGGACAGAGCTGTGACAGGGACATGGCTGTGATGGGACAGGGGGGACAGACTGGGACGGGCATGGCTGGACAGGGACATGGATGTGACAGGGACAGGCTGGACGGGACAGGCTGGACAGGGACATGGGGCACGAGCTGTGACAGGGACATGGCTGGGACAGGGACACAGGCTGGATGGGGACATGCGGACAGGACACGGATGTGACAGGGACATGGCAGGGACAGAGCTGGGACAGGGACATGGCTGGGCCAGGAACACATCTGGGACGAGGACAAGGCTGTGATGGGGACACGGCAGGGACAGGGACATGGTGGGGACAGGGACACGGCTGGGATGGGGACATGGTGGGGACATGGCTGGGACAGGGACATGGGGACAGGGCATGGCGGGGACACGGCTGGGACGGGACATGGCTGGGACAGGGACATGGCTGGGACGGGGACATGGCAGGGACAGGACATGGCGGGACGAGGACAGAGCAGAGACAGGGACAGAGCTGGACAGGACATGGCTGCAACGGGACACATGGCTGGACAGGGACACGTGGGACAGGACACATCTGGATGGGATGGGACACAGCAGTGATGGGACACGGCGGGGACGGAGACAGAGCTGTGACAGGACACAACATGGGACAGGGACATGCTGCGATGGGGACACGGTGGGACACACGGCTGGGACAGGGACACATCTGGGACAGGGACACAGCTGTGACAGGGACATGGCTGGGACAGGGACATGGCTGGGACAGGGACATGGCTGGGACAGGGGCATGGCAGGAACACAGATACAGCAGGGACAGGGACACAGCAGGGACAGGGAAGAGGAAGCACCAAGGTGCCCGGAAGAGTCCCAGCACCCAGAAGCAACGGCTTTGTCCCATTCATCCTTCTCCACAAGAGACCCCCCAGTGTCTCATCAGGGACTCTGCTCCCTGCTCACCTGAGCTGGGGAGGGCTGGGGACAGGCTGGGACATGGATAATCACGGAATCATGGATGGTTTTGGTGGGAAGGCATCTCAAATCCCATCCATTCCCACCCTGCCAAGTCTCACCCCCTCCCACCGTCCCAGGCTACTCCAAGCCCCAGTGTCCAGCCTGGCCTTGGGCACTGCCAGGGATCCAGGGGCAGCCACAGCTGCTCTGGGCACCCTGTGCCAGGGCCTGCCCACCCTGCCAGGGAAGAATCCCTTCCCAATATCCTGTCCAACCACGGGAAGCCATTCCCCATTGTCCTGTCCCTCAGGCCTTTGTAAGCAGTCCCTTGGGGCTGCTCCCTCAGTTCTGAACATGGCTCAAGGAGGGAAAGCACCAGGCACGTGGCAGAAGCACCACCTCAGGTCCAAGAGCCCTTGGTGAACTTCAGCAGCAGTGTCAAGAGACAGCATCAGAATCATGGACTTATTTAGGGTGGAAAAGCCCTTTGGGACTACTGAGTCCAAACATTCCTCAGCAGTGCCAAGACTACCACTGCCCCATGTCCCCAAGTGCCCAGAGCTTTTAAATCCCTTTTTAAATGGAGAGTTTACAGCTGTGCCAGGGCTGGACAGCCTGGAATTACTCCCAGTATCCAACCTACACCCTCTGTGATGCAGCTTGAGGCCATTTCCTCAAGCTGCAGCTCAAAGCTGGCCTTGCCACGAGGCTGCAGCCCATGGGGAGCTCTGGAGCCCAAAGCTCAGCCCAGAGCACTCACCTCCCAGGCAGGGGGGGAAGCCCAGGCCGAACACAGCCCCGATGTCCCCCTCCACGGGGTTGCTGAGGATGCCCTCCTGCAGGCACATGGCGGCCTCGTTGACAAACCGTGTCACCAGGCGCATCTGGATGTCCTCGTCGGAGCAGCTGTGGGACAGAGGCCGTGAGAGCTGGGCAGGGACAGCACACAGAGGGGACACAGAGCCAGGCCAGGGGTGGGAATGGCCTCCCTGGGATGTCCCAGTCCATGTGAGGATCAGGGCTAAGCCCTGGGAGTGTCCTGAAGCAGGCACTAAGAACCAGGGAATGGCTGAGATTGGAAGGGACCACTGGGGCTCCTCTAGTGCAGGGTTTCCTGGAGCATGGAACCCAGGATTGTGGCCAGATGGATTTGGAATAAAAGTAAGGGCTTGATCAGCCTCTGTGTTCAGCCATGTCATGGAATCACAGAATGGTTTGGGTGGAAGGGACCTCAAAGCCCATCCAGTGCCACCCCTGCCATGGCAGGAACACCTTCCATTATCCCAGGTTGCTTCAAGCCCCAGGGGATTCAGGGGCAGCCACAGCTGCTCTGCCCACCCTGTGCCAGGGCCTGCCCACCCTCACAGGGAACAATTCCCAATTCCCAATATCCCATCCAGCCCTGCCCTCTGGCAGTGGGAGCCATTCCCTGGCTCCTGTCCCTCCATCCCTGTCCCCAGTCCCTCTGCAGCTCTCCTGGAGCCCCTTCAGGCCCTGCCAGGGGCTCTGAGCTCTCTCTGGATCCTTCTCCCATCCAGGTGAGCACCCCCAGCTCTCCCAGCCTGGCTCCATATCCCTCAATGCCACCTGGTGCCCCTCGTGCTGCTGCTCAGAGCACAGGGAGCTGGGCAGAGCAGGAGCCCCAGCCCTCCCTCACACACAGGTACTCACACATCAGGATTTGCTGGCACCCTGAACTTTTCCAAGATCTCATCCATGCCAGAATTGAGACTCCTGTTCTTCACTCCCTCCTGGTACACGTAGAAGCCTTTCCCTGCCTTGCGACCTGCAGGGATCACAGCAGCCAAGTCAGCTCCTGCACGTGTCCTGTTTCCTTCTCACACCTTGGACCTTGTTTTGTGCCTGCTGTTCCTGCTCCTGGACAGATCCTCCCAGCACTCTGCACTCAGAGCACTGTCACAGACATCTTTTATGAAAAATCCTTTCCTTAGGATTTTTCCTCCTGAGAAGCTGAGAGGCCTCAGGAACAAAATGTGAACAATGATTATCTGCTGCTGTGGAATGCAACAGGTGCATCTGGGATTGGATGTTGGGTCCCATGTTGGATGTTTGTAATTAATGGCCAATCACAGTCAGGTGGCTTGGACAGAAAGTCTGAGACAGAGCATTTGTTATTCCTTCTTATTCTATTCTTAGCCAGCCTTCTGAGGAAATCCTTTCTTCTATTCTTTTAGTACAGTTTTAATGTAATATATATAATAAAATAATAAATCAGCCTTCTGAAACATGGAGTCAGATCCTCATCTCTTCCCTCAACCAAAACCCCCTGTGAACACCATCACAGAGCACAGATCTGCTGCCTCAGCAGGGGCACAGGGAAGGGACCTTGGCAAGAAGCTGCTGCTGTGCCAGGCCCTTTCTCTGGTTCCACAGGACCAACAGCAGCACTGCCTCTGTGGGAGGGATTCCTGCCCCATTCCCAGAGCTGTTCTCCCCCTGCTGTTGCCTTCCCCGGAGCAGAGGGGACGCCCTTTAGCTGAGAACACCTCAGCAGCTCACCTAAGAAGCCTTTCTGCACCATGAGCTTGAAGAGGTCGATGCTGCCCCCTCCGAAGCGCTGCCCAAAGGCCTTGCCCAGGTCCTCGGCCACGTGGGTGGCCACGTCCACGCCCACCTCGTCAATCAGCGTGGCCGCTCCCACCGGGAAGCCGAAGGCCGTGGAGATGGCATCCACTTTCTTCGGGTCAATGCCCTCCTGCAGGAGAGGAGATGAAACCGTGAGATCTCGGGGTGAGGTGGGGCAGAGAGCCCAGCCCTGCAAACAGGGGCCAAGAGCAGGCTGGGGACAGCCACAAACCCAGGGCTGGTGACACACATCCTCTCCTGCCCACACCCAGGCTGAGCCCACCCCTGCCCTTTCCATGATTATTTGGGGAACGCTCACCTGGAGAACTCGGACCACCTCGGACAGCATTGGCCCCAGGCACCTGGTGGTGTAGAATCCAGGCCCATCCTGGGAAAAGCAGTGCAGGGAGGCAGGTGAGATCTTGGCAGCACCACAACTGTGGCTCACAGCCCAGGCTGCACTTCAGACCCCCCAAACCCCATCTCCTACACTATGGTACTGACTGCTAGAATAGGTTTGGGGTTTTTTTTTCCCTGTAGAGCTCAGCAGTATTTGCAGGCTTCCATGAACTTACTCCCTGCAAGTTCCCATCCCAGTGTTTTTATTTGAATTAGTGCCTGCAGGTGCAGAGCAGGCTGCTGCTGCACCAAACCCAACAGGCTGGTGAGGAAAAGGGTGCTCAGCACAAGGGAAACCAGCATAAACCAGTTGTTCCACCTCTGCTGGTCCCACAAAGTGAGGAAGCAGCAGATGAGCTGCAAACTGCCCTGCAGGGAGGCAGCTGAGTGGGGATGAGGCTCAGGGAAGCAGCTCTGTGGCCCCACTGGTGTTTGGAGATGCCCAGAGCACTTTCTGACAAGCCAGTTTCCCCAGCACTACAGGAAAGACATGCTCAGCATTCTGGCAACCTCAGAAATCAGGAAAAAGACAGGGACACTTTCCTCTGTCCCAGGTTGCTCCAAGCCCTGTCCAATGGACAATTCCAGGAATGGGGCAGCCACAGCTCCTCTGGGCAACCCGTGCCAGGGCCTCCCCAGCCTCACAGGGAAGAATTTCTCCCTAATATCCAATCTAAATCCACTTTTCCATGTATTCCTGCCCCTCTCCCCCAAGATTTAAGCCAGGCAGAGGAGTTGCTGCTCACTGACCCTCTGTCCTTGCAGCCTGCCAGGGAGCTGAGGTGGTGACAGCCCTGTGCTGTCTGGGATGCCCTGGAAGCTGTGTGGGACAGCAGTGCCAGCTCCTCGTGCTGGCCCTGCACGTGTGCCTGCTGCCTTTCCATGCCTGCCCTGAAGGACATGTGAGGATCACCTGGGCACTTGCCCCTTTCTGACTTGCCTTTTCACTTCTCAGAGGAGCAGGCAATGTGTCCACAGACATGTTTCACCCTCCCCTCAGTGCACAAACCCTTTTATTTATTACCCAGCCCCAGCAGGGTCCCCTCACCTTCACCACGATGACCACTTTGCCCTGTTTGAGGCCAACATCAACAGCACAAGCAGCTGTGTCCTGGGAGGTTTTCTCTGTGGTGATGATTTCCAGCAGCTGCATCTTGTCAACAGGGGAGAAGTAGTGCATCCCAATCACCTGGCAGAGAGAGGAGCTGGGTTCAGAGGGATTCTGGCTCCCAGAGCAATCAGCTGGGTGAGCTGAGTGCAGAGGGAAGGCCCTGAGCACACTCTGTACCCCTTTATGACAGTTCTTCAATTCCCTTCTCTCCTTGGTTTTCCAAGGAGAGAAAACCAAGGACACAGCACATGCCCAGGAGCTCCTGCCTTTGAGGATAAAGGTACAATTTTTACAGGACCACTTCAGTCAAATCTGCCTGGGAAATGAGGGGCATGGTGTGACCTGGAGGGACACCAGAGCTGGCAGTGCAGCCCCACCCAGTCTGCTGGGCTCAGGGAGTCCTTGCAAGCTGCCTGTGAATGTCTGTGGTGAGGAAATGAATTTAAGGATGAAAAGGCTTCTATCCAGGAACTCATTAGAGAGGGAAGTGCAGCCTTCCCCCGGGAACAGCGTTTAAGTGCAGATTATCTCAGTGTGCCTCCCTGTGTGAGTGTGACCATGCCATCAGCGTGTCACCTTCATGCCTCCTGGCAGCCACACTTGGCACCAAGCCCTGGGTAAGTCACAGGCACCTTGCTGAGTTGCAGGCTGCAAAACTAATTAAAGAAAATGTGCTAATTAGTTAACTGACTTCCTATGAGTTTCCCCCTAAGAGTCATTGTACAGGCAATTTAAACAGCAAGAGGATGTAATTTGTAAGGATGAACAAATGAGGCTCAGTTGGCAATTTGGATGCAACAGAAGTCCCACAGCAAATGAGGAAGAGGCTCAGCAGGGTGACAGGAACCTCCAGCAGGTCACCTCACCCTCACAGGCACCACAGGTACCCCTGGCAGGGCAGTAGGATCAGTGCTCCTGCTCAGATGGACTGAGGCTGCAAAAGCCCTGCAAGGTCACTGAGTCCCAGCTGTGCCCAATGCCCACCTTGTCACCAGCCCAGAGCACTGAGTGCCACATCCAGGAATTCCCTGGACACCTGCAGGGATGGGCACTCCAAACCTCCCTGAGCAGCCTGTTCCAATGCCTGACTACTCTTTACAGAAAGAAATTCCTCCTGATATCCAAGCTGAACCTGCCCTGGAACAGCTTGAGGCCATTTCTTCTCATCCTGTCCCTGCTCCCTGGGAGCAGAACCCAAACCCCACCTGGCTCCAACCTTCCACAGCTTCTCTGCCCCCAACACTTTCTGATGTGTGCTGCCCTGCCCCACCAACATCACCCTTGGGGTGAATCCACCTTCTCCTCCTCACCTGCCCCCAAGCTCTTTGCTCAAAGCTGGCCCTGGGAGCAGAGGATGAGCTGTGCCATGTCCTGAGGAGGGAGCAGAAGGTCTCCAAAGCAAAGCCACCTCACTGAGGACAGCTCTGTGCAGGGCACGTGGCCTTGGGGACTCACCTTATCAGGCCTCTTGCTGGCAGCAGCAATCTGGCTGATGGGGAGGGCAGAGGTGTTACTGGCGAAGATACAGTGAGTAGGGATCACCTGGAGGGGACAAGGGACACACAGAGTGAGCAGGGATCACCTGGAGGGGACAAAGGACAGTGAGCAGGGATCACCTGGAGGGGACAAGGGACAGTGAGCAGAGATCACCTGGAGGGGACAAGGGACAGTGAGTAGGGATCACCTGGAGGGGACAAGGGACACACAGAGTGAGCAGGGATCACCTGGAGGGGACAAAGGACAAGGGACACACACAGTGAGCAGGGATCACCTGGAGGGGACAAGGGACACACACAGTGAGCAGGGATCACCTGGAGGGGACAAGGGACACACAGAGTGAGCAGGGATCACCTGGAGGGGACAAGGGACACACACAGTGAGCAGGGATCACCTGGAGGGGACAAGGGACACACACAGAGTGAGCAGGGATCACCTGGAGGGGACAAGGGACAGTGAGCAGGGATCACCTGGAGGGGACAAGGGACACACAGTGAACAGGGATCACCTGGAGGGGACAAAGGACAAGGGACACACACAGTGAGTACGGATCACCTGGAGGGGACAAGGGACAGTGAGCAGGGATCACCTGGAGGGGACAAGGGACACACAGAGTGAGCAGGGATCACCTGGAGGGGACAAGGGACACACACAGTGAGCAGGGATCACCTGGAGGGGACAAAGGACAAGGGACACACACAGTGAGCAGGGATCACCTGGAGGGGACAAGGGACACACAGAGTGAGCAGGGATCACCTGGAGGGGACAAGGGACAGTGAGCAGGGATCACCTGGAGGGGACAAAGTACAAGGGACACACAGAGTGAGCAGGGATCACCTGGAGGGGACAAGGGACACACAGAGTGAGCAGGGATCACCTGGAGGGGACAAGGGACACACACAGTGAGCAGGGATCACCTGGAGGGGACAAGGGACACACACAGTGAGCAGACATCACCTGGGAATGGGACAAGGGACAGTGAGCAGAGATCACCTGGAGGGGACAAGGGACACACAGAGTGAGTAGGGATCACCTGGAGGGGACAAGGGACACACACAGTGAGCAGAGATCACCTGGAGGGGACAAGGGACAGTGAGCAGGGATCACCTGGGATGGGGACAAAGGACAAGGGACACACACAGTGAGTAGGGATCACCTGGAGAGGACAAGGGACACACACAGTGAGCAGGGATCACCTGGAGGGGACAAAGGACAAGGGACACACACAGAGTGAGCAGGGATCACCTGGGATGGGGACAAGGGACAGTGAGCAGGGATCACCTGGAGGGGACAAAGTACAAGGGACACACAGAGTGAGCAGGGATCACCTGGGATGGGGACAAGGGACACACAGAGTGAGCAGGGATCACCTGGGATGGGGACAAGGGACACACACAGTGAGCAGGGATCACCTGGAGGGGACAAAGGACACACACAGTGAGCAGGGATCACCTGGAGGGGACAAAGGACACACACAGTGAGCAGGGATCACCTGGAGGGGACAAAGGACACACACAGTGAGTAGAGATCACCTGGAGGGGACAAGGGACACACAGAGTGAGTAGGGATCACCTGGAGGGGACAAGGGACACACACAGTGAGCAGGGATCACCTAGAGGGGACAAAGGACACACACAGTGAGCAGGGATCACCTGGGATGGGGACAAGGGACAGTGAGCAGGGATCACCTGGAGGGGACAAGGACACACAGAGTGAGCAGGGATCACCTGGAGGGCACAAAGGACAAGGACACACAGAGTGAGCAGGGATCACCTGGGATGGGGACAAGGGACACACACAGTGAGCAGGGATCACCTGGAGGGGACAAGGGACACACACAGTGAGTAGGGATCACCTGGAGGGGACAAGGGACACACACAGTGAGCAGGGATCACCTGGAGGGGACAAGGGGCTGTGGCAGCACACAGGACCGTGCAGAGCCCTGGGAGATCAGGGAGCCCTGGCTAACGAGGCAAACTGGGTTTGCTCATTAGAAATTAATTGGAAAGCTGTAGCTCAAGTCAGCCAGCTCTGATTTGCCTGAACTCTCCCAGGTCTGCAATATCAGTCCCAGAGCTCCCATGTTTCTGGGAGGCCTCTGCAGCCACAGAGACACTGCAGGGAACACCCCTTTCCCTCAGTGTGCCCTTGGATAGAACAGAGGGACAGCCAGTGAAGGACTGCAAGGTGTGGAGACACCCAAGGACATCACTGTCACATCAGTGTGCTCAGACAAATGGAAGCTTTTCTGGAGCACTTTTTTATGTCCCATTCAGCCACCAATTCCTTAACTGAGCAGGGAGTGTCCCCAGTGAACAGAAAGGCTGCTCTGGATGCTCATCCATGTCCTGGTGTAGCTGATGTGTACCCAGACCCAAGTGCAGCACAAAGGGCAGGGGACAAACCCAACAGCACAGCCCAGGACCCTCCACCAGCCAGGGCCCCCACCCAGGGGCTGCTCAGGACTGATACTCACAGCCTCCACCTCCTTCAGCACTTTGTGTTTGACACTGATGTCCTCAAACACGGCCTCAATGACCATGTCTGCCTTCTCAAAGCCCTTGTAGTCCAGCTGGCCCATCAGGTTGCTGAGGATGGAGTCCCTCTCAAACGATGTCAGGCTCTTCTTCTTCACCTTGCCGTTCAGCCTAGGGAGGGACAGCTCTGTCACAGCTCCTGAGTGTGCCAGCCAGGCTGCTGGAGGTGCACCATGGGAATCCCTCCTGTCTCCCCCCAAAACTCCATCTCTGACCCTGCAGGACTGTCACTCTGTGCTGTGACCCCTCCTTCCACCTGGGAACAGGAGAGTTCTGTTCCCACAGCTCAGCTGAAGGTCAGTCACTGACATTCCTGATGACACACAGCTCAGTACTATTAGTGCAGAGCCAGGAGAACATGGAAATAAACCCAGAAAGAAAACCCTGGAATGCCTTCCCTGCCTTTAGGCAGCCAGGATCACTCTTTCCTTAGCTCTAGAAGTTACTGCTGAATCTTAGATCTCTACCACAGCAATATCCCAGCACACTGCATAGGACAACATTAAAATAAAGCTTTTCTGTGACATCCAGTGGCTCCTCCAGCAGAACAGCAGTGTCAGGAGCTGCTGATGCTGACAGCACAGGAGAACTATGACTAAACCCAGCCCAGTGGCACCAGAGCAAACCCCCTGAACTCACATACCCCTTGTAGACCTGCTGCTGGCCTCTGTCCAGACCCTTCTGTGCCGTGTCCTTCAGAATGGTCTTGATGCCCTTATCCACGGAAACCTGGGCGATGCCAGCTCCCATCAGCCCTGCTCCCAGCACTGCCAGAGTCCTGCAGGGAAGGAACAAGGGGACACCTTCAACATGGACAGGGAGAACTCCCATCACTGCTGGCAGAGTCACACAGCTCCTGTCATCCACCCAGGCACCACCTGAGTGAGGCCACACAGCAGTGAGGCCTCCAAACTGCAGTGGGTCAGGCTCTGGAGGCTGGAAACTGCTCTGATCACAGCTCTGCAGCTCACTCAGTCCCAGGAGCCTTTCAGAGACCCCCAACTGCTCCTTCAGGCATCCCACACTGGCACTTACTTGACCTCTTTCTGAGGATGCCCAAACTTGTTCTTCTTGCAGTGCACCTGCCCGTGGTAGAGCCCCATCAGGGCCTTGGATTCCTTGGTCACTGCAAGTTGGCCAAAGCTCTGCAAGAAAGGCAAGAAGGAAGAAGAGGTGTTGGCATTAAACAGCTTTCTCTCTCTTTTATGCCAGCACACAAAAACATGGCAAGGGGGAGACAGGCCCTGTGTGACTGCACAGGTGAGCAACCTGGATAGAAAAGGGACAAGGGCCCAGGTCACCTCTGAGGAGAGGCAGCTTCTGGGCTCAGCACAGCCCAGCCTGCACCACCTCCTCCTCCCCAACAGCACAAGGATGTGGAGCTGCTGGAGAGAGCCCAGAGGAGGCCATGGAGATGCTACAGGGGCTGGAGCCAGGCTGGGAGAGCTGGGGGTGCTCACCTGGATGGGAGAAGGATCCAGGGAGAGCTCAGAGCCCCTGCAGGGCCTGAAGGGGCTCCAGGAGAGCTGCAGAGGGACTGGGGACAGGGATGGAGGGACAGACCCAGGGAATGGCTCCCAGTGCCAGAGGGCAGGGCTGGATGGGATATTGGGAATGAGGAATTGTTCCCTGGCAGGGTGGGCAGGCCCTGGCACAGGGTGCCCACCCTGGACCCCTGGCAGTGCCCAAGGCCAGGCTGGACATTGGGACTTGGAGCCACCTGGGATAGGGGAAGGTGTCTCTGCCATGGCAGGGGTGGCACTGGATGGGCTTTAAGGTCCCTTCCACCCAAATCATTCTGGGATTTGATGATTTCAGTTCCTCAGGACTAGACTTAGGTTTGAAATTTGAAGGAAAGGACTGGACTTCCCTGACATGAGACCCTTCCTCCCCCACATACATCCCACATTAATTGGGGCCCCTGTTCCCACAGATCCAGGTGGAAGCACTCTGTCCTCAGGCTTTGACAAAAATCCTTACAAACAGGTCAGTTCTATCTGACAGCAGCAGCCTGATCCTATTTCCAGAGGATCACAGGCAATAAAATCTAAGGCCTGCATAACCTCCCAGCACTCAGCAGGAATGTTCTGAGGAACACAAAGCATAAGCACACACAAAACAAAAGTTGTCTGAGCCAAGTCTGCTAAGAAAAAGCAGGGAATGAGGTTTGGAGCAGGCTGCACCTTCCTCCACCACTGTCCTGCCAGTTAAAAATACCCAAAACAAAGCCTGGAAGAGAATCTGCAAACTCCTGTCCTGGGGGAGAGAGTGAGGCAGTAAAAAAGCCACAACACTGACACTTATTATTCTTCAGGGGTTCTGGGAAGATCTCCATCCTGCTGCTGTTCTGGGGAAAAAAACCCATTCATTCTTTGCTGCAAGGAACAGAGTATCCCAAGGCTTTTATTCAGCACCAGCCCAAACGTGGCTGGAATGCACAACCAGCAGCGATGGGGCACCGCTAAGGTGGCAGCCACAGCTCTGACCAAGCCTTGGCACCAGAAGGCAGCAAAAAGAGTTACAAAGCACATCAGGGAAGTGGGAGGTGGATGGATTTCATCAGCATTTAAGGGACAATGACCTTGGGGACGACCCAAATACAGAGATAATCAGATGGACACGTGGGGTGCTGGGGATTCAATCCTGCAGAGCTGGCAGTGCCCAGCTAAGCTCACCTGTGACTCTGTGCACAGCCAGAATTGCCACTGTGGCACCAGAGATAACAAATTTGCACAAGTGTGGCAAAACAAGGACCAGTGAGGAAAAAATAATTAGGGACAGGTTGCTTATTATGGCAGAGAAATGAGGATGGTTAAGGGAAACAAAGACTCTGTGGTGTGTGGGGAAGAAATGGGATAAAGCAGGGAAGACACTTGCCTGCTCCAGCCTTGGATCTGCCCACCACAGTCTGGCCTACACCCTCAATTAAACTCTAATCCAGTTCTCCCTGTGTCCCAGCAAAGCTCAAGCAGGTCTGGATGGTGTTTAGGACATGAGGCTCCCCCATCCCTGCAAGTGCCCAAGGCCAGGCTGGATGGGGCCTGGAGCAGCCTGGGGTAGGGGAAGGTGTCCTGCCCAAGGCAGGGGGAGGATGGGATAGGCAGCAGGCTGTGATGAACCTTTGGTGGGGTAAACACAGATCCTGAGCACACCTGATACCTTGGGTTTTTAAGTTTTTCTGTTCTGTTTTGGTGTACAGCTTTTAGCTTTGTATTAAGTGTCACTGGGATCTTTTCACAGGGTAGTGAAGACAAAACAATCCTGTTCCAACTGGAGATTCAAGGACAATCTCTTCAAACTTCAGGCCCAAAGCATGAACAACACGAAAAGAGGAGGGCAGGCAAGCAGGCAAGGAGGATGAAACTTCATCATTTGAAGCTATTAATTGGGCAGTTAACTCCTATATGCAAATGGACAAAAACTTATAAAAGTGTGACCAAGCTCTCTTTTGCTCCCATCTTGGAGCCATCTGGGTACTGCCTTGGAAGGCACTTCAATAAATATCCTCTTTATTCCTCTTAACTCTGTCTGGCCTCTGTTCCAGCTCCTTAAAGCTCCACACCAGGACCTGATCCCTGCCAGCATCTCCTCTCCTTACCTGGGATTCAATGAGGTATCCAGCATCTCTCCCCTGATCCAGACCAGTTTTTACAACCTAATCCAAAAGCAGAAAAGACACAGCACAGTTCAGTCATGCTGCAAACACATATTTTAACAGGATTCCCTGTTGTCTCCAGGATTCCCAAATTTCAAGGCACATTTCAGACTCCCTGAGTCCTGTCCCTGCTGCTCTGTGTCACCCTGTTCTTCTAGCACAGGACAGGTGAGGAGTTAACCACCAGGTTCATTTTTAGCCATTCCCTGTGGTTTTAGGGACTGTGCTCCTGTAATGTCACTGCTCTCAAATCATTCACAGGTTTTAGAGGAGTCTGGGCAACAACTTCCATAGTGAAAAGTCATTCTACAATAAGGATTCATTCACAGAGTGAGTGTAACAGGATGTGTGTGTAACATAAATCCTTTTATGTAATAAAGTAAAAGCTAAAGTATTAATGTTAATACTCTATATATACTATGGATGTAGTTAGTGCTGTGAAAATCATAGCAATTTCTATTTTTATGGTGTCTAACAGGTCTCCTGAACTCTTCAGAGACTGTACAGAAAACCTGGCAAAACTGCAGCTGAAAGTCTCATGGACAAAATATTCCAGCTAAGCCTTCCCTCAGCTGGGATTCTGCTCTACCCCTCATTGGTACCAACACCCATGAACTGGTGATCATATTTTGGGCAGTGATTTTGAATTCTACCCCACAGCCAGCACTCCTCAGGACTGATCTCTGATCATATTTTGGGCAGTGATTCTGAGTTCTACCCCACAGCCAGCACTCCTCAGGACTGATCTCTGATCATATTTTGGGCAGTGATTCTGAGTTCTACCCCACAGCCAGCACTCCTCAGGACTGATCTCTGTGAGGATCAGGATGTTGGCTTGACTCAGAGGAAGGATCACCTTCCCTCTGCCTGTCCCACATTTTCCCAAGATCCTGCAGCCCCTCCCACCTGGCAGGGGAGTTACCTCGATGATCTTCAGAGGAGCAGGGTAGAGCCCTTTGGTTTGCTTTTGAACTTTGCTCTCCACTGTCTTGTAAACTTGCTGCCTGACGAAGGGAAGAGCCATGGCATAGTCTGTGAGCCCTGCAAGGTGGGACAGAACAGGGGTCAGCACAGTGCTGTGCCTGCCAGGATGGTAAAGGAACACAAATGTGAGTATCTGCACTAGAAACATGCACCTGAAACCCAGGCAGCAGGGGCTGCTCAGAGGGTTTCTGGATTGTTCCATGGACAAGTCTCATTGAGGGCTGAAGTGTCCTAACACAACCTGAGCCCTGGGAAGCAGAATTCCTACAGATGTCCCCATTTCTGGGCTGTGCTGTCAAGGATCAGCATGGAGCAGTCCCTTGTACCTCTTCCCACCTGAGTTTGCCAGCTTGGTACAGAACTTGCCACCAGAACTTTGCAGATGGACAATCCCTGGAGGAACCTGCTGCCTCCCACTCCTTAGGGCCTGCCTGCCTTCCAGCAACCTCAGGAGCCACCAGCCCAGATCTGCAGGGCAATGTTCTCTCTACCACCCCACATTACTCAAGAGATGATTCCAATGTGAAATAATTTCATTTTGAAATGGAATTAAGTAGGAGCATGAACACATCCTGGAGAAGCCAAGCTGGATTACACTCACTGCTGTCCCTTGGGATTTCTCCATGCTGACTTACTCTGCATGAGCCCTTTGGATCTCTTGGCAGACACAGTCTTGTTGGCCAGACCCCTGGCAAAGCCAATGGCCACCTCCTCCAGGTACTCGATTGTCCTTGCTTCAGGAGCCTTCAGTCCTGGCCCTGGGGAGAGCAGAGAACACAGCACAGGTTATCCCTGAGGGATGAGGGTGCAGGGAAACCAGGAGCAGACACAAAGTGATGAAACTTTGGATGCAGGGAACCAGGAGCAGAGACAATGTGATGAACCTTTGGATGCAGGGAAACCAGGAGCAGACACAACATGATGGGCCTTTGGATGCAGGGAAACCAGGAGCAGACAGAATGTGATGAACCTTTGGATGCAGGGAACCAGGAGCAGACACAAAATGATGGGCCTTTGGATGCAGGGAAACCAGGAGCAGACACAAAGTGATGAAACTTTGGATGCAGGGAAACCAGGAGCAGAGACAATGTGATGGGCCTTTGGATGCAGGGAAACCAGGAGCAGACACAAAGTGATGAACCTTTGGATGCAGGGAAACCAGGAGCAGACACAAAGTGATGGGCCTTTGGATGCAGGAAACCAGGAGCAGACACAAAGTGATGAACCTTTGGATGCAGGGAAACCAGGAGCAGACACAAAGTGATGAACCTTTGGATGCAGGGAAACCAGGAGCAGACACAAAGTGATGAACCTTTGGATGCAGGGAACCAGGAGCAGACAGAATGTGATGAACCTTTGGATGCAGGGAAACCAGGAGCAGACAGAATGTGATGAACCTTTGGATGCAGGGAAACCAGGAGCAGACACAAAGTGATGAACCTTTGGATGCAGGGAAACCAGGAGCAGACACAACATGATGGGCCTTTGAACTGCTCCCACTCCATTCCCTGCTCCTGTTTGGCTTTTCTGGGTTATGACCAACAGGGGGAAGGCTCAGAAGGGATCATATGAGGGCTCCAAGGGATTTACACAGAGGGCATTGTGCAGAAAAGCTGGAATGCCAGCTGCCTGTGGGAGCAGGGACAACTTACATCCAACTCTGCAGTCAGACCAGGGACCTTCAGGACACCTCCATGACCTCTCTGCAGGTGCCCTCAGCTCCTGACCATCTTTTTGCCACTTGTGCCCTTTATTCCTCAAAGCTTCCCCTTGACATGACTGCAGGCACCCAGAATCCTGAGGGAGCTGAGGTTTTCTGCCTCCCCTGCCTCTCCTCTGTGTGTGTGCCACCATGCTGTGCCAACACTGAGCTGTTAAACACACAGCCAGCATTGTGGAAATCTCTGTACTGGAGTCAATGTCCAACCAACCCCAACCTTTGAACTCAGTGCACAAAACCTCCCTCTGGCTTTAGCTCTGTAACACCTGGCCTAACTTAAAGCTGTCCCACAATGAAGCAAGCCACCACAAAACCAGTTTTAGCAGCTTCTGAGGGTGGGTTGCACAATTTCCAAGCGCAGGAATCCTCATTTCCAGACAATTGTATCATCAGGACAGGAGGACACAGCACAGGGCTGATCAGGCAGCTGTGAGATGCTGCCAGAGGCAAACTGTGAGTCATTAATGACAGAGCAGGGCCTGGTGAAGCTGCACAGAGTCACCAAGCAGACCCTGGAGCTAAATGTGCAACCTGGGGCTGAACAAACCTGGGGAAATTACAACCCTGCAGCTGGGCAGGGCCATTCCCCTTCACCCAAACTGCTCCAAACACACCCAGACACTGCAGAGCCCTCAGAGCTAAGGAAACACCCCGACAGAGGAGACAGGTAAAATCCAAATCAGAAACTCCCTCCTGTTTCATCTCCCACTATTCTCCTCCTCCACAAAAGGCTGAAGTCTTTCAACTGTAAGGTTTTAATCCTAGAAACTCAGAATTTTTTGGTTGGGAAGGGGATGTTAAAGGTCATATAATCCTCTCCTGCCATGGAAAGGACACCTTCCACTGTCCCAGGGTGTCCCAATTGTTCCATGTCCCAATGTTCAGCCTGGCCTTGGGCACTGCCAGGGATCCAGGGTGGGCACCCTGTGCCAGGGCCTGCCCACCCTGCCAGGGAACAATTCCCAATTCCCAATATCCCATCCAGCCCTGCCCTCTGGCACTGGGAGCCATTCCCTGGCTCCTGTCCCTCCATCCCTGTCCCCAGTCCCTCTGCAGCTCTCCTGGAGCCCCTTTAGGGGCTCTGAGCTCTCCCTGGATCCTCTCCAGGTGAGCACCCCCAGCTCTCCCAGCCTGGCTCCAGCCCTTGGAGCTGCTCTGTGGCCTCTTTGTTTCACCTCTTTGTGACACAACCTGAAGGTTTTCACCCCAGCAGCTGCTCCCTGCTCAGGGAGCCTCTCAGCAAGGAGGAGATAAAGCAGCACAAACACTCTGACAGCTCAGGGAAGCTCCCTGTGGAAGTTTCCCTGGCAGAATGTCAGAGCCAGTCCAAGGAAAAACAAGCCAAACAAAACACAATTGATTTTACAGGCAGCAGACAAAATATAGCTCAGAGCTGCTGCATAATCTACATTTCAGCAATGCCCAGGGGGTTTTAGAGAATTCACTGGAAAAACCCAAGAGCAATTGGGAGTTCAGAGCTCAGACTTCACCAGCCTCTAAATTCTCTTTTTCTCTTTTCACCATTCCAGGCTGAGACCTTCAGCTTGATAACTTGATATGCTACAAGATGTCAATCCCTGATTTCCAGTAGCTTGGATACATTAACAAGAGCTGGATTCTGATACTCCAGCTGAAGAAAATTGCTGTTTGTTTCAGAGTCTGAGCTGTGAGAACCATTCACACTGAGTGGCTGACCCCACATGTGTGGGTTTGCTTTACCTGCAGTTAATTCCCAGTGTTTTGCTGTCTCCTAACCCAGGAGCTGTGCACTCCCATCTGCTTTCTTTTATAAATGGCACATGCCAGAGCTGGATTCAGGGAATGCTGCAGAGCTCCCTGCTGAAGGAGAACTGACTGCATGCCCTGAAATTGATGGTGTGTGTCTCCCTGCAAGCTTTCTGTCATCAGTTAAAGCATCACCCCAGGCAGAGCTGCTTCCCCACAGACAGAGTGAACAGGAGCCCTCCTGGCACTGGCTGCTGTTTGGATAACAAGGAACACATCCAATGTTTGCATGTCATTTGTATTTCTGTGTTCCTCCTACGTGCTTCTCTGGGCTGAGCCAGGATTCCCAGCAGCTCCTCAGAAAGCTCACGTTTCCTTTTAGCAAACTGGGCTAATTGTGGCTATAAACAGCCACATTTGCTAACTCTTAAAAAACAATTCACTTCTAAGCAAGGATCAAGTGGGAAAGTTTATCCAGGCAATTTTAACTCCAGCCTGAGGACCATGGATCTGTTTTAGAGGAATGAGTACAGCTAAAGATAAGCTGAGGATATCTGGGTATCCTGGGCTGATCCCCCAGTGTGGGCAGCAGGAAAGGGGGGATTCTACCCCTGTGCCCCCTGTGCCCAGGTGAGAGCCCACCTGCAGAGCTGCCCCAGCCCTGGGCAGCAGCACAAGCACCTGGAGCTGCTGCAGAGAGCCCAGAGGAGGCTCCAAGGTGATCGGAGGGATGGAGCAGCTCTGCTGTAGGAAAGGCTGCGAGAATTGGGATTGTTCAGCCTGGAGAAGGGAAAGCTCTGGGGTGACCCAACGGCAGCACCTGGAGGGGCTGGCAGGAGGGATGGAGATGGGGACAGGAGGGACAGACCCAGGGAATGGCTCCCAGTGCCAGAGGGCAGGGCTGGATGGGATCTTGGCAATGAGGAATTGTTCCCTGGCAGGGTGGGCAGGCCCTGGCACAGGGTGCCCATCTGGATCCCTGGCAGTGCCCAAGGCCAGGTTGGACATTGGGGTTTGGAACAGTCTGGGACAGTGAGAGGTGTCCCTGGCCCTGCCATGGATGAGCTTTAAGGTCCCTTCCAACCCAGAACATCCCATGACCCAGCTGAGCACTGGCCTGTGGGACAGCATGGACACCAGGGCTTCCCTGGCACTGCTCAGGGTGGGCAGCAGCAGCTTTTTATTAATTTTATTTCCTTCAGCACCACCAGTGTGTTCTGGCTATGCTGTGCCTGAGGAAACCATGCTCAGCACCCTCCAACTCCATGGCAGTGCCAGCTGCAGCAGTGGCTTCCATTCTAACTCCTGAGAGGGGCTGCTGGCTCCTCCTGGGAGGCTCTGGAGGGTTTGGTCCTCAAACTCCTCCATTTCCACCTTCCAAGAAAGCTGCCCTGGTGAAAGAACTCTGGGAGCAAGACATGATTCAGCAACACCTGGAATCCTGCAGTTTGCAGGGAATTTCTCCCCCCAGCTGGCAATTCTGAGTGCCCAAGCCATGGGGGCTGCAGCTGCAGCTCCTGTCAGGGATTCCCATCTGCAGGCTGCAGAAACACAGCCATCACTCATCCACTGTCCTTCCATTAGGGCTGCAATCTGTCCTCTGACATGATACATGAGTAATGTGGGCTCTTATCTGGGTAATTAGCTTAAGGAGGAGAGCCAGCAGGCCTGCCCTCCATGCTGACCTCTCCTGTTCACTCAGCTTCTGCAGCAGCCTCACATTTCAAGGCCCCTGTGCTTGTAAGGTTGGAACAGGGATTTCTGCTCCCTTGCAGAGCAGGACAAAACCTCTCCGTGTATTTTGGTGAGGAGAGAGGTTCCCTGACAGGCAGCAGCACATCAAGGAACTGAGGAACCCCATGTCTGACCTAGTGGTTCCACCAGCTGGTCAACCAGCCCCATCTTCTTGGCTCTGTCTGCACGGATGTTCCTCCCAGTCAGCATCATGTCAAAGGCAGCAGGAAGTCCCACCTAGAAAGGGCAGAAAGAAGATTTCAGAGTGGGAGTTTGCCAGGCAGAAAGGGCTGTGGGGTTAAGTTTTCCTCTTACTCACCATCTTTGGCAGCCTCTGAGTACCCCCTGCTCCGGGCAGGAGACCCAGCAACACTTCAGGTGTTCCCAGGACTGTTTTCCTGTCCTTTGTTGCTACTCTGTAGTGACAGGCAATGGCAACCTTCAAATGGAAGAGACAAGGAAAGGTTTTCCTGGGAAAGAAGAACCAGGCCCCCATCACACAGCTCTCTCCCACACACTGCCTCAGCTCTCCTCATCCCCCTGCCCCAGTTCCTTCACCAAGTGCCCAAATTCCCTCTGTGCTCCCTGATGGCTTCTGGGGGATGACAGCCAGCAGGAGTGGCATCAGGCCATGAGAATCCCCCCTTTCCTGCTGCCCACACTGGGGGATCAGCCCAGGATACCCAGATATCCTCAGCTTATCTTTAGCTGTATTCATTCCTCTAAAACAGATCCATGGTTCTCAGGCTGGAGTTAGAATGGCCTGGATGAACTTTCCCACTTGATCCTTGCTTAGAAGTGAATTTTTTTAAAGAGTTAGCAAATGTGGCTGTTTATAGCCACAATTAGCTCAGGTTGCTGAGATGAACATCAAACTCTCTGATTTTTAATCTCACCTAGACCATCAAGGGCTTAATTAATTCACTAATTCACCAAGATCACAGTCCCATCTACAGATGATTCCTGGTTTATCCCTGGACTGCCAAGATGAGTCAACACAGTGGGTGTAAAAAAAGCATTGAGAAATCAGCACAAACTGAAGAGACTCCTTTCCAAGATTACACTGCTTTAGTAACAACTCTGCTCCAGGAATCAGCAGAGCCTTGCTGTTTACAAAACCCTGGATGGGGATTACAAGGCAGAAGATGCAGGCAAGGTGCTGGAGTGGAGCTGCAGGCAGGGTGGAGCCTGGCTGGTCCCCACACTCAGCCCCACAAAGAATGGAAGTTGCTGGGATACAAGGCTCCCTTCATCTGAAAAGCAGCAATTTCCAGGCTGAACTCTGCCAGCAGCATTGATGCAGACCCAGTGCCTGCTGGAAACAGCCAGTTTTCCCTTGGACACTCATCTCAATATTAGCCTGGCCCACACAGGTGCAGATTTGATTTGCTCCCTTTCCACAGCAGCAGCAGAACTCGCATGGCAGAGCCCTGAAGCACAAGCAAGCCATTAACTCGCCACAAACTCATTTACATGATGTAATGAGCCCTCATCAGCTCCCAAACTCATCCCACAGCACCAGTCCTGCCTGCATCGTCTGGGGAAGCAGAGAAGCAGCAGTGTCAGCTCCCCCTCCTGCTGGGAGCCCCAGCATTGCCCAGTACCTCCAGCCCTCCTCCCAGGCAGCTGCCACTGATGGCAGCAACCACAGGCTTTGGAGACTGCTCAATCTTTTCCAGCATCTTCTGTCCATCCTGAGAGAGCTGAGTCACTTCCTGAGCAGTCTTGCAGGCCTCAAGCATGCTGAGGGGAGGAGAGAGGTGGATGAGGATGGGAAAAACATTTTTTGTCAGTTTTCCTGACAAAACAGCAGGAAAATGAGAGATTTTGATGAGTTTGTCCCTGTTTTCCTACAATCTCCAGTGGCTGACAGGCAGGCAAGAGCTGTTTAGGCCCCAGTTTTGGATCAGACAACACAGGGAGACTAACTGAACCCAGCAGGGCCAGGCCCTGCATGCTGACACGGGGTTTTCCTGAATGGGATCCCTTGTGCCAGGGCTCTGGAAGCCTTTGGGAGAGCAGGAAGGGTCGTAGGAAGCCTCAAAGCATTTGCCAGGAAGGGCAGAGGAAAGAGCCCAGAATCACTCCAAGAGGAGCAGATGGCTCTGATGCCACACTGCCAATTAGAGCCTCCCTGTGCTAATTATTCTCCTGGAGGTTCCCAGCCTTTGCCAGGCAGGAGTGATTTGGGATGCTGGAGGTGCTGAGGCCAGGAGACACCTCTTAACCACAGCCTGGCCTTTGCTCTGCTCACCTCCTTCCCTCCTGAACAGGGAGTGAGCATCTGTCCCTGGACAAAGCCAGCCAAAAATGTAACAAGGTTTTGGAGGGTCTATTCTTAATTTACTTTCTTTCCTCAGAGCATTCTGGCTTTTAAAATCTTTAAACAATTATTCTGTCCTGTCAGTGTCAGCACAAGGAGCCAATGGCATTCCAGGGCCCAGTGGGCACCCACAGGATCATCCCACAGCCTGGAAAAGTTACCCAGGCAGCTGGGAGGCTGCTCAGCACAGGGCAGAGTGCCAAACCCTGCCCAAAGCAGGGGCCAGGCTGGAAGGCTGCCAGGCACTCCAACCCAGCTCAAACGAGTCCTGCATGTGAATGATCCCCTCTTGTTGTGCCCAAGGACAATGCCCAGCCCAGAGCCAGGCTGGGTTTCCTTGGCTGCAGGAAGGAGTGACCAAGTGCCACAGCCAGGAGGGGTTTAGGGACCCACCACCTCCCTCTTTGCTCAGATCCTCACTTCAATTCAGCAACTCTGAAATCCTGAGCACGGGGATTTCATTCCCAGCCTGTGCCTCACCCCAGGAAGGTTTCAGGGACAGCTCCAGCAGCTCCTGAAGCCCAGTGCTTACTTGAGATCCGCTCCAGCAATGAAGGAGCCTGGCTTGGAGGAGATGAGCACGGCGCTCCTCACGGTCTCGTTGGCCCAGATCTCGTTCATGACGTCGGTGAACTCTGCACTCAGCTGCTTGGACAGGGTGTTCACCTGGGGGCAGAGCAGCAGCTCAGCAGGAGCTCACCTGGAGCCCACACCTGCTGCAAGTTAATTCAGCCCTGCCCTAGTGCTGAGTCTGTGAGGGTTTCCAGGACAGGTGAGAGATGAGAATCCCAGTGTTGAATTTGTGAGGGTTTCCAGGACAAGGTGAGAGATGAGAATCCTAGTGTTGAGTTTGTGAGGGTCTCAAGGACAAGGTGAGAGATGAGAATCCTAGTGTTGAATTTGTGAGGGTCTCAAGGACAGGTGAGAGATGAGAATCCTAGTGTTGAATTTGTGAGGGTCTCAAGGACAAGGTGTGAGATGACAATCCTAGTGTTGAGTTTGTGAGGGTCTCAAGGACAAGGTGAGAGATGAGAATCCTAGTGTTGAGTTTGTGAGGGTTTCCAGGACAGGTGAGAGATGAGAATCCCAGTGTTGAGTTTGTGAGGGTTTCCAGGACAAGGTGAGAGATGAGAATCCCAGTGTTGAATTTGTGAGGGTCTCAAGGACAAGGTGAGAGATGAGAATCCTAGTGTTGAGTTTGTGAGGGTTTCCAGGACAGGTGAGAGATGAGAATCCTAGTGTTGAGTTTGTGAGGGTCTCAAGGACAGGTGAGAGATGAGAATCCTAGTGTTGAGTTTGTGAGGGTTTCCAGGACAGGTGAGAGATGAGAATCCTAGTGTTGAGTTTGTGAGGGTTTCCAGGACAGGTGAGAGATGAGAATCCTAGTGTTGAGTTTGTGAGGGTTTCCAGGACAGGTGAGAGATGAGAATCCTAGTGTTGAGTTTGTGAGGGTCTCAAGGACAGGTGAGAGATGAGAATCCTAGTGTTGAATTTGTGAGGGTTTCCAGGACATGGTGAGAGATGAGAATCCTAGTGTTGAGTTTGTGAGGGTCTCAAGGACAGGTGAGAGATGAGAATCCTAGTGTTGAATTTGTGAGGGTTTCCAGGACAGGTGAGAGATGAGAATCTGACTCTATGTTCTCAGAAGGCTGATTTATTATTGTATCATATCATAGAATGCTATACTAAAACTACACTAAAGAAAGAGAAGGATACAGACAGAAGGCTTAACAAGAATGAATAATTAAAATTTTGTCACTGACTTTTCAGAGTCACAACACAGCTGGCTGTGATTGGCTATTAAGTTAAAACAATTCACATGTTTAGATAAACAATCTCCAGACCACATTCCAGAGCAGCAAACACAGGAGAAGCTCTCATCTCCTCAAGAGAAGAAATCTTGGCAAAGGGATTTTTCAAGAAATACAACAGTGACACCCTAGCACAAAACTCCCTCCTGGATAAAACCCTGCAGAAGGTCATCTTTAATTGGGGAGTTCCCCTTTAACCTTCCCAAAAGTGGCCCCAAACATTGATTTTATGAACTTGTAAACTGGTTGGGTTTTTTTTAATATAATCATAGAATCACAGAATGGTTTGGGATGGAAGGGACCTTTCAAGGTCATCTCATCCAACCCCCTGCAATGAGCAGGGACATCTTTCCCAGACCAGGCTGACAACAGCCCTCCAGCTTTACTGAAAGGCTGCAAAAAGCAGAACAAACCCAGCCTGGGTTCTTTAGGTACCACCAAATCCTCACATAAAATAGAATATTTCAAACCTGAGACTGCTGCAGCTCCTCAAAGGAAAGGAATATATTAAAAACCCCTTCTGGTCTGCTACAATTAATACAAGATTTTCATAGCAGTAGTAGTTCAATCTTTATATCTTGTATAGTATCAGAGCAGCTCAGCTGCTTTGCTTTAAATCCAGGTTTTTATTGCAAGCTCTATCATTGCTCATAAAGAGCATTTCCATCTGTGAGATGACACCTGAAATTCACTACAGGTTATGAGACTCCAAAATGCATTTTTAGATGTTTTCCTTAGATGTCATTTACAGAGTTCCTGCCTCCTGATACCTGAACAACTGCAGCTGTATTGACCTAAAAAATGACAATTAGCTTCTATTTATACTGTGTTCATGATAATAGAATCAAAAGTATTTATGGATTCCAAATTACTGAAGTAGGGACATTCTTTAACTGACTTGAATACAAATTACTGAAGTAGGGACATTCTTTAACTGACTTGAATACAAGAACTAAGCAAGAGTAAATTTTAAAGGTTTTCCTTAAGATTTGGAACTCAACAAGACCTTGTGCCTGGGAAAGAAACAAATTAGCTTAGCACACCCAAAGTACTCCAAGAGGCATCTCCAGATCTCTCACCAAAATCCCCAAATTTTCTTTTCCTACTTTTCCTTTGCTCCTAATTCTGTAAGGCTGCAGGTCAGGGAAGTTCTTAGCCCTAAATGGGAATTTTCAATACCTTGGAATTTGGTGTGTTGAAGCGCACGACAGCAACATCCCCTTTGATATCACAGCTGACGTGGGTTCTGTCTGCAAGCAAACACAGGGGGGGGCTCAGCTCCTGCTCCAGGCATTTGAAGGGAAAAATGGATTTATAGAAAAGCTTCACACTTACTCTGGAGGGCACTGGAGGCGGAGATGTTACGGCAGGCATAACCTGAGGAAAAGATGGCACAGGTGTTAAAGGAATTCCCAGCAGCCTCAGCCTCTCCCAGCTCCCCTGGCCTGCCAAGGACAGATTTTGGAAACTCTGGGCACGAGCCAGTTCCTCCCCTCACAGCCTGATCTGTGCCCCACCAGAGTCCAGCAGTGCCAGCAGTGACCTTCCAGCACAGACCCCACTCTGCAGTGCCCAACTGAGAGCAGAAAAATGAAATCCCTCTTCCCAAGCAGCTGGCAGGGGATGGAGCAGGTGGCACAGGGAGTTGGGCCTTGATCATCCTCATTCCAACCTCTTCCTGTGCTAAACCAGGGAATTTCCTGCAAAGCAAACACAGCTGGCCAGGGTATTTCTGTAAAAACACACTCTGGTGCCAGCAAATGGGGCCAGTCCAAGGTGACCACACAGATCTCAGGGTGCACAACTGGAGGGCCACACAAAATATTTATTCTTGCCTCCATCTATCAACAAAATACTCAGAATCACAGATTGGTTTGGGTGGGAGGGATCTTAAAGCCCATCCAGTGCCACCCCTGCCATGGGCAGGGACACCTCCCACTGTCCCAGGTGGCTCCAAGTCCCATCCAGCCTGGCCCTGGGCATTGCCAGGGATTCATGGTGGGCACCCTGTGCCAGGGAACAATTCCTCATTCCCAGTATCCCATCCAGCCCTGCCCTCTGGCACTGGGAGCCATTCCCTGGCTCCTGTCCCTCCATCCCTGTCCCCAGTCCCTCTGCAGCTCTCCTGGAGCCCCTTCAGGCCCTGGCAGGGCCTCTGAGCTCTCCCTGGATCCTTCTCCTCTCCAGGTGAGCACCCCCAGCTCTCCCAGCCTGGCTCCAGGGCCTCCTCTGGGCTCTCTGCAGCAGCTCCAGGTCCTTGTGCTGTTGGAATCCCCAGGGCTGGAGCAGCTCTGCAGGTGGGGAGCCATTCTCCTTTGTCCTGTCCCTCCAGAACCTTGTCCAGGTCATTCTCCAGCTCTTGGATCCACCTCCACTAATGCCATGCAAAGCACATGAATACATCTTCTTTCAGAGCCCTCAGACCACAAATGAGCAAGTGCTGCCCACAAGTTTCTGACTCCTAAATCTCCTTTTTCTGCTCAGAAATTCTGTTTGGTCCCGCGATCTCTTCAAGCAACCCTGATCTTGACCCTGAGGATCCCCAAACTCAGATCCAGGCTGAGTCCCTGCCAAAGCTGCCTTAAGCCTGAATTTCAGTAAAAGTGTTGCTTCCACATGGATCTATCCAGCAGCCAGCCCACAGCCAATTGGCCAGGGGAGGGCTCTGCTCCACACTGATAAAGCCTTCAGGAATGGAACATTCCCATTGCCAGCAGGGAGAATAACACAACAGCAGGAGAACAAACTGCAAAGTGTGCCTCCCCAAGGGTGTCCCCCCCTGCCACAGCCCCGTGACAAGGGCTCAGGGCTGCACTTTGGCCTCCTTTCCACCTTGTCCGGGGTGCTGGCACCAGGGACTGACCTTTGCTCCCATTCCTGAGCCCAGCATAGGCACTGTGATGCCGTGGGGATGGAAATTCAGTGTCACAGCTCTGGGGTGCCTGTGTGTGTGTCATGTGCCCACAGCAGCATTTTATAAACAAAGAGCGAACCAGTTCCCACTCCAAAGCTCCTCAGCAATATTTAATACCCACATGTGATAGCTCCACCCAGCAATAATTTCCCTAAACTCTTTGTGTACTCCTGAAAATAAGCACCAACATTCAATTCCCACAAACCAAGTGTGGGCTGACAACAATTCCTCTGGTGAGAGATGCTGCCCAGCAGAACACCACACACCTTAAACAGCAATATTTCAACCCAATAAAAGCCATGCAGCCTCTTTAAAGAGAAAGCAAGGGCTGAACTGGCTCCCTGGATTAATTAATTCAATCCTTGCAGCAAGCTGGGATAGTGGAAGGTGTCCCTGCCCATGGCAGGGGTGTGGAACCAGATGAGCTTTAAGATCCCTCCCAGCCAAACCAGTCTGGGATCCCAGGTTTTTTGTTCTTTACATGGCTTTCCTTTTCCATACCAGCTCCCAAACAGATTCCTTCCATGAAAACCTTCAGCCTTCAATTCCACTCTGCCTTTCCATTCTCACAAAACAGAAGAGATGGAGTAGGAAAAAAAATAAATCAAGAGCATGACGGCACAAATCTCACTCCCCTTGAATACAAACTCTTTAGGGAGAGGTGCTGTCAGCAGTGCACCAGCTGTGAACACTGGAGTGAGGTTTCTGTAGCCTGACAATGGTTTATTTTAACTCCAGCAAATTTGTGGAAAACATCTTTTGGCAGGAAGCAAAAGCAGCTCCCTGTCCTGGTCCCTGCACATCTGCTTTAGGTGTTGATCCCTTCAGCACTGCAATGGGAATGAGCCAAAACCAGAGCCAGAAAATTCCTCCCAAATGCTGCAGGAAGCAGAAGCCCAGCCTCAGACTGCCACCGTGTCCCAGCCTCAGACTGCCACCATGTCCCAGCCTCAGACTCCCATCATGTCCCAGCCTCAGACTGCCACCGTGTCCCAGCCTCAGACTCCCACCATGTCCCAGCCTCAGACTCCCACCATGTCCCAGCCTCAGACTGCCACCATGTCCCAGCCTCAGACTGCCACCATGTCCCAGCCTCAGACTGCCAGTCCGCTCAGACTGCACGTGTCCCAGCCTCAGACTGCCACCATGTCCCAGCCTCAGATCCCACCATGTCCTCAGACTCATTCCAGCCAGAGCCACTGTATATCATTCCTAAACCATCAGTAACTCCCACCATGTCCCATCACTCATTCCAGAGTTAAAGCCCTGAAAATCAGTTCCATCTCACTTCTTAGCTCAAAGACTGTCCAGCACCAGGACACCAACACCTCCTCAGGACTTTGGATGCACCAGAGAATGGACAACAGCCACCCCACAGCCCAGCCTGCTCCTTGCCACTTTCTCCTCTCCCTGCTCCTGCCTCAGCTGCCTCCCTGCCCAGCACTTCCCACCCTTCCACTCACCAGGACGTGGCACACGGCTTGTACTGGGAACAGCCTCCATGGCTCAGGGAAAAGCCTTTTTCCAGTCCTGGAGCAGCCCAAATCCCAGCAGGATGGACAGGACAAAGCTCAGGCCACCTGAGCACAGAGCTGTGACCGTGAGATGGGGAGCTCCTGGCAGACTGAGCTTCCCAAGCCACCCTGGGAACCTGGTGGCACAGGGATGTGGCCCAGCAGGTACAGCCAGCCCTGGAGCTCAGCTGGCTCCTGGCTGCTCCCTGCCTTTGGGCTGCCCCCAAGCTTTGCATCCACTTCCCAAATGTTTTGCAAGGCAGAACGAGGGTATTCATTCATTATGAGCTGGGACAGCGTCCTCACAGCAGCTCCAGGGCTGTTTGTTGTGCAGAGCTTTACCAGTTAGAACAAGAATTCCAACCAGCAGCAGCCTGAGAACTCCCTGGAGTTGCCACAAGTCTGCTCCTCAGAGATTGCAGCACCCTGTCACGTACAGACCTGCTCCAAGGCTGCACGTAACAGCTGTGATCCCAGAGCCATGGGATTTTCACCAGGATCCTGGAAACATGGGATTGCTCACAGGATCCCGGAACCATGGGATTGCTCACCAAGATCCAGAGCCATGGATTGCTCACCAGGATCCGGAACCATGGGATTGCTCACCAGGATCCTGGAAACATGGGATTGTTCACCAAGATCCCAGAACCATGGGATTGCTCACCAGGATCCCAGAACCATGGGATTGTTCACCAGGATCCCAGAACCATGGGATTGCTCACCAAGATCCCAGAGCCATGGGATTGCTCACCATGATCCCAGAGCCATGGGATTTTCACCAGGATCCTGGAAACATGGGATTGTTCACCATGGTCCTACAACCATGAAATTGCTCACTATGGTCCCAGAGCCTTGGGATTGCTCACCATGGTCCCAGAACCATGGAACTGCTCACCATGGTCCCAGAGCCATGGGATTGCTCACCAGGATCCCAGAACCATGGAATTGCTCACCATGATCCCAGAACCATGGGATTGCTCACCATGATCCTACAACCACGAAATTGCTCACCCTGATCCCACAACCATGGAACTGCTCACCATGATCCCAGAACCATGGGATTGCTCACCATGATCCCAGAACCATGGGATTGCTCACCATGGTCCCACAACCATGGAATTGCTCACCATGATCCCAGAACCATGGAATTGCTCACCGTGGTCCCAGAACCATGGAATTGCTCACCAGGATCCCAGAACCATGGAACTGCTCACCATGATCCCAGAACCATGGAACTGCTCACCATGGTCCCAGAACCATGGAAGTGCTCACCATGGTCCCACAGCCATGGAATTGCTCACCAGGATCCCAGAACCATGGAATTGCTCACCAAGATCCCAGAACCATGGAATTGCTCACCGTGGTCCCACAACCATGGAATTGCTCATGTTGGAAAAGAGCTCTCAGAGCACAGAGTCCAGCTCTGAACCACGCCCAGGTTTAGGTTTTGATGAAACACAGCTGGATTTTGGGTCAACACCATCAACACCAGACTCTGAAGCCCTTCAAAGTGCTCAAATATGAGGTTTCCAGAGCTTCCCAGCCAAGCCCTTTGGTTTTCCCAGGGCTCTTGGGGATTCCTGCCTTGGTAGCCAGGAAGCACCAGTGCAGCTCTGTGAAGAGGCAGGAGAGAGCCACAGCCCTGCCCGAGCTGGCAAGGGAGATGCCCCACACAAAATCATGGAATCCCAGGATGGTTTGGGTGGGAAGGAACACTAAAGCTCACCCAGTGCCACCCCCTGCCATGGCAGGGACACCTCCCCTGTCCCAGGGTGTCCCAATGTCCAGCCTGGCCTTGGGCACTGCCAGGGATCCAGGGTGGGCACCCTGTGCCAGGGCCTGCCCACCCTCACAGGGAACAATTCCTCATTCCCAATATCCCATCCAGCCCTGCCCTCTGGCACTGGGAGCCATTCCCTGGCTCTGTCCCTCCATCCCTGTCCCCAGTCCCTCTGCAGCTCTCCTGGAGCCCCTTCAGGGCCTCTCCTGCCCCCTGGATCCTTCTCCTCTCCAGCCTGAACAATCCCAATTCTCTCAGCTGAGGGATCATGGAGCACCTGCAGCCACTCTTCCCCAGACAAATGGGATTACAGGGTCACAGGGATGACAGGGATTCCCCCTTCCCATGGATCCCCTGCCTGTCTGGAAGGCAGCCACAGGATCCAGACTGCCAAGGGCACGGGGACACCCTCTCCTTTCCAAGCAGGCTCTCGGGGCACTGGGACAGGCACGAGTGTCAGGGCACAAGGACACTCTCTCCCTGTGGCTCAGCTCACGTGCAGGGACCATCCTGACTGGAGGGAGTGTCCCCCCCTCAGTGCCAGGTCACAAGGACACCCCAGAACCGCTAAGAGATTCCCACGGTGTGTCCCTGTGCAAGGACTGGCACTGCAGGATGTCCCCTATGGTGGCACACAACCCCCAGAGACCCCAGGACATGGGGGGACAGACCTTGGGGACCTGCCAAGGATCCCCTGGGTGACCCCCAGGCCGTGGGGACAAACCCCTCACATGGGGCACAGACACACGCAGGGACACCTCCCACCCCACAGCTACCCCAGGGATCTCCTGTCCCGGCCCCAATCCTCACAGCCCTGGGAACTCCTCACGGCCACACCACCCGCGGAGCCCTTCGGGACACCCAGACCCACCCAACCCCTGCTCCAGCACCAGGAAATCCTCTCTGGGACACCCTGTTCCTTATCCCTTCAACACCACCCCGACCCTCGCCCCCTCAGCGTCTCCTCTGCCGTCACCTCTCAGTGCCTCCTCACCGTCCCCCCAAAACTCACTCCTCAGCGGGCCCCATCCCACGCCAGTCCTCACTCCCCGAGCCTTCAGTGCCCCCTCGCTGTCCCCCTGCCCCTCAACACTCCCCTTCCCTCAGTGTCCCCTCCGTGCCCCTCCGTTATCTCCGTCCCTTTCCCCTGACTGCCCCCATCCCCCGGTGCTCCCTTCAAGCGGGGAACACCGCACGCCAGCCGCTCCCGCTCCCCGCCGTCCCCTCGCTCACCGCGGGGCGGGGTGTGCCGCGTCGGGCCGGCCCTGGCGGCGGCCGGGAGGCGGCCGAGGCTGCCGATGGCTCGCACCGCCGCCGCCATCTTCGCCGAGGTCGAATGAGGGAGAGGCCGCCGGGGGCCTGCCCGCGCCCGCCCCGCCCACGGCGCCCCGCCCGCGCCCGCCCCGCCGCGCTGCCGGCGCGCTTCACCGCCGCCAACACACCGCTGCCTCCTTCTCCTCCGCTCTTCGCGGTGTCTCGGGTGTTTTCAATCCGCGTAGAGCCGGAGCGGATTGCGGGAGAAGCCGGGGTAGGGGTGAGAAGCGGCGGCAGAGGGAGAGGTATGGGTCAGGCGTAAGGCGGTCAGCCCGGAGAGTGGGAGGGACGCGGGGCCCTTGGCGAGTGGCGGCGCGGCGGCGGCAGAGCAGGGTGAGGGCGGAGGTGAGCGGCGGGAGCGGACGGGAGGGGACAGAAAGGGACAGGAGGGGACAGAAGGGCACGGAGCGGTCACGGGCACCGTCCTGGGTGGACGGCAGTGTGGGAAGGGTGAGAGGAATCGGGAGTCAGTCCCGGGGAAAGGAGTGGGGGTCAGGGGTAGGCGGCTCAGTCCGGGCTGGAGCAGAGGGTCGGGGGTCGGTCCTCAGTGGGCGGGGGAAGGATGAAGGGAGGCCGGGGGGCGGTGCCGGATGGACGGGGAGACCTGAGGGGAGTCGGGGGGCTCGTTTTGATGGGTGGGGAGCAGTGAGGGGTGTCGGGGAGCGTTCCCAGATGGACGGGGAGCAGTGAGGGGAGTCGGGAGGCTCGTTCCGATGGACGGGGGAAGAGTGAAGGGAGTCAGGGGAGTTCGTTCCGAATAAAAGTGAGGGGAATCGGAGGGCTCGTTCCGATGGACGGGGGGAGCAGTGAGAGGAGTCGGGGGACTCATTCTGAATAAAAGTGAGGGGAGTCGTGGGGCTCGTTGCGGGAGGGAGTGAGGGGAGTCGGGGGGTTCTTTCCGAATAGAAGCGAGGAGATTTGGGGCGTTCGTTCCGGGTGGATGGGGGAGACGTGAGGGGAGTCGGGAGGTTCGTTCCGGATGGAAGTGAGGGGAGTGAGGGGTTCGTTCCGGTGGACGGGGAGGAAAGAGGGGAGTCGGGATGTTTATCCCAGATGGAAGGGAGGGGAGTCAGGAGGTTCGTCTTGGATGGATGGAGAGTCAGGGGGTTCGTTCCGAATAAAAGTGAGAGGAGTCAGAGGGTTCGTTCTGAATAAAAGTGAGGGGAGTCAGGGGGTTCATTCTGGCTGGATGGGGTAGGGAAGGGCTGGGAAAAGATGAGGAGGGTCTGATCTTTGGTCCCGGATGGATGAAGACACCGAGGGGTTGGTCCTGGGCGGACAGGAGGGGTCAGGAGTAGGCCCTGAATGGACGAGGGGAGTTTGGGAGTGGCTGAGAGCAGCACGGGTGTGTTTGGGGTGGGCACTGGGAGTCCCGGGGTGATGGTGTTGTGCTGTGAAAGTGTCAGGGTGTGTGCGGATGGGAAGGGAGCAGAGGCTGTTCATGGAATTGAGGATTATCCTAGGTTGGAAGGGATCCCTGAGGGTCACAGAGCTCGGCTCAGCTGTGGAATCCAGGCAAATCCAGGCTCTGCAAGGAGCTTTGCCCTGGTGGTTTGTGCGGGCAGGGCTGAGCCCTTGAGGTGCCAGGGGAGCACCAAAAATGAGGGGGTTGGGGGCGTTTGGGGGGTGCAGGAATGGGGATGTACCAGGAGGAGATGGCTGTGCAATGTGGGAGGAAGGAGGAGGTTACACCTGGGAGAAATTTTTGTCAGCTGGGTAGGGAAAATTTAGGGAAAAGCCTCATTCACGTGTGGGGAGATTGGCACAGATGGAGGAGGAGCAGGATGCCCTGGAAAGGTTTGGTTTTGGGTTCTTTGTTGGCAGGAGGAGCCTGGGGCTGGGAAAGGGCACATTCCAGGTGTGGAGCTGCAGCTGGGAGGTGTCAGAGGGGGTAACTGGCAGCTTGTGCTGAGTTTTGGGGAGCTGCAGAGGGCTGGGTTTGGGACTGTGGGTGTCCCTTTGCCCCTCCATGGGAAAACTTTGTGCTTGGAAGAGAAAGTGCCAAGATTGAACCCCAGAGTGTGACAAAGGGAGATGAATGTTGGCATGGATCAAACAAATCCTGGAGCTGTGAGGGCCATCCCTGGGCAATAAAACCTGCAGATGAGGGTTTGGGGAAGCTGCAGAGGGTTTTTGGGGGTGGAGGACCTGAATTTGCCACAGGGATGCACAGGAGGAGCTCCACAGGCTGGCACCAGGGGCTGACGAGGGGCAGGGGTGCCAAGGACACTGCTGGTGTCAGGAGGTGCTGCTGGCAGCAGGGCTGCCTGGGCACTGGGACAATTTTCCAGTGGGAAGTGGAGGAGCAGCAGTTGCTGGCAGGGAATTGAGAAGCTCACTGGGCAGTATTTATTCACAGGCTCTGAGCGTGCTGGGAGGTGATTCCTGTGCTGCTGCTGCTGCTTCTGCTGCCCTTGCAGAGTGTGCCCCTCACCTTGCTGGCTCTGTGTGAGGCAGGCAGGACCCTTCCCTTGGGATTGTTGTGGACAGAGGAGCTTGGACTGAGCCCAGCCTTTCCCTAGATCCCAAAATGAGTTCCATGCTGAGCTCTGCCCTGCGGAACCTCCCCGTGTCCTCAGCCTGGGCTGCTGGGGCCTGTGAGTATCTTTGGCTTCCATTGGTGGGCATAAACCTCTGGGTGAAATGTTGGGTTTGGAATGGATGCTGAGATCTGAATCTGTCTCATTCTCACCTTTAAAAGGCTGTCAGTGTTTATTTTTTAATCCAAATTACATTGTTGCCTTGTTTGTCTCTTCCTCCATCATATGGGGAGGAATCTTGAGTTAACAGAAAGTGTGTCAGGTTTCTGGACAGAGTAAATCACCCAACACAGGTGGTCAGGTGTCCTACAGTGACATTATTTGCTTTTTCTAAGCCTTCTTGCAGAGACTAGAACAGTTTCTAACATTTTCTGGCATTTTTTCCCCTTTCTTATTTTCCAGTTACTCGATCACTCAGCTGCTCCTCGCAGTTCCAGTCTGCAGGTAAGGGGAAAACACCAGAATCTCAGTGGGCCTGTGCTACACAGGGCTGTTTTGGAAGCTTAAATCTTAGAAATGGTGCAGAATGCAGAGTGCTTCAGGTGTTCCTGAAAAGCTGCAAGCAAGGAAAACTTCAGGCAAAGCAGTGTTTGCAGCAGAGTCCTCTCATCCCCTGAGTGCCCTGGCTCCCAGCAGCCATTCCCAGTTTTTAGTCACAGTCCACAGGGAGTGTTTGGGGTGATCCATGCTCTGGGTTCACTGTGGGGGTTGCTCAGGTGACTCAGGCTTTGGGATTTTGGGAGCAGGCCTGGACAGCAGCTCCTCATCATCCCCTGGGCTTTGGGAAAAGCCTGAAGGAATCTCCAGACAGTGCTGGAGTTTTGTCCTGGCACTGGCCTGTGGGATGGTGCTGGGTCGTGACATCCCTTGTCTTGAACCTTGCCCACTGGGGAGAGAATTTCTTCCCATTAGGAAGAAATTCTTGGTTGTGAGGGTGATGAGGAACAGGCCCCATCCCTGGAAGTGTTCCAGTCCAGGTTGGATGGAGCTTGGAGCACACTGGGGTAGCAGAAGGTGTCCCTGTCCATGGCAGGGAGTGGCACTGGATGAACTTTGAGGTCCCTTCCTACCCAAAGCATTCCAAGATTCCAGCTCAGGTGTCCTACCTTCCCTGCCTTTCACTTACACACCAAAAAAGGCCATTTTTCTTTATTTTCTAGAAATCTTTGCAGGATCTATATGAAAACTGCTGATATTCTTGTCACCATCACTTCTCTCTTCACAGCCCAGCCAAAGACTAAGAAGAGCCTGGCCAAAAGTGGGGTGAAGAATGTGGTGGTGGTGGAGGGTGTCCGCATTCCCTTCCTGCAGTCTGGCACCACGTGAGTATCAGAGAGGAGTGAAACCCAGAAAACACCCCCTGACTTGCTTAAAACTCAACTCTTTCTGTGAAAAAACCTCACTTGTTCATTTTAATGGAGTTATTATTGGGCCTGAAGGCTCAGGAGGTGCCCTGAGTTGGGCTGCTGCAGTTATTGCAGTTTATTTGGTGCAGGAATGTGGTTTGAAGAAGGTTGTCCCTGTGTTTGAATCCTGGGAAGAGTAAGGATGTATGGAGCATGTTTAGAGGAAGCAGTTGGAGAATTTATAGCAGATGAAGCAACAAGTTTGACAAAACTGGCAGGACAGGGGCCAAGAATCTGCTGTAGGCTCTTCTTCCTGGATTGTTGTGCCACCAAATCACAGCTGAACTAGAATGACACCTGACTGTTAGGATGGAGAAGGGATTTCTTTATCCCATCCCTGCTGCTTTTCTGTGGGTTTAGTGCAGGATTGCAGCCCCTCTGCCATGGAGCCAGGCTGGCAGAGCTGGGGGTGCTCACCTGGAGGGGAGAAGGATCCAGGGAGAGCTCAGAGCCCCTGAAGGGGCTCCAGGAGAGCTGCAGAGGGACTGGGGACAGGGATGGAGGGACAGACCCAGGGAATGGCTCCCAGTGCCAGAGGGCAGGGATGGATGGGATACTGGGAATGAGGAATTGTTCCCTGGCAGGGTGGGCAGGCCCTGGCACAGGGTGCCCACCCTGGATCCCTGGCAGTGCCCAAGGCCAGGCTGGACATTGGGATTTGGATCCACCTGGGACAGTGAGAGGTGTCCCTGCCATGGCAGGGGTGGCACTGGATGACATTTAGTGTCCCTTCCAACCCAAACCAATCTGTGATTCCTTGAAATGTTTGCTCAGTGGAGCATTTCTGGTCCATCCCCAGTTCTTGCTGCTCACAGGAGAATTCTGTCCTGATTTCTGTACTGACAATTCTGCACTGATTTCTCACACCTCTGAGTTTCTTCCTCTGCTCTTCACCCTCCAGGTATGCTGATCTGATGCCACATGACTTAGCCAGAGCAGCACTGCAGTAAGTAAATGGAACACTGGAAGGGCTCAGAATTCTTGTTAAACTGCTGAGGTTTCAGGGTTGCAGAGCCAAAGCTCTGGGCTTGGCTCTGAACAGCTCAGGTGCTTTATTTTTCCTGGCCTCCCTCCACAGTAGTGGGTGGCTTAAGCAGTGGGGTTTGTGTTGTTTTTGGGGTTTTCAGTGGGTTGCTGTTGATGCAAAGAGATGCTGATGGTGACAAATTTTAGGGAATTTGATTCCCAGCTGTAGCTTTCCAGACACAGACATCAGAGCTGCTCACATCTGGTGGGCAAAACAACCTGGTCAACCCAGAGGAAATGAAGTGACAACAAGGATATTGAGCTAATTCTGTAACCCTCCTGTTCTGAGAGTACAATTAGCAGTGGGTTTGTTCTGTTGAGAGGCAGAGCAAAGTGCTCTGGAGAAGAGAGAGGGCTTGGAGAAGCCTGGAGCTGGCTGCCCCTGGATCCCTGGCAGTGCCCAAGCTTGGAGCACCCTGGGACAGTGGAAATGTCCCTGCCATGCCTGGGGTGGCACTGGATGAGCTTTGAGGTCCTTCCCACCCAAACCATTCTGGGATTTGATGATTCTGTGAGCCATTTTATGCAATGAGAGGTGTAAGGGCTATAAAGTAATTGCTTTAATGAAGTTCTGTAATGATTTATTGTGACATTATCACCAAGATTGATTGCAGCCCACAATCAGCTACACTTCCCATGGGACCCACATGCACATGAGGTTTCTTCTGAGGGGGGAACAGAAGCTGTGGCTCTGCTGTTGCCCTGTTCTGCAGCCAAGCTGGCAGGAAAAGGATGTTGGAGAGGTTTTTATTTATGTGATGCAAATTCCCTTTGTTTTGATCCTGTCCTTAGGGGCCTGCTGACCCGGACCAGTGTCCCAAGGGATGTTGTTGATTACATTGTTTATGGCACAGTTATCCAGGAGGTGAAGACCAGTAATGTTGCCAGAGAGGTGGGTTCTGTGCAGCATTCCCCTGGGAGTCTGAAAATGACAAATCCTTGCTAAAAAATGATTTCCCATTATTATTGTTTATATATGATTTGAAAATATGAAGTAGTTGTGTAGTATTGTCTGTTAAGTGAGTTCCTGGGACTATAAGGAAAGTTGTTTGGTGATTCTCTGCTGCCTGTTGAAATCTGCTACAGATTTATTTTAGCATAATTTTTTATCAATATTTCATATTTCAATGCTGTGAAGCCCCTCCTTGATTTTTCCCTGCAAGGGAAAGTTTTGTTGAGGGTTGCTGATCCCTCAGCTCCTAAACACCAGCTGGATTGAGCACTTCCCCAATATCCTGGGAGGAACAGAGTGTGCTGTGAGGGTTTGTTTTCTTGTGGTATTTATTGACTTATTTATTTGAGCTGCCTGCTCAGACACAGCATTCTCAGGATTTGAAGCAGAGCAGCTTTGCTGCCCTTTTTTCCAGCAGCCAGAAAACACAATTCCTGCATTATCCTCAGGAGTCATGTGCCAGGCAGCAGCCTGCTCCTTGCTAACCTGCAGCCTCTGCACCTGGAGAAATGCAGGATGTAACCTGGGCTCCCTGTGCAGCCTCGTGAGTGCAAGGCCTGCCTTTGGTCACCTGCCAGTCAGATGGGGCTGCAGGGTAATTTTAACTTGGGAACAACTGCTGAACTTTCAACCAGTTGGCCACATCCCAAGTAGGGAAGGTCTCTGGGCTGCTGGGATGAGTCACTGCTCTGCAGTTTGCTGCTCTCTGTGAGGCCGCTCAGCCTTGTGCTGAGTGGTCTAAATCACCCTTTCACGTGTTGCCTTTGCCAATAAGGTGGAGCAAAGTTGATGCTGAGTAGTTGGAGGCTCTTTTGATGTGTTTTTTTTAAAAATGTGGGGTGTGATTTGTTTGTCTCTTTATTAAAAAACGTGGAGAGGCAGTGACTGTTCCCAGTGCAGCCTGCTCCAGAGTTTGGGAGGGGAAGAGCTGCTGTCATATTTACTGGATGAAAACTCCACTTCTTTGTCTTCATCTCCACCTGGCAAGATGTGCTGGGCAGGCACAGCTCTGCCTGGGAGCAGCAGCTGTAGGTTTAACATCCCCTCTTGTTGTTTTAGGCTGCCTTGGGAGCAGGATTCTCTGACAAAACTCCAGCCCACACCGTCACCATGGCCTGCATTTCCTCAAACCAGGCCATGACCACAGGTATGTGGGCTGCAAGAGCAAGCTGTGGGGTTCAGAGGGAGCTTGGGAATTCTTTTATAGCCTTTATTCAACTGGCACTGCTTGTGAATGTAAAAAAAAACAACTGAAGAAATGCTGGAATGGAAGGAAAAATGGGATTTAGCGTGGGGAAAAGGAGACTCAGGGGGAATCTCATGGTTCTGCACAACTCCCTGACAGTTAGGGGCAGACAGGGAGAAGTTGGGCTCTGCTCCCAGGGAACAGGGACAGGATGAGAGGGAACAGCCTCAAGCTGGGCCAGGGCAGGGTCAGGATGGACATCAGGAGGAATTTTTCCCTGGAAAGGGTGGTCATGCACTGGAAGGAGCTGCCCAGGGAATGGTGGAGTCCCCATCCCTGGAAGTGTCCAAGGAATTCCTGGAAATGACACTCAGAGCTCTGGGCTGGTGACAAGGTGGAGATCAGGCACAGGTTGGATTTGATGGTCTGGGAGGTCTTTTCCAGCCTCAGTGATTTTGTGGAGGTTTTTTAGCCAACAAAATACAACATGAATTGAGTGTCTGCTGTAGGCCTGCAGCAGCATCTCTGCCAAGTGTCTGTGTTTGTTTGGGAGGTAAAGACTGACCATGGTGAGAAATTTGCTCATTTTATCTTTGGCTTAGCCTAACCAGGGCTAAAAAATGGAGACACAGCTCAGACTGCTGGGGCTGTCCTTCCCTCCCTGCTCTGTGTGACAAGGACAAGTGGCAGCCAAGTGACAGCAGCTCATGTGTAACCCAGCCATGGCCAGGGGCTGCAGGAGGAGTGCAGGAGTGGCCAGGGCTCTGTTGGGGTGCCTGTTTTCAACTTCCCTTTTTCCCTGTTGAGGTCAGGATTGAAGGCACTCCAGAGAATAGTTCACATCCAGACTCAGGTGTTTTTTATTTCTTACCTATGTCACAGTCTCACAGCAGTGAGTCCTGCAGTTCTTCACTAACAAGGCACAAAATGGCCAACTATCTCTTGGGCCAAATTATCCAATTAAGAAATGACACCTAAATTATTTTCACTTTTAACCCATTAACTAATCAGTCAAAGTCTGCAATGTGGACTTTTCTGTCCAGTTACAAAACACCACCCAAACCCATGGAGAAGAAGGAAGAAGGTAAAGAAGGACAACCTGCCTTCACCCTGAAACCTCCATTTTGCCCCATATATATGACTATATTCTAAAACCCCAAGATCTGAGTTTTCCACCCTGTGATTTCACACATTTCTACCCCACTCCACACCCACAATCCCAGTGCTCTCAATCAATTCTGGAAGCTTTTCCACGGCCTCAGGTCAAATGCAGTGGTGTCCTGGGGGTCAGAGTGTGTCAGCACAGAAAGCCTGAAATTCTCAGCACAGAAAGCCTGAAATTCTCAGCACAGAAAGTCTGAAATTCTCAGCACAGAAAGCCTGAAATTCTCAGCACCCAGAACTCCAACAAGGGGGTGAGTGTCCCTGTCCTGGCAGTGTTCCTGTCCCTGCCCTGGCAGTGTTCCTGTCCCTGCAGGGGTGGGGATGATTGCAGCTGGCCAGTGTGACGTGGTGGTGGCCGGCGGCGTGGAGCTCATGTCCGACGTGCCCATCCGCCACAGCAGGAAGATGAGGAAGACCATGCTGACCCTGAACAGAGCCAAGACCCTGGGCCAGAAGCTCTCCCTCATTTCCAAAATCCGCCCTGACTACTTTGCTCCCGAGGTATATTTTGGTTTTTCAGGCATTTAGATGTTTGGTGAACTGGTTTGGAGGGTGGGAACAGCCCTTGATGGGGAGGATTTAAGATGGGTGAGGTGGCTCCTGGGGTTCACCATGATCAATCTCTGTCCTTTACTTCGGGTTAAATCACTCATTAATGCATCTCACAGCATTTGGGCCTCTGCTTTTTCTTCCCACGTGTTCATCTTCAGTGAACCCAACTTAGTGCAAAACCTCCTTCTGCAACTCCTGGACAAACTGTGCTGCAGATGACAGAAATAGAAGGTTTTTTCCCATAAATATAAAGGTTATTCTGAAGTGTCAGAAGCATTCTAGGGTTAGAGGAATTTTACTAGATAACAGCAGTAACCCCCTTAGTATTAGGAATATCCTCAGTATATGAATTTGATTAATTTGATTAAACATGCTTTATGATTCCTGTTCCTGGCCAAATCCTGCCAGGGGCTGGATGTGTTCACCTCCCCTGAAGAGCAACCACAGGGCTGTGTCAGGAGCAGGGTGAGCCACTGCTCTGTCCTGGGGGGTGAATTACAGCATGGTGAGGATGGAAATGGGCAGCACTTCCCTCCTTTCCCCCCTGAACTCTCCACATGGAAACTGCATCCCTGTCATTGCCTTTAGTGAGTGCAGCAAGGCCCAGGTTAAGTGTGGCAGAGCTGACATCCCAAATCCCCATAAGGTACAAAAATTTCAGCCTGAATGCATGCAGGGATTTCCTGTGTGCTGCTGGAAGAACTAAAACTAAGCCAAGATCACCTCTGGGCTCTGCTTTTGGATGAGGAGGTGTCTCACAACAAGTTTTGAGGTCCCAGGATGTGGTGTTTGAGCTGAACCCAGAAGGTCTGGTCACCCTTTGTCATGGATTCTCTGTGTCTTGGTTTGAACAGACAAGACAGGTGTCTGCTAAGGAAGGCAGGAGCCTCCCCTGAAATGGAAAATGGAAACCCTCTTCCTCTGAATTATAATTTTGAAATTAAGGGGCTCTCAGGCAAAGATAGGGGAGCAGGAATAACAGTTCTTTACTAGGAGAACTAAAAAAAACCCAAACAAATGTAATAGTACAAACAGAAAAAACCTACTGACAGAGTCAGAATGTGATCTGCCCCCTGTGTGTCAGGGTGGTGTCCCAGCCCCGTGCCATGGGGGGCTCAGCCCTCCTGCAGTGCCAGCTGTGGTTCTGTGTAGTAAACCCCTCAGGTTTAGCCAGGGCCCCTTGGAGAATAGAATGCTGACACAGCGGCAAAGAAGTTTCCTGTCTCCAGGGACATCCGCCTTGTACCTTATCCCTATAGCCATGGAAGGCAATATTGTGTTAAACCCTACCATTGGTCACTTATGGTCACTCTAACACCTTTGCCATTGGTCAGGATTGGATCCAGGCCAAGGGTATAAAAGTAGCACACTGTACCCCTACTAACTGGGAAGAAGAAGAGCTGAGACCCTTCAGGGACCCCTACAATAAAGCCATACTCGTGGAACAGCCAGCGTCTTCTGCTTCTCCTCTCTCTACCGTCTGCTAGAGCCTTAGGCCAAGGGAAAAGCTACCCAGCAAGCAAAGCTGAAATCACAAGAACTGCCTAATCACTAAGAGCTGAATATTCCCTGCTTGCTAGGGCCTGTACCGTGGCCTTGGTCTGAGAGCGAGCTGGCTTCTGGCACCCAGTGCCCTTGGGGACTGAGCTCTGGAGCTGTAACAGCTTGCATAGGATACGACCAAGCAAAGCTCATTTAGTTCTGCAGCAGGGATCCTGCACAAGGAGGGGAGTTTTCCTCTGCAGCTCCAGGGAACAGGGCCAGGCCAAGGGGAAGCTCAGCTCTGTGTGCTCCCAGGAGGGTTTTGTCCCACCTGTGCTGACTCTCCCTCCCTGTGGCAGCTCCCAGCTGTGGCAGAGTTCTCCACCAGCGAGACCATGGGGCACTCTGCCGACCGCCTGGCCGCCGCCTTCGGCGTCTCCCGCCTGGAGCAGGACGAGTACGCGCTGCGCTCGCACACGCTGGCCAAGAGAGCCCAGGACGAGGGGCTGCTGCAGGATGTGGTGCCCTTCAAAGTGCCAGGTGACAGTGCCAGGGCCCAGCTCCTCGCTGTGCAGTGGGGGCCAGACTCCAGGGAGGCTTGCGGTCCGGGTCCGGTGTTCTGTCCAGGGTGTTTGCCCATGCCAAGCGCTGGTTGGAGGTTTACAGGGATGGCTGAAGTGTTAGGAACAGCCAGAACCTATACCGTCCGTGGAAGGATCCTTGTCACCCAATTCCTTTGCCCATGACACCTTCCACTTTCCCCAGTTCCTCCCCCCAATGTTCCCAACCTTTCTCCTACATTCCCATTCCTTTTCCCCATATCCTTCCAATTCCCCAACTTTCCCCACAATTCCTTCGCCCAGATCCTTCCCCAATTCCTTTCTCCCCAATTCCTTCCCCCCAATATCCTTCCCCCCAATATCCTTCCCCCAATATCCTTCCCCCCAATATCCTTCCCCCCAATATCCTTCCCCCCCATATCCTTCCCCCCAATATCCCTTCCCCAAATATCCTTCCCCCCCAAATCCTTCCCCCCCATATCCTTTCCCCCCAAAATCCTTCCCCCCAATATCCTTCCCCCCAATATCCTTCCCCCAATATCCTTTCCCCCCAATATCCTTTCCCCCCAATATCCTTCCCCCCAAATCCTTCCCCCCCAATATCCTTCCCCCCAATATCCTTCCCCCCCAAATCCTTCCCCCCCAATATCCTTCCCCCATATCCTTCCTCCAATATCCTTTCCCCCCAATATCCTTTCCCCCAAAATCCTTCCCCCATATCCTCCCCCAATATCCTTCCCCCCAATCTTCCCCATATCCCCCCCCCCAATATCCTCCAATCCTTTCCCCAATATCCTTCCCCCCAATATCCTTCCCCCATATTCCTCCCCAAATCCTTCCCCCCAATATCCTTCCCCCCAAAATCCTTTCCCCCAATATCCTTTCCCCCCAATATTCTTCCCCCCAATATCCTTCCCCCCAATATCATTCCCCCCAATATCCTTCCCCCAATATCCTTCCCCCCAAATCTTTCCCCCCAAATCCTTCCCCCATATCCCATATCCCCCCAAAATCCTTCCCCAAATCCTTCCCCCCCAAATCCTTCCCCCCATATCCCATCTAACCCTGCTGGAACCTGACATGCAAGGGATTCTCAGAACTTTGGGCCTGTAAGCCAAAGCTTAGAATTAAACACAGGATTTGATCTGAAACCTTAGAAAAAGCTTCAGAACTTAAGTGCTAAAAGCAAGAATGTGGATTTATAGTTTAAAGCAGAGACACGTTAAGCTAAGTAAAGGAAAATTTAGAGTTTTAGGGTTTAAGATATAGAAAAATAAAGTAGTTACAAAGGTAAACAAGGAGTTTAGAATGCAGTACTGTGGGTTTGTGTGTCAAAACGTGATTGGCTAAGAAAGCTTCCACTGTAGCGTGAGTCCATAAGATGAAATATTTAAGAATTGGGTCAAAAACATAAATATCCTTGTTGGCAGTGTTTTATTGGTCAATAACTCCTTGAAAGGTCTTGTGACCTTCTGAGCCTTGCAGTGAAGATGTGAGCAGAACTCACCTTTCCTGCTTATGTAGAAGATAAGAAAAATAAACCACATCATCTAAAAAGCTCAGAGATCCCCTCTCTAACTCATTCAAAACTCCTTCAAAAATTCCATCTAACCCTGCCCTCTGTCTTATCTTTACTTATATGAATTTTTTCTTGCCAACCCCTCATCTGTGTTAATGAGGTGACAGAGCAAGGAAAATCAGGACAGTTGGCCATGGAATCTCCTTTCTCTTCCACCAGGCAAGAGAAACCACCTCTATACCCCAGAATATCAACAACAAACACAAGCCCAACAAAATCCCAGTCTGGTAACTCAGATGCTGGATGGGAAGAGCTGGAATGTGGCAGGTTCCAGTTCACCAGGGCTCACACTCCTTGCTGGGAGGTGAAATAATTGGGGAGAACCTTGAAACCTGTGCTGGTGTCCCCATCACCCCCAGGAGCCAGGGGACACACTTGGCAGCAATACCTGTTCATTTGGGAATTCTAACTGGTATCCTGGAGAAATATTCCTTGTAGATCCATGGTTCCATGTGGTCTTTATGATAAAATTAGTACTTTTTCTTAACAGGCTTATTTAGCAGTTGGATATATTTGGGTTTTCCCAGTGCTCTTTATTCCTCAAACTCAGCATGCAAATGTAAACTGATTTAAGGCCAGTTCTTCATTTAGGCTTTTTAACCTAAATTTAAATTCTTTTCTCAGCTGGGTTTCCCATGTGGTAATTTTTCCTTCCAGTAACCAGATGGCAGCACTTTGTTTTTGCTGTCATCTGAGGAAAAGTGAGGTAGCTTCAATTTTTAAGTGCTGTTTTTAGCCACGTTAAGTATCCTGATGCCACAAACACATTTTCCTTTTTTCCCTCCTCACGCTTGTCCTGAACCCCTGAAAATCAGAACAATTTTCTGATTTTTTTTTCCCCCTGGAGTCCTGATGATGAAATCCTTGTGCATGGCTGATTTTTGTAGTTGAAATGTACTTTTTTTTCCCTTCACCAGGCAAAGACACAGTGACCAAAGACAACGGGATCCGCCCGTCCTCCCTGGAGCAGATGGGAAAACTGAAGCCAGCCTTTGTCAAGCCCTATGGAACAGTGACAGCAGCCAACTCCTCCTTCCTGGTAATTCCTGTTCCCAGCACTGTCAGCCAGAGGGGAGAGCTGTGCACCTGACCCTCTGCCTCCCTTACTGGTGTCATCTGGGAATGAATCTTTTAATTTCCAGATTTTCCAGGTTGTATTCTGGTGGATTTGGGTATTGGATAGTTTCATTCTCAAATCCATAACAAAACCCCTGAAGTTTTGGGATGTGTGACCTGTTTGCTTCTCTGTAGCTGCTGCAATGAGGGTCAATCCTTGAAAAGCCCTTGGAGGGATTCTGTCCCAGATGGGGTTGGTGATGTTGTACAACTGGAGTCAGTGGGTTTAATCTGAACTTCACAGATTCATGGAATGGTTTGGGTTGGAAGGGACCTTAAATCTCATCCAGTGCCACCCCTGCCATGGGCAGAGACACCTTCCACTGTCCCAGGGTGCTCCAAGCCTCATCCAGCCTGGCCTTGGGCACTTCCAGGGATCCAGGGGCAGCCACAGCTCTGCAGGGACAGACCCAGGGAATGGCTCCCAGTGCCAGAGGGCAGGGCTGGATGGGATACTGGGAATGAGGAATTGTTCCCTGGCAGGGTGGGCAGGCCCTGGCACAGCTGGGGCTGCCCCTGGATCCCTGGCAGTGCCCAAGGCCAGGCTGGATGGGGCTTGTGATGCCTGGAAATAGAACACAAACTTTGCCAGACAACATTAGAATGACAATATAAAAACAAACCTTTTCTTGAAAGCCTTCAGGTACAGAATGTGGCAAAAATCCACATTCTGAGTTAGATTTATGCCATTCCATACAAGGTGGGGCAATTAGAATATCCAGCCAATATTGTCCAATTAGAGGAGCAGTTGGTTAAGTGATTTCTCCCTGCCTTCTGCCCCATGGGAGCTCTCCCCATCTCCTATCCTACCTTTATCATGTCTGTGATTACATTGTGCAAAATAAAATCTCCTTGGAGGAGTACAGGAAAAACTAATCAATATTTTAGAAATGCATCAATAAGAGTTTGTTCACTGCTGGAAAGGCACTGGAAGTTATACCTAAGGATTTAATAGTCTACAAAGCTACAAATACATAAAAAGTGAAAACTCTGAGCACTTGGAGCAAAGGGAGGTGTCCCTGCCCATGGCCCAAGGAACTGGATGTGATTTAAGGTCCCTTCCAACCCAAACCATGATTTGATGTGCCAAACACACAGTAAGTGGATTTAATAATAACCCACATTTTTGTCATGTTGTGAGCCTGGGGCTTGTATCATCCCAGAATTATTCTCATTTTTGGGATGGGAAGGGAGGACAGCTGAGTGTTTGGGGTCACCAGCTTGTCCCAGGCCTAGCAGGGCCCTCAGGCTCCTCTGTCCTGGGTGGAACAGGGAATTGTGCCTGTGGGCTGTGAGGAGGTGCTTCAGCACTGTGTGTGCTGGCATCACCAGTGACCACCCATCCCTCCAGCCACTCAATCCAGCAGCCTTGTCCTTTGGTCCCTGTCATTGTGGGGTGTCCTGGAGGCTCTGTTGGTTTCAGGTCCTCTCTTTCTGGGGGCTCTGGGGCTCGTTGTGTGCAGGTCCCTCACCCCTCACCTTTCTCCCTGCCTTTCCAGACCGACGGAGCGTCGGCCATGCTGATCATGTCTGAGGAGAAGGCCCTGGCCATGGGCTACAAACCAAAGGCCTACCTAAGGTAGGAGGGGCTGCTCCAGTGGCCTCTGCTCCTGCTTCCTTTCCTCTCCCTGGCACTCACAGCCCTTTTCCTGCACAGGGATTTCGTGTACGTGTCCCAGGATCCCAAGGACCAGCTGCTCCTGGGGTAGGTGGAGATGGAGAGCATCCCCCCACAGCCCCTGCTCCCACAACAGCCTTCTCCTGCCATGATGGGGTTTTGGGAAGTGCCTCAGGAGATGCTGAATCTCTCTAGGTGTTCACGAGGTGGGAGAGCAGCAGTGGCAGGAACACCCAGGATTGCTGGGGCCCCTCAGCAATAGTTCTGGGGGCTGTGCCTCCCTTGGGCAGGGATGGGCCATGAGCCCAGAGAGAAGGATGTGACTGTGGAAAAGGGGGCATGGGGCTCACAGGGAACACAGATGCCAGACTGGTGTGTTTTCCCTCCTTCAGCCCCACCTATGCCACCCCCAAAGTGCTGGAGAAGGCCGGGCTCAGCATGAGTGACATCGATGTGTTTGAGTTCCACGAGGCCTTTGCTGTAAGTGCTCTAAAGCTGGGATGGCTCCCTGTAGCCACCTGCCTTGGGTTGTTCCCAATGTCACCCTCTCCTCCCTTGCAGGGCCAGATCCTGGCTAACCTGAAAGCCATGGATTCAGACTGGTTTGCAAAGAACTACATGGGCAGGAGGTCAAAGGTAAGGCACACTCAGGACATTTTCCTGCTTGTCCTGCCCCTCCAGGCCTTGTCCCCTCTGCAGCTCTCCTGGAGCCCCTTCAGGCCCTGCCAGGGGCTCTGAGCTCTCCCTGGATCCTTTTCTTCCCCAGGTGAGCACCCCCAGCTCTCCCAGCCTGGCTCCAGCCTTGGGAGCAGCTCTGGGGTCTCCTCTGGACCCACTTTTCTCTCCAATTCAGTGAAACTTTGGGGTTCCTGGGCTCCCTCCTGCCAGTGCTGGTGCTGCACAGCCGAGCTCTGGCTCTGTCCTGTGGGGGGCAGTGATGCTCCTTGAGCTTGGCTTAGCAAATCCCAGTTTATGCAGTTTCTTTGGGACGTGAGATTTCCTTGGGCTGCTGTTCCCGTTGTCGGCAGGAGGTGGAGATCCAGAGCCGCTGTGGAGATCCAGAGGCACAATCCCTGAGAGGAGGGTGGGGAGGGCAGTGAGAGGGGCTCAGCCCTTGCACAGTGCAGGGCTCCCCTGAGGGGCTGCAGGTGAAGCAGGACCCTCCTTTGGGGTGGTTTCATCCCCTCATCAGCCATCCTGAGCTGCTTTAGGCTGGCTGTTGGGATTAGGGGGGATGAGGTGTCACCCCTTCCAGCCAGGTGACATCGAGTGTGTCCCTCTGTGTCCCTGCAGGTTGGAGCCCCTCCCCTGGACAAGTTCAACACCTGGGGGGGCTCCCTGTCCCTGGGACACCCCTTTGGGGCCACCGGCTGCCGCCTGGTCATCACTGCTGCCCACAGGCTGAAGAAGGAGGGGGGCCAGTACGGCCTGGTGGCTGCCTGTGCTGCAGGAGGGCAGGTAATGGTGCTGTGCCCCAGCCTGGGAGAGGGCAGGAACAGCAGGGCTGGTCCTGCTGGGACTCTGCAATCCTGCCTGGTGAGCCAGCTCTGGGTGCTGCGTGTTCAGAGCTGCCCCCATCACCCCTCAGTCCTGTCCCTGTTCCCTGGCTGTCCCCTCCTGGCAGGGACTTGTGCAGAGCCACAAGGTCCCCCCTGAGCCTCCTTTTCTCCAGGCTGAGCCCCTTCCCAGCTCCCTCAGCCTCTCCTGGGGCTCCATTCCCTTCCCAGCTCCCTCAGCCCCTCCTGGGGCTCCATTCCCTTCCCAGCTCCCTCAGCCTCTCCTGGGGCTCCATTCCCTTCCCAGCTCCCTCAGCCTCTCCTGGGGCTCCATTCCCTTCCCAGCTCCATTCCCTTCCCAGCTCCAGCCCCTCCAGGTCTCTCCTGTCAGGAGGGGCCCAGAGCTGCCCCCAGCACTGGAGGTGCCCCAGCAGTGCCAGCACAGGGCATGGGCACTGCCCTGGGCCTGCTGCCACCCCAGAGCTGGCACAGCCCAGGGGCCATTGGCCTCTGGCACACCTGGGCACCCCTGGGCTTGTGTCCAGCTGCTGTTTCTCATGTTCTTGATAGGAGTCTGTGTCAATAATAATTAGTCCTGTCTGTTAATGAGCCATTCCTGTGCTGTTTTGTCTCTCTGTCCCCAGGGTCACGCGATGATCGTGGAGCTGTACCCTCAGTAACAGCCCTGGCAGTGCTGTCCCTCACCCTGTGCCTGGCGATGCCATTTCAATGCACTAATAAATCCTACACCCAATCCTTCTTGGAGAGGGGATTTGTGGCCTTTGTCAATCCCTTTTAGCTACTCAGCCAGTAATTTTTATGTAATGAGCACGCTCTATTCCACTTCCAGGAGAGGAGCAGTTAACACAGCTCTGAGTCTCTGCAGGCTCCTTGTAACTGTCTGATCCCTCTGGTAACCCTTCAGGATTTCTCCCACGGGGGAACAAAAGTTATTCCAAAGCTCTGGACGGAGAATTAAGTTTGGAGATCAGGAGCATGTGAAGCAGTGGAGGTGGAGGGGCTGAGAGGGGAGGTGATGCTGTGGGAGGAGCAGCTCAGTGGGGCAGTCCCAGGGGCTGAGCTGGGCTCTGAGGGGGCATTTGGCTCCACACTGTCCAAGTGCTGTTGGAATGAGCAAATTGCATTTGACAAATGAATGTCACTGATGGAACTGCAATAAATCAGGACAAAACCCACTTCTGGCTGTTTTCTTTCCCTCCCTTCACCTGAAACGCTTTGGGGACTGTTCCTGTGGTGGAGGCTGAGCTGACACCAGGTGTTGGCTCTCTGAAATCCTGGAATCACAGCTGGTGTGAGTGGGCAGAGGCTTGGAGAGGTCACCTAACCCACCCCTGCCATGGCAGGGACACTTCCACTGTTCCAACCCCAATGTCCAGCCTGGCCTTGGGCACTGCCAGGGATAGCCACAGCTGTGCCAGGGCCTGCCCACCCTGCCAGGGAACAATTCCCAATTCCCAATATCCCATCCAGCCCTGCCCTCTGGCACTGGGAGCCATTCCCTGGCTCCTGTCCCTCCATCCCTGTCCCCAGTCCCTCTGCAGCTCTCCTGGAGCCCCTTCAGGCCCTGCAAGTGCCTCTAAGGTGTTGACAAACTTCAAGTGTGCAGGGCTGTCCTTTGCCCAAGCTTTGGGAAGATGAGATTTTTGTTCTTTTAATTTCCTCATTATTTTCTTCACTTGTTCCTCATGGCTTGGTGATGCTGAGGGTGGCTGCTCTGACCTGCCAGGGAGCAGAGTTTCTCCTAAATCATCTCACAAGCACCTCCGAGTCCTTTTTCTGTCAGGAGCAGTTTCTGCCACCCACCAGCTGCTGCCTGGCTCTGCTGAGATAAGGGATGGGTGCAGCACCGGGGCCGTCCTGTTTATTCTTCCTTGGAAATCTTGTGCAAGAGCACTGCTCCAGGGGACAGGGGAGCTGCCAGAGAAAGGCTGGGATTGCTTTAGAATCACAGAATCTTAGGATGTGTGAAAAACGCCAATCGCTTGTTTTTAAAATTTTTAAAAGTTTAATAGTAATAAAATGGTTAGGACAATATGAGACAATAAAAACAGAGTTACAGACGTCCGGGTACCTTTTCTGGGCATCACGAGCCTGAAAAAGGACCCTGGTTAACAAAGATTAACCCTTAAAAGCAATAGCCTGTTGCATATTCATACACTTCATACATGATGCATAAATTCCATTCAAACACAGGATTCTGTCTGGTCAGTGTCAGCTTCTTCCTCTTAATTCTAACAGCGCCTTTGAGGCAGAAAGAAGTTCGTTTCTTCTGATAAGAAGGCAATAAATTCTTTCTCTTTGAAATATTTAGGTGTCCTGTGGCTGCTATCTTGCTGCAAGTCCTTTCTTTTCAACAAAGCATCTTACATGGCATAGTTTCTATTTTAACAATTTTTATAACCTAAAACTATATTTAACACAGCGCTTAAGAGAATTAACACAGCATCACTTTCTAACACAACACATATAATATTCATTTGAATATTTGCGAAAAGCCAATCATAAAATACATGCATTTTTCACAGATGGAAAAGAAAACTGGGAAAACTCATTGAGTCCAGCCACTCCCCCACAAATGCCACATCTGAGAGACCACCACTGACCCACAAATGCCACATCTGAGAGACCACCACTGACCCACAAATGCCACATCCCCGCTGCCGCTGAATCCCTCCCGGGACGGGCACTCCAGCCGTGCCCTGCCCACCCCGCAGGTGTTATTTGGGGGAATTTAACCCCTTGCAGGCTGCGGGGGCAGAGCAGCGCCCTGGGCAGCTGCAGGCGGGACCGGCCCGCACACGCTCGGCCGGGCAGGGCTGCAGAATCGGATGTGACTCATCCCGGAGGCTCATCCCGCTCCTGCCCTGCTCCGCCGCTGCCTCTCCCGCGTCCCCGCCGCCTGCGGGACCCTCGGAGCCATCGACTTCGGTGCGTTCGTGCCCGTGCGGCGTGCAAGGTGCCCAGGGTAGCGGGGTGGGCTGGCGGCAGCGGTCCGGGAGGGCTGCGGGATCCTTGGCAGAGCCCCTGCGCTGCTCCCGGTCCGGATGGAGCCCACTCGAGCCCCGCTCAGCCCCGTGCCTCGGCTCCTGGGATGCCCAGGGCTCCCTTGTGCCCGGCGGGGCCGTTTGTGGGGCAGCGCTCGGGGCACGCCCGGGGCTGTGCCCGTGGAGGCAGCGCCCGGGCAAAGGTTCCTTTGGCTCTGCTGGTGTCGGGCACGGAGCCGGAGCGAGGTAGGAAGAGGGGGGATAAGAAGGAAGGAAGGGGGGATAAGAAGGAAGGAAGTGGCGGAAGGAAGTGGCGGAAGGAAGTGGCGGAAGGAAGGAAGGAAGGAAGGAAGGAAGGAAGTGGCGGAAGGAAGGAAGTGGCGGAAGGAAGTGGCGGAAGGAAGTGGCGGAAGGAAGTGGCGGAAGGAAGTGGCGGAAGGAAGTGGCGAAGGAAGTGGCGGAAGGAAGGAAGGAAGGAAGGAAGGAAGGAAGGAAGGAAGGAAGGAAGGAAGGAAGGAAGGAAGGAAGGAAGGAAGGAAGGAAGGAAGGAAGGAAGGAAGGAAGGAAGTGGCGGAAGGAAGTGGCGGAAGGAAGTGGCGGAAGGAAGTGGCGGAAGGAAGGAAGGAAGTGGCGGAAGGAAGGAAGGAAGTGGCGGAAGGAAGGAAGTGGCGGAAGGAAGGAAGGAAGTGGCGGAAGGAAGGAAGTGGCGGAAGGAAGGAAGGAAGGAAGGAAGGAAGGAAGGAAGTGGCGGAAGGAAGTGGCGGAAGGAAGGAAGGAAGTGGCGGAAGGAAGGAAGGAAGGAAGGAAGGAAGGAAGGAAGGAAGGAAGGAAGGAAGGAAGGAAGGAAGGAAGGAAGGAAGGAAGGAAGGAAGGAAGGAAGGAAGGAAGGAAGGAGGGAGGAAGGAAGTGGCGGAAGGAAGGAAGTGGCGGAAGGAAGGAAGGAAGTGGCGGAAGGAAGGAAGTGGCGGAAGGAAGGAAGTGGCGGAAGGAAGGGGCGGAAGGAAGTGGCGGAAGGAAGTGGCGGAAGTGGCGGAAGTGGCGGAAGTGGCGGAAGTGGCGGAAGGAAGGAAGGAAGGAAGGAAGGAAGGAAGGAAGGAAGGAAGGAAGGAAGGAAGGAAGGAAGGAAGGAAAGAGTCAGAGATCCCGGCCGGGCGGTGCCGGTGTCCCCTGCGGGCTCAGAGCACGGCAGGGCCGGGCCGGTGTCCCCGGCGTGTCACCCCCGGGAGCAGCCCCTTGTGCTGTGAGGGCACGGGGTGGGTGGCACCGAGGAACGCGACAGCCCCCGACTGTGTGCCCACGGCAGGAACCGTGGGATGTCGGTTTGCCAGGGTGGAGGGCTGGGGGGTTGTGGGGCCGGCAGGATATGGGGGGGCTGATCCAGACCCCCCCCGCTGACGGAGCCCCGTTTGCAGGGAGCCAAAACTGCCCCCGGCCCCACATGGAGCTCCCGGCGGAGGATGGGGCTGAGGCACCCCAGGAGGGGAGCCCCGAGGCTGAGGTGAGAGTGGGAAGGGGCTGGGGACCCCCCCGGACAGCTGCAATGGGGTGCCAGGGAACCCCAGTAGTGGGAAAGGGGGAAAATCCATGGATGGGGACGTGAGACCCCCACAGGCGGCAGTTTGGGAACCCCCATGAATGAAAGGGGTGGGATACCCACAGATGGAGGATGGGGGATGCCATGGGTAGGTGTTTGGGTATCCAGATGTGGGGAGAAATGTGGTTATCCAGATGTGGTTATCCGGATGTAAAACCCCACAGGAAGAGGTTTGGGGACTCCCATGGGTGGGGATTTCAGGGACCCCCATGGGCAGGGGATGGGGGATCCCCATGGATGAAAGAGGGGGGATTTCTGCAGGTACTAATTTATGGATCCCCGGGGATGGAGGATGGGGGACCCCCATGGGCAGGGGATGGAGGATCCCATGGGTGAAGAAGGGCGGATTGCTATAGGTGGATTTGTGGATTTGTGGATCCCCAGGATTGGAGGATGGGGGACCCGCCCAGGCAGGGATTTGGGGACTCCCATGGGTGGGGATTTCAGGGATCCCCATGGGTGAAAGAGGGGGGATTCCTACAGGTACTTATTTATGGATCCCCGGGGGGGAGGATGGGGACCCGCACAGGCAGGGATTTGGGGACCCCATGGGCTGAGAACAGGGATGAGGGTGCAGTGCAGGGATGTGACCAAGGGCTGTGCTCGGTCTGGGTGGGGGGACACTGTGGCACAGAGGTGGCATCTTGACCCTGACGGTTCAGGCAGCTCCCTCCCCTCCCCGCCAGGTGCCCGAGGGGCCGCAGCGCCCGGCGGGGCAGTGGTCGGGGGCCGAGGTGGGCTCGTGGCTGGCGGCGCACGGCGGGGCGGCGGAGCTGGCCCGGGAGCACGCCCTGACGGGCCGGGCGCTGCTGCTCCTGACCGAGAGCTCCCTGCGGCGCATGGGGGTCGCCCCGCGGAGCCGGCGCCGGGAGCTGCTGCGGGAGCTGCTGCGGCTGCGGCTGCGGCACGAGGTGCAGGAGCTGCGGAGCATCGCTGCCGGTGAGCATCCCCCGTGCTGGGTGTCCTGGTTTAGGGCAAATTTGTTAAAGAATCTGCAAAGGAGGGCCCCTCCCCTCAACCGGTTCGGGAAAAAATTCCTCGGAGAGAGGTGGAAAGAACCTGTTTATTTGACTGGCCCAGCACCCCCAGCACACAAAATGAACAATACCCGATGACACCGCTTTGAGAAAGATGACAAAATCAGAAAGTCTCTTTCAGGGGTGGTTGCTCTGTTCTCAGTCCCTCCGGCGCTGGGGCAGCCGCTGCAGCCGAACCTTCGGTGTTCCCGGGTCCCAGTCCGGAGCAGGTTCGAGATGGTCACAGGAACAGGAGAGGAGAAACAGTCCAGGAAGCAATGTGGACTGTTTAGCTAGAACTAGCTAATAAGCAGAGGCCAAAGCAGAGCAGAAGCAAGAGCAGAAAAGGGAGCAAGCAAAAGCAGCAAGCTGAAGCAAGAAGTGAAAAAACAACCCTGTGTACCGCTTGTCTCTGTGTCCCTGATAAGAGAAACCCAAACAAAAATTCCACTCTTCAGAGCCGGTCTTAAAGGCACAGAACAGATGAATGGGGATATACCAGCATCATAACGTCACCCCAGGACACTGGGGTGTGTCCCCACTGGCGCTGCCCGGGGGATGGATGGTGCTGCGAGAAACGAGGCTCGCTCTTTGGCACAGACACGTTTTATAAAAAATCCTTTCCTTAGGATTTTTTTCTCTTGAGAAGCTGAGAGGCCTCAGGAGCAAAATGTAAACAATGGTTATCTGCTGCTGTGGAATGCAACAGGTGCATTGTGCCGGTGTTCTCAGGGGTTTTTGGTTGAGGGAAGAGACGAGGATTTGACTCCATGTTTCAGAAGGCTTGATTTATTATTTTATGATATATATTACATTAAAACTGTACTAAAAGAATAGAAGAAAAGGTTTAATCAGAAGGCTGGCTAAGAATAGAATAGGAAGGAATGATAACAAAGGTTTGTGGCTCGGCTCTCTGTCCGAGCCAGCTGGGCCATGATTGGCCATTAATTACAAATATCCAAGATGGGCCAATCAAAGGTCTACCTGTTGCATTCCACAGCAGCAGATGATCAGTGTTTACGTTTTGTTCCTGAGGCCTCTCAGCTTCTCAGGAGGAAAAATACTAATGAAAGGATTTTTCATAAAAAGATGTCTGTGACAGGTCATCTGTGATTGGTCTCATGTGATTGTTTCTAATTAATGGCCAATCACAGCCCAGCTGTCTCAGACTTGCTGGCCAGTCACAAGATTTTATTATCATTCCATTTTCCTTCCTTTCCTTGCAAGCCTTCTGATGGAATCCTTTCTTCTATTCTTTTAGTATAGTTTTAATATAATATATATATCATAAAATAATTAATAAGCCTTCTGAAACATGGAGTCAGATCCTCGTCTCTCCCCTCTTCCTGGGACCCCTGTGAACACCACCACACACTCTTCGAAGTTTTTGGAAGTTTAATAAGGGATAAAAGGGATAAAGCAAAAATAAGAGTGCTGGATGTACAGCCATAGCCACTTGTACTATTAACTATAACAACCCTTATATATTTTTCATTGCATTGGGCAAATACATATTCACGAGGATTATTCATATTCAAACATTCACTTGAGTTTATTTATTGCTGGAATTCCTTAGCTTTGTTTGACTCCTGACCTTATCTTAGAGCATGTGCCACAGTGCAGATGTGATTTTGAGAGTTTTGTATTTTATTTCTTCACAAGGCCCCCTGGTCTGTGGTTTGGTAATTATTGATAGCTGAAGGGTCAGTGGTGGATTTCTCCTTGCTCTTTCAGTGTTTTTTGCATGGTTCTTTTCAATGTTATCTTATACAGACATTTTAGCCATTTTTACAAGTATTTTCAATCAATATTAGTTATTTCACTATTGTCAGTCATCTACAAAAATAAAAGCATTAGTTATTATTTCACAACTACAATTACTTCTGCAAAAGTTAATGTTATAATACACAGGACATAGCCTCTATTTTAATATTTTGAGAGAGCCTAAACTATAGTATATTTATCACACTAAAATATATAATCTACGCTGGAATTAGGGTATTAAACATAAAAGGCTGACAAATGTTATTATATGAAATAAATATGAAAATGAATAATAAATATGAAATTATATTATATGAAAAATTAAAAGGTGATTACAAACAGCACAAAATAATTTGCAAAAGACAATATAATAGCGAAAGCCAACAACTACACAGTTATTTATAAGAGTGTCACCTTCCCCCCTGTCCCCAGAGTGAAGATGATGTCCCTGTGGATGTCCCGGAGCCTGTGGGAGCAGAGGAGATGCCGTGTGAGGACAAAGCAGCTGGGACTGAGCAGCACATGCAGGAACAGTGCTGGAGGAGCCCCGAGATCGCTGTGACCCCCAGAAATGCAGAGCCTGCCCAGTGCAGGAGTTGATAAGAACAGCAGAACCTTAGAAGCAAAATTCGATCCACGAGGCTGGGCAGTTACCCCAAGCAGATGGAAAGCAATCCCAGAACTGATCTTGTGTGAAATAGGGGGTCACAAACACAAAGACACGCATTGGAGTGCTGAAAAACTTTAAAACGTTTGCAAAAATCTATAATTTGGTCTAAGATGGCTCAGATTGTGCAATCAGGAATCCAGCAAATTGTAGTTTGTTAAAGAAACAGCACTAACGAGGCTAACAAAATAATGCTGGGAGCCACAAAACCTGGAAATGTTCTGGGTGAACACTGGCAGATTGATTTTAATGAATTGCCCAGAGAAGGGGGAGTATAAATCCAGAATTATAAAGTTCTGGTGGAGACCTTTTCTGGGTGGCCAGAAACCTTCCCTTGTCACACCAACCAGGTTAGGGAAGTGACTAAAGGACTGTCAAATCAAATAAGTACAAAAAACCAAAAATACAATAAATCAAAAATTGGGGGTAACTTTGGGAGTGTCATCAGACACAGATTCCCATGTTATTGCAGAAGTGATACAACAACTTAGGAAAGCCTTGGGAATAGCTTGGGATCTTCACACTCCTTACAGGCCCCAGGCCAGTGGCAAAGTGGAGTGAGTGAATTATACAATCAAATTGCAATTGGGTAAAATGTGTCAGGAAAGCTCCTTGACCTGGGTCCAAGCCTTACCTGGTGCTCTACTTCAAAGCAGAATTCAGCCGTGGGGCACCAGCAAAATCAGCCCCTCTGAGCTGCTCTGTGGTCGACCCTACCAAGTGCCACACTCCAGGAAACACACATGTTAAAAAGCAGAGGTTGATTTCAATAATTGCCTCATTTCTCTCAGTAAAACCTTTCAGGATTTGCAGTGGTTGGACACACCAGGGCACGAGGTCCAACCAGGAGATTGGGTCTGTTTGAATGACTGGGGAACTGCTCCACTCCAACCAAAGTGGAAGGGACCTTTCCAAGCACTGCTGACAACTTTTACTGCGTTGAAACGGCTCAAAGTAAAATTTTGGATACCTTGTTCCAGAATTAAAAGGGCCTAAGCCCCATGGGAAGAAGTCAAGAGCTTGTCACGAGCTGTTTTACAAAACCAAATGGCACTACACCTTGTTTTAGCATCACAAGGAGGAACATGGACTGTAATTAACTCCAGTTGCTGTGTATTCACTGACCAAAACCCACTGTAGAGTGTCTACAGATGTCCAGGAAATCTGGAAACAACCCCAAATTTCAAAACCAACAGCTCCTGGCGATTTGAAGAAACCTGGACCAAATGTCCTTCATGGGTACCCAGCTGGACCTGGTGAAACATCTGTTTATAATCACCACCTTAATAATTGCTGTATGGTTTTAGCCAGCATCAAGATTCAGTGTTGCAGTTGTTTTAATGCCTTACACTCCTAAAGGAAATAAAAATCTTAAGAGACTGGTTCCCTAAAGAACTTAGAATCAAGAAGAGGAGGGATTTGATATGGACAGGAGAACAGCACAGCCTTGGAGAAACAGATAAAGGATGTAACTCAGGCAAACAGAAGTTATGAAAAATGGGAGCAGGACGCCAGCTCAGCTGTGCAAGGCTGACAAAGCAGCAGTTGTGCAAACCAAGGATATTTCCCTTACTCAAAAATGGGGATCAAGGAACATGCCCCTAAAAAGGACATGGGATATTAAAGACAGACCCCAGGAACCACATAAGGACTCCTGGTAAGGGATGTGACTGTGTAAAATAAAGTCAAGTATGCAGGGATAGCTAATGAATATGCAATCAGTGTGTATGATAAAAGCTCTGTTCATCCAACACTGTCAGACTTGACTGGAAGAAGTATCCCCCAAATGACCAGTGCTGCAATAAAGAACGGCAGACACGTCCCATGCTACACGTTGAACAACAACTTTTAATCCTTTTCTTCTTTTTTTCCTTCTCTAAAGGAAAAAAGTTGGAAAAGACTTCCAACACCCCACCCTCAAGTTCACATCTCACCAAAAAAACTTTCACTCCCAACCAGGCAGCAGCAGTTTCACTTTCACACTGCTGCAGAAAATCACAAGATTTACAGGAAAGCAGTAATTGCTAAATCACTGCTCCTATACAAAGGGAAGGAGCTCCCTCCAAAGGAGCCAGAGCTGGGTGGGCTGTGCTGGACTTCGAGCAGGGAGAAGGGAAGGAGAAGGTAGGGAATGGGGATGGGGATGGGGATATGGGGATATGGGGATGGGGATGGGGATGGGGATATGGGAAATGGGGATGGGGATGGTGATGAGGATGAGGATATGAGGATGGGGATGGGGATTGGGGATTGGGATGAGGATGGGGAATGGGGAATGGGGATGAGATTGGGAATGGGGATGGAAATGGGGAGGGGGATGGAGATGGGGAATGGGGATGGGGAATCAGGATGGGGATATGGGGATGGGGATATGGGGATATGAGGATGGGGGTGGGAATGGAAATGGGGATGGGGAACGGGGATGGGGAATGGGAATTGGATGGGATGAGGATGGGGATGGGGATTGGGATCGGGACGGGGATGAGCTGCGGGGCTGTGAGCCGGGAGCAGCCGGGAGCGGGATCTTGTTGCTCTCCTGCCTCCTGTTCCCTGTGCTTTGCCAGGGCTGGGGAGATGGCAGGGCAGGAGCAGAGGGGGCTGAGGGCAGCGGGCGGGCGCTGTGCGCTCCGAGCGTGGGCTGCAGGAAGCCGCCTTTGCTGGCACCGCTTTGGGCAGCTCGGGGGAGCCGTGTGCGCTGCGGGGCTGAGCTGGGAGGGCCCCGGGCTCAGAGCGGCGGGAGCGGAGCGGCGGGGGAAGGAGGAGGGATGCGGGGATGGAGGGGCACAGGGAAGGCTGCAGAGGCGCAAAGGCTGTCCCGAGAGCCGGCAGCGGGGCTGGCCGGGCACAGATGGCGAGCGGAGCCCCTTCCCTGCCGCCAGCCCGTGCCCGGCCGGGAAACGCTCCCCGCAGGCGGGGCCGACCCTGCCCGGCCCGGGCACCCCCAGCCCCGCGGTGGGGCCGGATGGCTGCGCTCCCCTGAGGGCAGGAGCCGGGGGGATCATTCCTTTTCCTGCCCGGGCAGGGAGGGTGGGATTATCCTCTCTCACACTCTAAGCATCACCAGTCCGAGCGCTCTGGTCCCTGGGATGGACCCATAAAGGCAGCAGTGTTCCCAGAGCCCCTTTCCCTGGGCCAGGGCTGCGGAAAACACTCTCGGGAGGCTGTTCCGTGAAACGGGGTGTGGGCATTCCCATGGCAGGTTCTGCTGCCAGCCTTGCTGCTTCCCTCCTTTGCTTCTAAGGAGGAACTCGGTCCCGAGTTATGCCCTGAATGTGCTCAGCGCCTCTCTGCGAGTACTGACACAGTCGCATGGGGCTTTTCCCCTGTTCCTGCAGGACTGGGAAGCCGTGCAGGGACAGCCAAGGGTGCCTGGGGGCAGGTTCAGGGTGTGGCTGGGCTGGAATTGATGTTGTCCATGGCAGCCTCTGGCTCCTGAGTCTGAACCAGCACTGGCACTGCTCCAGAAGGAGAGAATGTGGAAAAGGACAGGGGTGGGACAAGTGACTCAAGTGGACAAGCTCCAGCAGTGACCCTGAGCCAGCAGTTCCCATCCTGAGCAGGCGCCCTGCACTGAGGCTCTGCTGCCCAGGGAGCAGCTGGACATGTGCCCACAGAAAGCAATTGGTGTCTGAAATCCCTCCTGTGCTCTGCCAGCACGTCCGGCTTTCCTCTGCTGCTGAACTGCCCTTATCTCGAGCCTGTGGCTTTTCCTACATCTGCTGTCCCCCTCCTGTCCCCATCCTGCTGGTGGGAGCACAGGAGCTGCTGAGGGGGCTCAGGGCTGCTGGGATCCAAGCCCAGCGCTGCTTCTCCCCCCTCTCCAGGGCCCTGAGCTTCCCCCCAGCAGCAGCTGCGTGATGTGGGCAGTGGTGGGACAGGGCCCTGCTGCCCCACTGGCAGTGCTGTTCCCCTGGCTCTGCCCCCTCCTCACCTTGTCTGCTGCCCCCAGAGCACAGATGTTCCCTGCACAGCCTCTCACCCATCAGCACCCCCAAGTCCTTCTCCTCAGGGCTGCTCTCAATCCATTCTCTTCCCAGCTTGTGTCTGGGCCTGGAATTGCCCCAACCCAGTGGCAGCACCTGCACTTGGCCTTGGTGACCTTCAGGGGCTTTGCTCTGTCCCACCTCTCCAGCATGTCCAGCTTCCTTCTGGTGGGGGAACATGGATGTAGGTCCCAGGTGAAACCCTGCTCTGGTCACCTCCCAAGAAGAGCCCTGAGGAGTCTTTGCTGCCTGGGGAGTTGCTAGGGGAGGAGAAATATAGGGCAAACCTCAGCTGGGTTTCAGGGTATCCCCGGCTGGCTGCCTCAAGTCCAAAAGTGCTGTCCTGTTCAGGACAGCCTGACTGAGCTCCCAGGCAGCTCCCAGCCGCAGGCAACCTTAGCAAGCAGTTCACCTCTTTAGTGATTTGTAGCTCTTTGCTTGCTAATTTCCTTTGGCAGACACAGGGAGAGAAGGTTGTATGAGGTTCCACAGAGATGTCCTTTATTGTTGTCTTCTGCAAAGGTTCTTGGTGACAATACTTCTGTCAAACTGGGCAAAAGTAGGTCTTTATATAGAGTACAGGAGTTTTATAAATTGTCCAGTTGTAAGGGTCAAAGGTCAAGTAACCCATAAACTTACAGAGAGAGAAGTAAGTGTCCGAAGGCAGAAGAGGGGCTTCTAAGGTCCAGTCATCATGACTCGGCATTTCTTAGGCTGCTGAACGCCATGGAGGCATTGCAGTCCCTGTGCCTGCTACAGAGAAGGGTTGGCTTCCAGTGCTCCCTGGAATGAATCCTCTATGGGTTGCTTTCTCCTGACTGTCTGCTCTATTCCTTTAGGACTTTGGGCTTGTCATTCCTGGTGCTCTTCCTCCTGAGTTCTTGAGGGGTTCCTGTCTTCTTCTCCACACCCACCGTGTGCCCCAGGCCTGCCCCTGCTGCTGTGCTGTGTCCCCTGAGCTGGGGCCCTCGGCTGCCGGTGTCTGCTGGGAAGCCAAGGCTGGGAGCAACGGGAGCATCTGCTGTGAGGTGGGTGAGGGAAATCAGAGCCCACAGCCCTTGCACACATTGCCCAAATCTGCACTGTAATAGACAGGGCCAGGATGCCAGCTCCTTTAAAAAGGCCTTTATTAAAAACAGCTCTGTGTGGGGAACCTGAGGGGTTGTGCACACCACACCACTGAGGAGGAGGAGTGCAGCTTTGTCTATTGGCAGAGCTGGAGCTTCTGTCCTCACAGGAGTCCTTAGGAAGACAAAGTTGGCTCTTAGTTTAGGGATGTCATCTAAACTGAGTGCTATTAAACTTATGGTGACAGGATGGAATGCAGCTCTGGTCAATGGTGGGTGATTTCCTGTGGTTCTTTTGGGTTAAAATAATAATTTATGTGCTGGTTTGTTGTTTTTGAGAGGGTCCAAATAGTTCCAGCAGCCTCTCATTAAATTCAGTCTGGGTGTGAGTCCTTCTGGGAGCAGGTGAAGGGGTTCCCTATGGAAAGGGATACAAATACAGGATAAGATAGTAACTCTTAACAGTGGCAACCAAAGGCAAGTCCCAGAACCCTAACATTCAATATTCAACAACAGACCAACACTTCAAATTAAGACCCTATCCACTTCATCAACATCAACTAGCAATTACCATTCTGACAAAGAGCTCCCATCTTCAGGGTTTCATTTCTCACATGCACGGACTCCCTAGGGTAAGTGACGCAACCACTGGAGCCTTTAGCTAGCTCTTTTAGAACACCAGCAGCCATGCCAAGGTGTCTGGAACAACTCCCGGATGAATTCACCAGGAGCTGAACTTTAGAGCTGCAGCTCTACAGTGGGATTAGCTGTTCCAGCGTCAGGGAGAAAAGTAAAGGAATTGACAGATGCTCTCTGCCTGATAGTGCAGAAAGTCTTTAATCCAGAGATTCAGAAGCAAAAGAAAAATAGCACAGCTCTGCAGTGGTTTATATACAGGCCAAAACTGGTGGGCAGATACGAACAGCCAGCCAGTGGGATAACCATAGGGGAGGAGTAAGTGGAGTGGTTTATAGAGGCAGTTCCAATGAGAGCAAAGGGGAGGAGAAAGGGGCGTGGTTTACATTGGGGCAGATACAATTTAGGGAGATACCAACTTGGAACAACATAGGGAGGGCTTTGGAAGCAACCATTATCATAGAATCCGGATTACAAAATTGAAAATTGGGGTAACACAAACACTAACTGCAGCAGAAAAGCTGCCCCTGAAGCCTCTGGAAGGGTGCAGGAGTCCAGTCCAAGCCCCTGGGTCAGTCCCTGCACTGGTGACAGTTTTGTGACCTTTGTGAGACAGTGACATGTGGTGTTTGTGTGTCTGAGATGCAACACACGACAGACCTCCATTGTTCTTCAGCCAAACTGCCTGTTTTATTGTTCAGGGCTGGCTTTTATAAGAAGATCAAAGTTCCCCACTTGAAACAGCCCTTGGTCTAATCTCCATGCCCCTTAGACTCTGAACCAGTCAAATGGTGGTACTTGAGGAGACTTGTTATTTGTTGAAACCTCTGTCAGTCAGTCTGGAGGCTGGTTTATGGAACTGGGCTGGGTTTCTTATTTAAAACTTGATTAAAATGCAGTACAAATCAGCTTGTACTGCAACAGGACAGAAGCTGAATGCTCAGAAGAATTTTTGCAGGGAATAACTCTCTCATCCAGTTCATCCAAGTGAACTGAGACTGGGACAATCTTCAGGGTTGTGTGACAGTGCCCGTATCCCCAAAGGTTTAAAGGCAGGTGCCCAGTTGAAGGTTTGCAGGCACTTTTCCTCCTGTCACCAGAGATTCTGAACTTGGTGGCTCTGTGGCGGCTGGAGCCAAGATGGCCACCTATGGGCACCTGCCTGATGAGACCTTCTGTGCTAATGAGCAGCAGATCACAGAGGGCACCTCTCTTAGCTGGATCCCAGCATCTCCAGTCTCCCCTGAAAGGCCACCAGGATGTCCCAGGCACAGCTGTGGGCAGGGACAAGGTGGATTTTCCCCCTGCACTGGGGTGGGCCCCTGAGGGTGCCAGGAAGCAGCTCCTGGGAAGAGGCCAGAGAGGGGCGAGGGAGGGGCTGCGCTGGCAGCTGGAGCAGGAGCACAGCTCAGAGCCCATGGGGGGCATGGGGGGAGTGTGTCTGGGGAGTGTGGGGTGCCATGGGGGGAGTGTGTGAGCGCTGCCTGCGGGTGCTGGGAGCAGCAGGCTGGGCCAGGCAGCGAGCAGGGCAGCCGTGGGCTGGGCAGAGGGTGCAGGATGCAGGCAGGGCTGTTGGATGGGCAGAGGGGCTGTGCCAGTGCTCCAGGGAGCCTGGAATGGCCCCGGCTGTCTGCACTTGTGGATGGAGGAGTTCTGCTGGGAGGATGTGGGTGATGGTGAAGGCAGCACCTTGTCCAGGGCAGGTTGTGTGGCTGAGTGAGTCTGTGTGTGTCTGTGTTTGTGTCTCTGTGTGTCTGTGCTGTCTCTGGGATACACACTCAGCTTCTGGGTTGATCCTGCAAACAGGAAAACAACAGGCACATCCAGGGTGCTGGGAAGCAGACCCTGGCTCTTTTGCCATCCCACACCAGGGTCCAGCAGCCGTGTGGGAGCAATCCCCAGGGCTGCAGCTGCTGCAGAGCCCCTGCCAGGAGCCTGGGGCCTCTGACAACACCTTAGGGAAAGTCTCTGTTCTTCCTCCACAGCCATGGCTTCGCAGGAGGACACACAGGAGGAGGATTCAAAGGCCCAGCTCCTGGCAGAGGCATTTGAGAGGGAAGGACTGGATGCTGAATACTGGCTGCCCAAAGTAATGCAGATCTTGGGAATCAAGTGCAGAGAAGCCCTGCAACATCTGGAATATAAAGATTACCTCCGGCTGGAGTGTGAGGTACGGCACCCCTGGGAGAAAAAGGCACTCCAGAAACTCCTGAACATAACAGATGACAAAACATGTGAGGAGATGCAAAAGCATAACTCAGAGAAAGCAAAGCAAAGACAAGAAGTGGCCAAACAAGCTCTGAAGGATCTGACAGAAATGCTCAAGAGCCGCAGCCACAGCCAGGATGATCTGAGGGAGAAAGCAGAGACTCTGTGGCAAGCCATGGAGATTCCCAAAGAGTTCTGGCCAGCACCAAAGAAACCCTTGGTGGATGTGCTGGAGAGCATCCAGAAGCAGCTGGAGCAGCAGGAGCTGTCAGCAGGCAGGAGGGAGAACATTCCTGACACGGAGGTGCTGAGGCGGGCGTCAGGGGGATTGGCCCTGCAGGGCATCTACAGAACCAGCAGACCTGAAGATGTGCTGGCAAAGCGAGAGCAGCTCCTCAGGGTTCCTGAGGGATTCCAACTTGCTGGTCCAGAGCAAAGATCACTGCTTGAGAGGAAGGAGTTCTCCTCCTCTGCAGCAGAATCCACTTTCACCAGGTCCATGGAGCAGCTGGGGTTCAGCATGAGCGTTTCTGCCAAAGCCTCATTCTGGGGGATTACTCTGGGAGGGAGTGTAGATCACAGCAGCTCCTCGCAGTCACAGGACACCCACCAGTCCCACTCTGAGCAGAGCTACTTTTGCACCACCAAGTACCAGTACATCCCTCTGGCCTCCTGCTACTTCCAAAGGCATCAGCTTCGCCTCTCGGATGCGGCTCTGCAGGAGCTGCAAGAAATGGAGCAGCTTTTGAGCTTCAGCTGGGAAGAAGACAACCCCAACTTGGTGAAGATGTGTGAGAGCTTCTTCAGCAGGTTTGGGTCCCACATAAACCAGGGTCCCCTCCACTTTGGGGGGATATTCTGGTGGAAGGCGTCTGCAGAAGGATTCCGAGCCGAGCAGCGGGAAGAGGTGAAGCGACAAATGTCTGAAGCACTGAACAGCTTTGTTGGGGCCAGCTGGGGTGGCTTCGGGGCCAGTGTAGAAGGGACCCTGGATGTTTCCAAATCCAGCTCAAAGGCATCTGTCTCGGGTAGAGCCAGACAGAGATCTCATACAGAAATTCAGCTCTACGTGATCAACACAGGGGGTCCAGCAGACACAGCTTCCCTTCCTCAGTGGAAAACGGGGCTCGTGTCTGATAACACAACGTGGTGTGTTATTGACCGTGGCTATCAGCTGATCCCAGTGTGGGACATCATCCTGTACAATCACTGCAAGGATTTTAAATCCATAGATCAGATGAGCAGAGCCCTCAGGGCTGGGTACAAAGCGCTGACGAATCAGAGCATTGGCACCGTTTTTGGGGAGGAACTGGGCAGTGCAGTGCAAGAGGCCAGAGATTTCATGGCAACTGTGAAGGCCTGGGAGGTGACGAAAGTGGATGAAAACAAGCTGCTCATGCTGATGGAGCTAAAAGATGATCTGAATGCAAAAACCAAAAACCCCAGTGTGTGGATCAACGTGTGCCTGTCAGACAAAGCCCTGCAGGACTTTCTGGTGAACACCATGCAGAGATGCCAGGAGTTGCCTCCAGAAAACACCACCACTATCAAGGTAATGTTGAGGAGTCTCCTGAATCCTCATATCTACTCTGTCAAGGACTTCCCTGAGGCTTCCTTACTTATGCAATGGATCTTTCAGACTGAGCAGCCACTTCCCAGATCTCCCAAAGTCTCTGAGCTTCAAGAGCTCATCAAAACACTGCAGAAAATGAAGGAGCACATCTATGCTGTCACCTACGCTGCAGGAAGCTCTGCTTCTGATGTTCATGAAGCAAAGATAGAAGCCACCCTGACCAGCAGCCTGGCCATTTATTCCTTACTCCAGTCTCTCCAGGAACAGGCTCAGAAGGACATGGAGCTGTTGGTGCTTTTGATTGCAACCAGCACAGGGTACCAGGTGGAAAGCAGCACTTTTCAGCACCTCCTTGGACACCCAGAAATTCAGTACATGGTCGAGGAAATGGAAGCGGCACATGCGGAGTACATGAACCTGAAGGAGCAAGATGCCGACAGAGCTGAGGCCTTCCTCCTGCTGACGGGTCTGACTGTGACACCCGAAAGTCAAGAGCTGTCCCCTGAGCAGAAAACAGAGCGTTTAGTTTTCATGGAAGATCACATGAAAGGCTCGTGGTCCCCACAGATAAAGAATCTCCTCCAAAAGCACAGTGGAGACAAAGACTGGGAAAGGCTGAAAGGGGATTTGGACTCCTTGACCAGTGGATGCTTGGATGACAAATGGGAGGAAGAGAGGATGCAGAACATACTCAGCGACCTGGAAGACACTTTTCCAAAACCTGAGGTCTCCAGTCAGTCCCAGTCCAAGTTGGACAGCAGCCAATCCCAAGAAAATGAAGTAATTTCAAACCAGGAGTTCCTCCAGCTGCTCAAGCGCCTTGGACTGGAAAGTCACTATCCCAGGAAAATGGGGATGGGAGATTTTCACATCATCTGCAAGACGTCTCTGCAGGACAGCCAGCCCAGCCAGGACAAGGAACTGCCACTGTACTTCTTGCAGAAGCTGTTAACCGCTGATTCTGGGGTGAGGTACCTGACTTGCTGGGATGACAGCAACCCAGGCCTTGCACCTGTGCCACAAACCACAGCAAAAGAGGACCAACACTCAGATACCTTTGATCAGTTTTTTGACAATCTGACAGAACCAGGCCCTAAACACGCAAGCAGGGACAGCCATGTGCACCCCATGGACCTGCAGATGGCCATTTTCCATTGTGCTGATGACTTCCTGAGACAGACCCTGGCAACCAAGCTGGCGTTCTGCCAACTGGCGCTGCCTCTGCTGGTGCCCAACCCGAGCACTTCACACATCGAGTTCCCGCTCTACTCCCTCAGCCAAATCCAAAGGAGCTGGAAAGAGGTGGACAAGTCAGGAAATCAGGCCCAAACAAAGAGCTACAATAACAAACTCATCTTTCAGGCACAGACACCCATCGTGTCCTTCATCCGCATTGGCAGCTCGGCCTCCTCTTCCAAGTCCCAGCTCCTCAACGCTCTGCTGAGCAAACGCAAACACGACACTTTCTTCCACCGCCACTGCAGAGGCAGCACCAGAGAGCGTTTGCTGATGGAAGGGCTGGTGGAGATCGCCTGGTACTGTCCTCGTGGAAGCTCTGATGACACCTTTGTGTGCTGCGTGGCTTTCTGTAACCTGCATGGAGATGCCAGGGATCATGGAGCACAGCTGCAGTTCCTGCAGGAGATATCTGCTGTCAACGTGGTTCTTGTCTCTGAGTTGGAGCACATGGACAGGAGGGGAAAAAAGCTTCTGCAGGACCTGTGGCAGTCACAAAAGCCTTTGGTTTGTCTTCTCACAGAAAATGATAATGCTGCAGCTGGACAGGCCAGTAAAAACATAAAAATAGGGATCAAGAACAGAAATGAGGCAGAACTGATACATGAGCTGAGAAAGACAATTGGGGATCTCTTGGAAGGTTCTAATCCATGTTTCAGCCTGGAGGCCTGCGTGGACAAAGCTCGCCAGCACGGATTCATAGTGGATGCAGATCAACCCGCGTGTGTGACAGCCAAAGCAAAGGCAAAGGAGCTGGTGGAGCTTCTGAAGAAAAAGAAGCTGTCTGAGATCAAATCCCAGCTGCTGCCGCTTCAAGGAAAACTGTGGCACCAGTGGTGCCAAAAGGACAAAGAACTCACTCGCTTGCAGGAGAAGGGGAACAAGAGCATTGAGCATCATCGCAGCCAAATTGAAAATGAGAAGAAAGCAATAAGAAGGAAGCAACTTGACCAAGCTTTCCCTCTCAACGCACTGATGAAATCATTCCTTGGCTTTCTCCAGGCCCAGCCAGCAGATACCAAGAAATACTTCCTGCACTGGATGAAGGTCTTTATGGACGAGCTGTCTTGTGGTCGCCTTGAAGAACTGAGGAGAGACTATCACAAGTTATGGTCTAAAATCCTGTCAAGAAAGAAAAGCAAGAAAGATCCCAGGGTGAATGCTGAGTTGCTGAGTCGTTTGAATGCCCTCTCTAATGAAATCAACGATTCATCCATTGGTCTGGAGCACCTTCTGAGAGAGGTAGGGCAGATTTATGAAGCTCTGGAATTTATCAACTCTACGAATGACAATTTTGACAAACTTCCAGAAATTGCAGCAGAGCTGATGGTTTCAGGGTACCCTGTGGAGCTGATGGATGGGGATGCTTCTTACCTGCCCTTGCGCTGGGTGAAAGCAATCTTTGACAGCTTAATTGAGAGGCTGGGGGACAAACGAGTGTTTGTGCTCTCCGTGCTCGGCATCCAGAGCACAGGCAAGTCCACCCTGCTGAATGCCATGTTTGGTCTGCAGTTCAACGTCAGCGCAGGGAGATGCACCCGCGGAGCCTTCATGCAGCTCATCCCAGTGGGCGAGGAGCTGCAGCAAGACTTGGGCTTTGATTTTGTGCTGGTGGTTGACACAGAAGGACTTCGTGCCATTGAGATGGCCAATAAACAGTCCCTGAACCATGACAACGAGCTGGCCACCTTTGTCATTGGTGTTGGCAACATGACTGTGATCAATATCTTTGGAGAAAATCCATCAGAAATGCAAGATGTTCTCCAGATTGCTGTGCAGGCTTTCCTGAGGATGAAGAAAGTCAATCTTTCCCCAAGCTGCCTCTTTGTCCACCAAAACGTGGGAGAAGCAACTGCCAAGGAGCAGAACATGGAAGGACAAAGGCGTTTGCAGGAAAAGCTGGATGAAATGACCATGGTAGCTGCTCAGCAGGAATTCTGTGACATCTCCTCCTTCAGCGATGTCATTGGCTTTGATGTGAACACCCACATTCACTACTTTGCTCACCTGTGGGAAGGAGACCCCCCAATGGCACCACCCAACCCCACCTACAGCCAGAATGTCCAGCAACTCAAGAGCAAAATCCTCCAGGCTGCCAAGAATTCACAGCACAGCATTTTGAGGTTCTCAAGCCTGAAAGATCGTGTTGGTGACCTCTGGAATGCTTTGCTGAATGAAAACTTTGTGTTCAGCTTCAAGAATTCCCTGGAGATTGCAGTGTACAGGAGACTGGAAAGGGCCTTTAGTCAGTGGACCTGGAGGCTGAGGAGTCACATCTCAGATGTACAGATGAGACTGGTCAACAAAATTCGGAATGGGGACATGCAGAATGTCACCATAAAACACCTTGAAAAGCAGGTGCAAGGGACAAGTGATGCTATTGAGAAGGAAGTGGAAAAGTATTTCAGGGAAGACACAGACTGTGAGACTCTGGTGCAGTGGAAATCAAGCACGGAGCTGAAGCTGAAAGAACTAAAAGAGACTCTTCTTCATGAAACAAAAAAGAAATGTGAGAATCTTATTGAGCTACAGAAGGAGCAGAAGAAACTGGATGCAAGGAAGTTGGACTATGAAGATGAGCTCCTGAGAAGGAGTCGGGAGCTGGCTGTGACTCTGAAAGGGAAGAGCCTCAGTGAGAGAGAACTGAAGGACAACTTTACTCGTGTCTGGAATGAGTGGATTGCCGAAGTCTCCCGTGCTGCTCGTCCTCCGGAACAGGTGGATATTGATGCAGAAATTGAAGATGTCCTTCTAGAGCACTTTAAGGAGCCAGGTTTCCATGCACAGATCACATCATTTTCCAGAGGGAGAGGGTTTTTTTTTGATCCAGAGAAACACATAATGAAGAAAAAGCATTTAGGCTTATTCCCACCTTTCAGGAGGCTTTCCGTTGCTGATTTGATCAACTGTGAGCACATCACAGACAACATCATAGCATGTGTGATGGCAAACATTGCTAAGAAGGAAGAGGAGAAACGCGATTATAGTCGAAATTTTATTCATGAAATACTCAATGAAGTACAGAAAGCTGTCAACTCTGTCCCCAGCAATGCAACCTGTACTTTTAACAGAGAGTACAGCATGGATTTGTCTCTGTATCTGTGCACAATGGCAGCAGAAAGGTTTAAAGCCATGCACGAAGCATTCCGAAAGGCAAATGACCCAGTTGTGTACCTGATGAGCAAGAGAGAAGATTTCTTCCAATGTTTCCAGATTTCCTGCCAAGGAGCCACTTCTGTCACAACTTTTGCTGTTTTCCTTTGTGACAAGATTGAACCAGCTCTTCGCCAGGCAGTCTATGAGAGGACAGCTAAAGACATCGCTGAGGACATGCAGAAATCCCCAGATTTCCAGGGCAGCAGAGCCAATCTGGAAGTTTGCATCCTGAGATTCCTGGCAGAACAGGAAAATTTTGAGTATTTCAAGCAGTACCTTATGTCTCCAAAACAGTTTTTTGAGAGTTACATTAAGATACGAGTTAAGAGTCACTGTTTAGATGGGAGTAGGAAGCTGAGGATGTTTTTAGATTCCTCCCTTGATATTCTCTATAGAAACATCCTTTCAGCTGTTTCTTTATCAACCCAAATTGTCAAAGACAGAAAAGACAGACAAGACAAAGTCTCTCTTTGGCTGGATGAATTTTGCAGGGAACTGACAGAGGTGATCAACTTGCCCAGAAGTGACCTGAAGGGCATCGAGCACCAGGAGGTCACAGACATTGAGTTCCTCAGCAGTGCCATGGCAGAAGCTCTGGATGACCTGAGGGAAAGGCTCATGGAAGAATTGGCTGGTGCTGACCTGAGTTCGTTTCCAAGGCAGCCTCACGCCATCCTGGCAGAGCACTTTGCAGGGTGCTGGGAGCAGTGTCCCTTTTGTGGGGCTGTCTGCACAAACACCATGCAGAATCATGATGGAGACCATCAGGTGGTCTTCCATCGCCCACAAGCTTTGAAGGGATGGAAGTGGCATGGGACAGACCACCTGGCCATTGATATTTGTTCCAGCCTTGTTGCAAGTGACTGCAGATTCAGATTTGGTGGTGGCCCATGGATCCCTTACAAAACATACCGGGATGCTGGACCTCCTTTTTCCACTTGGAATATTCTTCCTGATTCATCCATGCAGGCGTACTGGAAATGGTTTGTGTCTCATTTCAGGACACAGCTGGAAGCTCTGCACAATGGGAAATTTCAGGGTAAAGGAGAAATCCCTGAGGCGTGGCAGAGAATTACCAAGCAGGAAGCACTGTCTGAGCTGGAGAAGCGTTAGGCCACATCCTTTGGGAGGAAGAACCACAACAGCTTTGGAGTTTAGGAGAACTTTGTACCAGGCTCTCCATAAAATGCAGTTACAATGATGACATTCTCAAATCATGTTCCAATCATGGCATCTAAATTTCCCAAATTTGGTGAAAGAAGGCAAGTTACTGTGGCCATCTCTCAGTAATGCCTCAGTTCATGAGAAAGCCAGAATCCTCTTGCCTTCTTGCCTGATCTTAAAGCACCTTCTGTACCTCAAGAATTAGAAATTCTTGGTTCATTAGCAGTGGAATTTTGTGCTGAGTTTCAGTTCCAGGGAGATCCAAAATTAAGTGTTACTCCCCATCATCCTGTGTACAGAAACTCAAGTTTGTGGTGCAATTGTACTGCCCCATATCCCCCATGGCAATTGCCAAAAAGATATTAGCTCATTTGTAGAGATAGAGCCTAGAAAGGCATTCCCTCAAAAATGAAAAGTGGCCCATGTAGCATTGTACAGCTCACTGTGATGGCACAAAATGTTAAAAAAAGCCATCAAGAGAAAACATAGAGAAAAAAGATTTACCCATCATTATGAAGAAAACTGTAATAGCAATTTCAAACCCTAGAGCCCTGCAAAACAACTTACATCAGCTTTATTTCTACCTCAACTTCCCTCAGGTGAGGCATTAAACCAATTGAGGTGTTGGCTGAGCAAAGTCAATACTACTTCCATTGCAATTAGTAACATGATGACAGATGTTAGTGCTGTCAAAATGCAACCTTACAGAACAGGGCTGCCATTGATTTTCCTTTAGTGGCACATAAACACAGTTGTGAAAATTTTGAAGGACTGTGTTGTATGAACTTGTCTGACCATTCAGTGTCAATTCACAAACAACTTCAAAAACTGAGAGATTTTACAAATCAAATTAAAACAAATGATAGATCATAGTTAGACAACTCATTTGAAAGATGGAGTTTTACATCTTAGAACTTTGCAAAATAGATTTATAGGTATTGATCATTATCATAGCAAAGTTAGTAATAGTGCCTTGTGTACTTCACTGTGCATGAAAAATGATGAACAAGACCATCAAAAAAGTTTTTTCTATCCAAGAAAGAGGGCAAATGTGAGAAATAGGTTTGTGGAGAGTTCTCAAGTCCTGACAAAAGGCCCACACAGTATGGATCTGTATGCAAATTTTGAGATGAGAAATGCTAAGTTAGAAATGCCATAGAATAAGACAGATGTTGTTGAGAGAGAAATAGAGCTAGAAAAAAGTTTTGAAAGATGGCCTTGCAAATAAGATTAGATACTTTAGAGGAATAGAACAATAAACAATGCATTGTAAGAGCACCCACAAGGGGCAGTTTTAAATAATTGGATTTAGGGCATCTCCAGCATAGTGTAGCACAAAACTAATAAGCCAAGAAATGCCTATAATGTTTTGTAATTAATAGTCAGCTTCTAATTGTGATGGCATGAATTAGAACATCAGTATTGTCTCATCCTTCATATGAGACTGAAAAATAGAATGAAAATTTTTAAAACACCTCTCAGTTGCCCCATCTCTAGGTCAGAAAAGGGCTAAAATCTGACAGCCCAAAGGCAGTTTTCCTGCAGCAAGGAGCTGTCCTGCTTGGAGAAAGCCTCAGGGCCTGACGCCAGCTCCACACTGGCTGCAAGCTGGGCTGCTTGGCTTTTGGGTGTCATCCTTCCCTCCCTCACTGCAGCCTCCTGCATCAACTGAGGCCGTTCTCCCAGCAGGAGCTGTTGTGCCTGCGGGCTCAGGAAAGCAGTGACACGACTGCCCCAGGCTCAGGCAGTGCTGTCACTCCCTGTCTCAGGGGTGCTGTGTCTCTGTCCAGGGCAGCCGCTCCTGCTCAGGTGCCTGGGGCTGCTGCCCTTCCCTCCAGCCCTCAGCCCCAGCAGGAGCTGCTCCTGCCCTTGGCCCCTCTGCTGAGCAAAAGCCTTTGGAATGTCCCATGTGGAGAATCCTGTCTGCAGCACCTTCTGCAGCAGCCCTCGGGGCAGTGCTGGTGCTGCCCAGGCAGGCTGGTGGCACCAGAGCCGTGCTCTGGAGAAGGTGGCACCAGCTGGCTCTGCCCCAGGGAGCTGTGGGGGCTTTTGCTGTGCAGGTGCTGCAACCCCGCTGGCAATGGGAGGGCCAAGCCTTCCTGGAGAGCTGCTGAAGGGCTGCTTCAGCCTCATCCCCTGCAGGCTCTGTGTGAAAAATGCATATTATATCATTGGCTCTTTGCAAATATTAAAATGAATACTATTATGTGTTATGTTTGAAAGTTATGTTGTATTAATCTCTTTTAAGTAGCGTGATAAGTATAAGTTTTAGGCTATAACATAATATAAAATAGAAACTATGTGATGGAAGATACTTTTCTAACTAGTTCAAGGAATGGATAAAGAATCAAGAAATTCTTCATGTAGAGATAACAGTAACACGACACCAAAAGCTCCAAGAGAAGAATTATTGCCTCCTTATGGGGAAGAATCAGACTTTGAAGGACCAAGATGATTGATTTACAAGATGAGTGGGGGAGTTGACAATAACCAGAAAAGACCCTTTGTTTGAAAATAATTTTTGCATCATGTATGAGATATATGAATATGCAATAGGCTATTGCTTTTAAGGATTAATCCTTTGTTAGCAAGGTGTGCTTTTGCTTGGCAGAAGGAGTAAAACGCACCCAGACGTCTGTAACTCTTTGCTTTTTATTGTCTTCTATTGTCCTACTCTGATTATCCAAGAGCTTATTGCTCTATTTTTTAATTAATATTTTCATAGCAATTTTATTACTAATAAACTTTTAAAATTTTAAAACAAGTGATTGCTGGTTTTCACACTCTGCTAATAAAGGAGTTGATTTGGACTGCTCTGTGTCTCCTTTGTGTTCAGGGGAGCCACAGCTGGGGGTGACTCCAGCTCTGTGTGCTGCAGACAGGCAGGGGACAGGGGGTGGCACTGGGGAAGGGGGTGTGACAGCAGAGGCTCTGCTCCATTCAGGGTCTCTGCTCCACCAGCAGCTTCACTGTCTGCAGGGACAGTGAGAGGGTAGGAAGCCCCAAACCACAACATCCAGGGAAACCAATGTCAGTGGCAGGTGCCAAGGGAGGCAGGGCTGGGAACCAAGCCTGGCCTGTCACACACACAGAGGGCTGAGAAGGTTGATCCCAGCGAGGTTCTGTGCTCTGGAGCTGCTCAGCTGGGAACCTGCAGGACCAACGGGGAACGGGCCCAAACTCTGCCAAGGCCAGCCCTGGCCAAGCAGACCCAGAGCCAGTGACAGGAGCCAGAGCTGGGCCATGTGAGCGTGTGCTGCACGGGCTGAGTGCCAGGGACTGGGGACACCTGGCCTTGCTGTGTTGCTGCCATGGTCTGTAAGAAATAACGATGTAGTCATTGCCCTTCGCTGTCATATTGGCTTTTCCAAATTATTTTGCTATAGTACAATTTGTAATCACTTTTTAACTGCTTTTTGTACAGTCTAATTTGTCAGCCTTTTTACCATAATCCCGGTGTAGATTATATATTTTTGTGTGATAAATATAGTTAAGGCTCCTGCAAAATACTAAAATAGAGACTATTTGCTGTTTATTATCACATTAACTGTTGCAGAAGTGTCACAGTGGTCACAAGGGTTGCAGGATGAAGAGAGAGGCGAGAATGTTCACCTTATGTTCAGAAGGCTTGATTTATTATTTTATGATATATATTACATTATGACTATACTAAAAAGAATAGAGGGAAAAGTTCTCAGAAGGCTAGCTAAGCTAAGAATAGAAAAGGAATCAAGAACAAAGGTCTGTGTCCCAGCAGAGAGTGAGACCCAGCTCATCCAAACATCCACCAGAGACCAATCACGGATCCACCTGTTGCATTCCACACCAACATATAACCATTGTTTACATTTTGTTGCTGAGGCCACAGCTTCTCAGAAGGGGGAAAAATCCCAAAGAAAGGATTTTTATGAAAAGATGTCGGTGACACTGAAGTAGCTACTGGTTTTTATTTTTTTTTTTGTGTAACTAACTGACAGTGGTGAGAGTAACTCAGATAATTGTGTGAAATAGCTAATATTGATTTTATGTACTCTTGGAGTACCTTATCTGTATGATAAGATAACATTGAAAAAAACCAGGCTATCAAGAACTCTCAAACCACGGAAAAGGGGGTCTGGTGAGGAAATAAATAATATAAATTTCATCTGCAGAGTGGCACATGCTTTAAGAAGATGGATCAAGTGTCGAACCAAGCAAAAGAATTCCTGGAACATGTAAACTCAAAGGAATGTTTGAATATGTATAATCCTCATGAATATGCATTTGACCAATGTAATGAGAAAGTATATATGAAAATTGTTTTCAGTTAACTGGTGTGCTCTTGGGATCCAGGAGCCAAACTGGGAGTGGAGGTGCCCCTGGCCATGGTGTCACCTCCTGGGCTGTGTGGGGAATGTCCCAGTGCAGCTACTGGAGCGAGTGGGGGTTCCCAGTGCCACAAGGGGGGCAGTGGAGAGGGCCCAGTGCAGCAAGGGGGGGTGGCCTCAGGCCTGGGCTGGGGTATCAGGAGGGTGCAGGGTCCCTCACCTGTGCCAGCTGTCCCAGCTCCCTCTCCAGGACAGCCAGACCGTTCTCTGCACCTTTCCCTGTCTCTGCCACGACTCCTTGGCCAAAGTCTCCCTCTTTGGCATCATCTGGCAACTCCTTCCTTGCAGGCCCTGCTGTGGGGAGGAGCACAAACAGATCAAAGGTCTTTTCCAACCTCAACAATTCTTGGATGCAGTGCCTTCCAGTGACACTGGTGTGAAAAATATGTATTATATAATTGGTTCTTGGCAAATATTAAAATGAATACCATATGTGTTATGTTGGAACGTTATGCTGTATTAATCTCTTTTAAGTAGTGCTGTATTAAATTAAGTAGTGTGGTAAATATAGTTTTTAGTCAACAGCATAATATTAAAATAGAAACTATGCTATGTTAAGATACTTTTTGTAACTAGCTCAAGGAATGGAAGAGATAATCAAGAAATTCTTCTCATTATCCTCTCTGGATAGAGATAACAGCAAGAGACACCAAGCTCCCAAGAGAAGAATTATTGCCTCCTTATTGGGAAAGCTCAGACTCCGAGGAACCAAGAAGATTGATTCACAAGATGGGGGCCGAAGCTGAAATTAAGCAGAAACACCCTTAGTTTAAAAAATATTTAAATCATATATGAAATATATTAATAGGCAATAAATTATTCCATTTAAAGGGTAGACCTTTTTTAGCAAGGTGTGCTTTTTGGTGGAGTGCCAGGCACCAGGACATCCGTAACTCTTTGCTTTTTATTGTCTCTTATTGTCCTAAGTTTTATTACTTTTTTCATTGCTATTTTCATTAGTATTAAACTTCTAAAATTTTACCAAAAGTGAATGGCGTTTTTCACACTGGGATGCAGCAGCTCTCCCAGGCTGCACCAGCTGGGACTAAGGATGGGGTTACCCTGTGTAACAACTTAAAACATTGAAATGTAAGGGGCTAAATTGGGTTTTCTTTACTCTATCTTGTCACACAGAAAAAATACCAAGCAGATATTCTCAAACGATCAAAATTATAAAGAGCTTTGGTGGCAAAAGATAGAAAATCAAGGAATTTAATCAACTTTTTCCAGTCTATGACAGCCTGCCTGGGTCCCGAGGAGAGGTGATGGTGTTGGGGGGTGAAAGGAATGGTGGATTTGTCTTTACAAACAAACCGTGGCTCTGCTGGTAGGTAAAAGTAGCACTGGGAGATGAAACAATGGGAAGGACTCCACTGATTGATGAATGGAAAAAGATTTACAAATAAACTTTGGGGTTTTCTGATAAATTAAATTGGTCATTGAAAGATGAAAGAAACAATGCGGAAAACTCCCAAATTCCATAAGAATTAAAAATTAAAAGGAAGGCTTAAACATTAAAGGGGAAATCTCTGGTATCAGGTGTTTTGGGAAGTCTGTGCCTCTCAAGTATCTCAGCCAATGGGGAAAGAGAGAAGGGAAATGTGGCTGGGAAAATGGAATAAAAAGGAGGCTGCGTCCTCCAAAAATTGGAGAGACCAGGGGAATGCCCCATGGCCTCTCCCTTTATTCGAATAAAGGCAGAAAAATGCCAGCCACTTGTTTTAAAAATTTGAAAGTTTAATAGTAATAAAATAGTTATAAAAACATTAATAAAATTAGAGTAATAAGAACTTGGACAATTAGATTTAGGACAAGAAAGGACAATAATAAAACAAAGAATTACAGAAGTTGTTGCTCTGCTCTGCCACAGAACACATTTTGCTAACAAAGGATTAACCCTTAAAAGCAATAGCCTGTTGCATATTCATATATCTCATACATGGTGCAAAATTATTTTCAATCAAAGGGTGTTTTCTGGTTATTGTCAACCCCCCCTCATCTTGTAAATCAATTGTCTTGGTCCCTCAAAGTCTGGTTCTTCCCTACAGCGAGGCAATAATTCTTCTCTTGGCATTTTTGGTGTCTTGTTACTGTTATCTCTCCTTGAGCTACTTAGAAAAAGTATCTTACACCGCATAGTTTCTGTAGCCTAAAACTCTATTCACCACTCTACTTAAAAATATTAGTATAGCACCACTTAAAAAGGATTAATACAGCATAACTTTCCAACATAACACATATAGTATTCATTTTAATGATTGTTAAAAGCCAATAATATAACATGCATTTTTCACAAAAAAATTTTGGACATAAACCTCTGATGTTTGTGAATTGATTTTCCCAACAGGTGTGACTGTAAAGCAAAGCAGGAACTTTCCAGTGGGGTCTCTCTGCTGCACATGCTGAGAAGGACGGGGCTGGAGAAAGGAGGGGGACAGGCCTGGGGTGCCTGGCTGGGAGGAACTGAGATGGGTGTAAAAAATGGACATGATTCGTGCTAAATAAATTGTAACATTTTTCATATTAGAAAATAATTTTTAGAAAATAATGGTAATCCAATAATAAGAAAAAGTATACATGATTAGCATTAAAGAGCAGGAGGGTTCTTTTACAGATGATTCTTGTGAGAAACAGGATATAGGATGTATGCAGAATATTCAAAAGTAGAAATGGCCTTGGGGAGGAAAAATTCCCTACACATAGTTGGCAGAAGTTACGAATTCCAAAGAAAAATCGGCCTTGAAATGGACAGAATTGAAATGATTCCAGGTGTCTATGAAATAATAAGCCTTATTTTTGGAATGTAATGCTGGCTTCTGTAACACAAGGCTTGGGCCTCGTGCCAGGTTATTCACAGGACAGTAAGGAAGACAATGAGCATTCCTCTGAAAAGACCGCCGAAGAGCCAGAAGACCCCTTGGAGACGAGTGGAGCACGGGCTGTAGGATGGTGATGTAGATTACAAGAATCAAAAATAGGAGGAGATTTATGGGAAAATATTGATGAATATGTATTAGCATGCTGTGAAAAATGCGTATTTTATGATTAGCTATTTGCAAATATTAAAATGAATTTTATATGTGTTATGTTAGAAAGTTATGCTGTAGTAATTCTCTTAAGTAGTGTGTTAAATCTAGTTTTAGGTTATAACATAATGTTAAAATAGAAACTATGCCATGTAAGACACTGTTTTTAAAGAGAGGAATGAGGTACTGTCACTGAGATAGAAGCCATAGGACACCTCTTTCTCTTTTCTCAGAGAAAAAGAATTTATTGCCCCCTTATCAGAAAAAATGAACTTCTTCCTGCCTTGCTCAGCCCTGAAGATGCAGTTAGGATTAAGAGGAAAAAGCCGACACTGCCCAGACAGAATTCTGTGTTTGAATGGAATTTATGCATCATGTATGAGGTGTATGAATATGCAACAGGTTATTGCTTTTAAGGGTTAATCCTCTATTAACGTGTGTCCTTTTTCTGGCTTATTTTGCCCAGAAAAAGGTACCCAGACATCCATAACTCTTTGTTTCTATTGTCTCATATTGTCCTAATGCAAATTGTCCAAAAATTTTATTATTCTAATTATATTGCTAGTTTTATAACCATTTTATTCTTATTAAACTTTTTAAAATTTTAAAAAGAAGTGATTGGTGTTTTTCACAATGAATACGTATTAGCATGTAGTATATAAGTTGTGTTTGGATCCTTTTGCCTTTGTACATGAAGCAGGGTGGGAAGCCCTCCCTGTACCCCAATCAATTGTTTTTTTCCTTATGCTTTTTCTGAACCACTGCCAAATTTGTTTTTGTAACAACTGAATTCTATTTGATTGTATTATTCTATCCCAGTTAAAACTGCTGGTAAATTTTAAGTTTGTGGTTTATTAAATTAGACACATGGGACTTCATTTATAACATGGAGATGGAAGGGCAGGAGGGGAGGTCTGAGAAAACCAATTTTGCTCTTAGTTTCCCTTCTTCTCTTTCTTCTCCTTCCCTCCCCAGAGAAGCTGTGGCTGCCCCATCCCTGGCAGTGTCCAAGGCCAGGCTGGACAGGACTTGGAGCACCCTGGGACAGTGGAATTGTCCCTGTCCATGGAAAGGGGTGGCACTGGATGGGCTTTAGGGTCCCTTCCCACATGGAATCCATGAGGACTTAAGGAGATGAGAATGGTACAGGGATACCTTTGAGCCTTTTCTAGTCCCTAAAGGAGAGCCAAGAGAGACTTCTTAGCAGGGCTGGTGTGACATGTGCATATTTTATGATTGGCTTTTCGCAAATATTAACATAAATATTATATCTGTTATGTTAAAAAGTTATATTGTATTAATAATGTTCAGTAGCGTGTTAAATATAGTTTAAGGCTACAACATAATATTAAAATAAAAACTATACTATAAGATACTTTTTCTAACTAGCTGAAGAAATTTGTCGCACAGAGATAACAGCAACAAGACACCAAAATCCCCAAGAGGACACCTTATTGGAAAAGACAAACTTTATTCCACCTCCTTCACATCTTTGAGGAGCCAAGAGGATTAGGGAGGAAAGTTGAGAATAACCAGAGAAATCCCTAGTTTGAAAGTAATGTATGCATCATGTATGAGATATATGGATATGCAACAGGCTGTTGCTTTTATGGGCTATTCCTTTGTGAGTGAGCCATGCTTTCAAGGGGAAAACGTCTGAATATTCATAATTCTTTGCTTTTATTATCCTTTATTGTCCCAATTCTGATTGTCCAAATTCTTATTGCTCTAATTAGTATTACTATTTTATAAACAGTTTATTACTATTAAACTTTTTAAGCTTCTAAAAGAAGAGATTGGCATTTTCAACAGGGGAGGCCTAAGAAGACCAGTCTTGCTCTTCGTTTCTGTTCCTCCCCATGTTCTCCCTCCCTCCCCAGAGAAGCTGTGGCTGCCCCACCCCTGGCAGTGTCCAAGGCCAGGCTGGACGGGACTTGGAGCACCCTGGGACAGTGGAATTGTCCCTGCCCATGGCAGAGGGTGGCACTGGATGGGCATCAGGGTCTCCTTCCACATGGAATCCATGAGGACTTAAGGAGATGAGAATGGTACAGGGATATCTGTGAGCCCTTTCTGGCCCCTAAAGGAGATCCAAGAGAGACTTTTTAGCAGGGCTGGAGTGCCAGGACACGGAGAATCTCTCCACGCTGACGCAGGCCAGGCCTGGATGTGTTTTTTGGGATCTCTTTTCCCGCTTTCCTGGCTCCCCTCACGCGTGGGGCCCTCCCGGCCGCCAGGCGGCGCCATCGCGGCGGGGCGGGGTGCGGTGACGTCACTGCCACGCCGGGTGGGCCGATGCGGCGGCGGCGGCACCGGGAGCAGCGGGAACGGCCCCGGGAACAGCAGGAACAGCGGCACCGGGAGCGCCGGTAGCACTGCGAGCGGCGGCAGCGGCCACAGCGGGAGCGCCAGCATGGAGTACGTGAGCCCCGAGCAGCTGGCCGGCTTCAGCAAGTACAAGGTAGCGGCGCTGACGGGGGCCGGGCTCGGGGCCTGGCACTGTAAGGAGGGTGCTGAGGGGCGGCCGGGGCTGGGAGGGAAGGTTGGGGTGCATGGAGGAGGGGAGGCTCCAGCGGGGCATGGAGCCGTGGTGGGATCTCCGGAGGGGCTGTAGGGAGAGCCAGGGTGTGGGGAGGGGATATGGAGGGAGTCCGGGGGCTTGGGGCGGAGGGAGGGGCTGCAGTGAAACCTGAGATTTAAAGGGAGCGAGGGGGAAGTGTAGGGCGGTCCGAGTGTTGGGAGGGTCTGCGGTGAGATCTGGGGTTTTGGGGTGAGGGGGTTTGCAGCGGTGTGCGGGGATTTGGGGGGACTGCAGTGAGACCTGAAACCCGGGTTTGGAAGGGGTGGGAGGTGCAGTGAGCCGCAGGGTTTGGTGGCTTTGCAGTGACACCCAGGGGCTCGGGGACAGGGGCTTGGTGCTGCAGTGAGCCCCAGGGTATGGTGGCTTTGCAGTGACACCCAGGGGCTTGGGGACAGGGGGTTTGTGCTGCAGTGAGCCCCAGGGTATGGTGGCTTTGCAGTGACACCCAGGGGCTTGGGGACAGGGGGTTTGTGCTGCAGAGAGCCCCAGGGTTTGGTAGGTTTGCAGTGACACCCAGGGGCTTGGGGACAGGGGGTTGGTGCTGCAGAGAGCCCCAGGGTATGGTGGCTTTGCAGTGACACCCAGGGGCTTGGGGACAGGGGGTTTGTGCTGCAATGATACCTGGGATGGTGGCAGGAGGCTGCAGGGGAACCTGGAGTTTGGGGACAGGGTGTTGCAGTGAAATCTGGGTTTTGGGATGAGGCTCCAGTGAGACATTGGGGTTACAGAGAGCTCTGCAGTGGAACCCCGGTTTGGGGGTGGTGGCAGGGAAACACAGGGTTTGGGGGGATGGCTGCAGTGAGACCCCGGGTTTGTGGGTTGGGGGGCTGCAGAGACACCCGGGGTCTTGTGGCAGAGGAATTGCAGTAAATAAGAGCTGGGATTTGGGGGGCTGTGGGTGCAGTGAGGACCAGTGTGGTAAAGGTGGGACCGTGTGTGACATGGGACCCCCCTTGCTGGAATGATCAGGGTGTGACTGGGAGCTTCTCCTCTGCCTGGGCTGGGGTCCAGGGAGGCAGTGGTGACCTGTCCCTGCACACAGTGAGCTCTGGGGCTGTCCCCCCCAATGAAGGGACTGTGGGTTTCCCTGGAGCAGGGCCAGCCCAGGAACTGCCCCATGGAGCTCAGGACCACCATGCTCCTGCCCCATGGTTGCTCCCTGCAGTCACACCCATGGAACCCACATCATTCCCATCTCCTCATGCCGAGCTGTGCATTGTTCAAAGTGCTGGGAACCTTGGAAGGAATTGCTGGAAGTGCCAGCAGGCTCTGCCGTGGCATTTGAATCCCTGGGCCCTGATTTTGGGCCAAAGTAGGCAACATCCTGAACATGGGGAAATGCTGGATCCTGTGTTTATGTGGAGAGGAGGGTTTTCCATATTTTCCATATTTCTTTCTTCTCCCACACTCTTCTTTTGTGAAGTAAAAAGGCTTCACCTCACCTTCTTTGTTTTGCTCTTGTGGGACCCGTCATGTTCCAGTCATCCTTCCAGGGTGGCTTGTGGGGTGTCACTTAAGAGTGTGGGACAATCAGGACAAGTCTGAGGCCTTCAGGGAGCACAGCTCCTCCTGGAGCCATCCATGAGGGCCGGGGTGGCCAGGGCTTGCTCACACTCCTCTTGCACCCTGGTGAGGTGGAGAGAAATGGACTTGGGATGATGTGTCAGGGTGCACGAGATTCCCTGTGGAAGGCTGGCTGTGTGGGGATTCATCAGGAAGATGTCTGCGTGTTTAGAAAGGCAGGGAACGACTGTGGGTTTGTGTGGGTGCTGGAGAAAGGTAATCAAAACACTCAGCTGTGAGCCAGGCCTCCCAAAGGGACTGGTTTGGCTCCTGCAAAGACAATTCTTTTGCTCCAAGAGGGAGACTGTTGGATGTTCAGCCTGTTTCCAGTCCTGCTGGAGGGATTGGTGGGGTTGCTGTTGTCCCTCTCAGCACCAGTGCAGGGAGAAGGGGGTCCCAACTTCAAACCCTTTTGGATAGTGTGGCAGGGACCAAAACTGCTGCCAGGTTATTTCCTGAAGGCTCCTCAGACAGAAACGCTGCTGCAGTTGGATCTGGGAGCAGAACCCTGAAAGGCACCCGGGGTGAGGAGGAAAGTCCCACACAGCACAAAAGCATCAGCCACTCCCTGTCCCCATTAGGCACTGCTGGGGTGCTCCCTGGCCTTGCTTTGGGGGCACAGGGCTGGAATGTGGGAGCAGGGCTCTGAAGGAGCTGTGTCCAAGGACAGGAGAGCTTTGCCCCAGAGCCTGTGGCTTTACTGAGTCAGTAGAGGCTTGGACAGGAGTGGGTGGGTTCACTGAGTGCTCCAAGGGCAGCGTCTGTGCCCCACTCGTGTCTCTGCCCTGCTGCCTTCCTTGCTTGCTCCGTGTCTTGTTTCCTTGGGGAGCTTTGTTCCTGGCTATTTTAGCCTTGGGAAAGTGGCTGATCCAGCACAAATCTCAGTACTGGGTCACCTATTCCAGCCTTGATTTAGGCATTGAGGCTTGGCATGCTCTGCCCTTTGCAGCTTCCAAAGCTGGGTTACCTTGTCAGACTCACAAATGGGGCTGGGAGGGACCTTAAAGCTCATCCAGTGCCACCCCCTGCCACGGGCAGGGACACCTTCCACTGTCCCAGGTTGCTCCAAACCCAGTCCAGCCTGGTCTGGAACACTTCCAGGGATCCAGGGGCAGCCACAGCTCCTCTGGGCACCCTGTGCCAGTCCCTGGCTGTGCCTCAGCCTCTGAGCTGTGCCTGGCAGAGGCTCTCTGGCCACACTCCATCGATTTGGAGGAGAGACAGTGGATTTGGGGGGATGTGGAGGAGGCAGCGTGTCCCCAACAGGGAAGGAGCCTGTCCTTGGAGAGGAGCTGGTGTCCCTGGAGCTGACAGAGCAGGAGCAGAGGAGCTTCATGCAGGATGATCCCCAGCCCTCTCCAGCCCTGGCTGGGTCACTCCTGCCATGGAGTCAGGAGTGCAGATGGTTTCAGTTTGCAGTGTGCACGTTCCTGCTGGCTGGGGTGAGGCAGGAGTGTGCTCCTACTGTGCCAGGCTGGCAGGGACAGAGAGGGAACGGTTCTGTGGCTGCTCCTGAAGGGACACTGAGGAGCTCCTGAGCCTGAGGAAGCCGTGCAGCACAAGGTGCAGTGCTGGCAGAGAGGAGGTCATGGTTTAATGGTGCTGGAGATTTCCTGGGTCTGCTGGTGTCAGTAGCTGGGCCTGAGCCCAGGTGTGCCAGAGACCAATGGCCCCTGGGCTGTGCCAGCTCTGGGGTGGCAGCAGGGCCAGGGCAGTGCCCGTCCCCTGTGCTGGCACTGCTGGGGCACCTCCAGTGCTGGGGGCAGCTCTGGGCCCCTCCTGCCAGCAGAGACCTGGAGGGGCTGGAGCGTGTCCAGGAAAGGGAATGGAGCTGGGAAGGGAATGGAGCCCCAGGAGGGGCTGAGGGAGCTGGGAAGGGAATGGAGCCCCAGGAGGGGCTGAGGGAGCTGGGAAGGGGCTCAGCCTGGAGAAAAGGAGGCTCAGGGGGGACCTTGTGGCTCTGCACAAGTCCCTGACAGGAGGGGACAGCCAGGGAACAGGGAGAGGACAAGGGGAAATGGCCTCAGGCTGGGCCAGGGCAGGCTCAGGTTGGACATCAGGAGGGATTTCTGCATGGAAAGGGTGGTCAGGCCTTGGCAGGAACTGCCCCGGGAGGTTTGGAGTGCTCATCCCTGCAGGTGTCCAAGGAATGCCTGGATGTGGCCCTCAATGCTCTGGGCTGGTGACAAGGTGGGGATCAGTCACAGGCTGGACTTGATGGTCTGGGTTTATCCAGCCTCAGTGATCCTGGGGTTCTCTGCCTGTAACACTCCTGCAGCAGGGAATTCTTTGGCTGGAGGAAATATCCCTCTGGAGACAGGCTCAGCTGAGCTGGGAACAGAGGGACCAAACCCATGCTCTGTAGGTGATGTGTCCCAGCCCTGCCTGGCAGCTGCTGAGGCTTCCCCTGAGGCCGGACAAATGCCAGCTGTGTCTGCTCCAGCACTTGTGACTTGTCAGCCTGCCCCAGGTGATGGCTGGCCCTGGCAAACGAGAGATCTCAGTATCCAAACTCTAGTGCTTGTTTTGAGGCCATGGAGCAGGATTTGTGTGTCCACATGCCAAGGGAAAAGCAATCCAGGCACCCTGCTCTGGTTGGGTGTTGAATGTCCTCTGCCAGACCCCAACGCTGTGTTACTGTCAGGTGTGGGGTGTCCCCTGCCAAGAAAGCTGCAGCCAGGCACTGCTATTTCAGAGTGGAAACTTGCAGTTGGATGCCAGAGGTCGAGTTCTTAACAGCTGTCTGCCAATGGCCTTGTGGACAGCTTCTGGGCAACCTCCTTCTGTAAATGTATGGGAGAGTGTGAAATGGGGCCCTTGGGAGTGTTCACAGAGGTGTCTGTTCTGCTTTGCTTCCTCTGCTGGAGAGGGACTTTGGACATGGGTCTGCAGGGAAAGGGTCATGTTTCTAACACTGTCTGAGAGGCCTTGATGGAATTGGGAATTTGTAAATGTTGCTGGCAGGGTGGAAAGGGGCCACCAGGAGTGTTCACAGAGGTCGCTGCTTGTTCTCTGCTGGGAGGGCTTGGACATGGTCTGGAGGAGGGCATGGTTCCACTGGGGAGGGCTGAGGATCATTGGATAGAATTGGCCCAAGGCAGGCGTGGGCCCCTGCAACAGGGTGCCAGCAGCTGTGGCTCCCTGGATCTCTGGCAGTGCCCAAGGCCAGGCTGGACATTGGGGCTTGGAGCAACCTGGGACAGTGGGAGGTGTCCCTGCCATGGCAGGGGTGGCACTGGATGGGCTCTGAGATCCCTTCCCACCCAACCCATTCCATGGATCACTGTTTCTATTGGCTTCGAAGGCAGCTCAGGCTCGTACAGACTGTGCCCCTGCAGGAGTGTCCCCTGTCACAGCTCCTGCCATGTCCCACAGCTCCTCTGCCACAGCCACAGCTGTGTTTCCAGTGAGGGCATCCCCTGGATCCCTGGCAGTGCCCAAGGCCAGGCTGGACATTGGGGCTTGGAGCAACCTGGGACAGTGGGAGGTGTCCCTGCCATGGCAGGGGTGGCACTGGATGGGCTTTAAGGTCCCTTCCCATCCAAACCATTTTGGGATTTGATGATTCTAAGTGAGGACACAGCTCTGCAGCTTCACGTGTCCTTGGCAGTTGCAGCCAGCTCTGATGGTTTGTCCCTGTCTCTCTGTATTCCAGTCACGTGCCCTGCCTCCTCTGTAGCCTTTTCTCTCCCAGCCTTGTCTGAGCTGCTTGTGATTCCACGTTGTCCAGCTCTACCCCAAGGGATCCTGTCCTCTGCTGGTGTCTCTGGTGTGATGGAGCTGCAGGTGACAATTCCAGGGGCTGTGATCCCTGTGTGGCTCTTTGATCCAGGTCCTGTAGGAGCAGGGAAGGTGTTGGGGTGACAGGTGTTGTGCAGGAGGCTCTGGCTGCACATGAGTGTCTGCTGCCCTGCTTTCCTCGCTGTGAAGCACAAGTACAAGGCTTTGTCATGATGCCACGTGGGCCTCAGGCATTCCTGGGATCTTATCCTCAGGGATCTTGATCTGGGGTAAATGCCAGCAGAGGAGGAGGTGGGAATGCCACTCCTTACCTGAGGCACAGGAGGAATGGAGAGGGCAGGTGATGACACGTGTCATGTTTGAGTCCAAAGGTGGACCATGCTGGTGGTTCACCCCAGAAACTTCTGGAACCAGCATGAGTTCAGCAGGGGGAAACTGAAATGAAGCTTGGGAAGGACCTTTTATAGCAAAGCTGCTGCTCCAAAAACCCTCAAACCCTTCCATTCTGTGTGTCTGAGCAGGAGCTGGTGGTGGCCTTAAGGGACCTAAAGATGCCCTTTGAATGCTGTTTATTAGAGCTGACACTCTAAGGAGGGAAAATGATGGATACTACATCCATTTGGATAGTGGGAATCCTGGGTGAGGGAGCAGCAAATGGGCCTCTGATCCATGGTATTGGCAGGCCTCATCTGCAGAAAATCCTTCCCACATTTGATTATTCAAATTCTTAAAGAGTTTTGTTACAGGGAAACCACTCTATTCCTCATTTCCAATGTTAGATGGAAAGGATGTTCAGAGGCGAGCTTGGAGACCTGGGGAACTGCACCCAAGGGTCAGGCTTCAGGGATTGCAGTTTATTGTGGAAAGCATTTTCCTTCTGGATGCTCTCTTCCCTTCCCTGCACCCTTCTTCCAGGTGGGAACCCAGCTGCTGCTCCCATCTGTGCCCTGAAGAAGAGGGTGCTCTGCTGCTCAACCAGAAATCCCATTCCTCCAGACTTGGAGAGCCACGGGGAGCAGGGCTGTGCAGATGCTGGGCTGTGGGAAGCAGATGGCTGGGAGCTGTTCCTGGCAGGATTCTCTAGGCTGCTCTGCAGACAGGAGCCCTGAAGAGATCTCTGCAGGATGTTCAGAAACACCGATGGCAGCTCAGACCGATGGAACATCAACACCGGGAGCAAGGGAAGCAGGAAAGGGAAGGGTTTTGCTGCTGGGCCATGGCCCTGAGGCTCAAGGCCACAGTGATTAAAGGCCACCCCCCAGCCTGCCAGCTCGGCTTTTCCATAGCAGGAAGGGTGAGAAGGAGGGGAAGCCTTTGAGCCCAGCTCTGGAATCACTTAACTCCTTCCCCAAGGGCTCCTCTAATTGCTCTGAGGCAGCGGGGTGTGTGCCTGCCATTAAACACATGCAGCTTCCCAAGGTGCTGCCTGGCACCTGCTGAGCACCTCCTAGACTCTGTAATTTCCAAGTTAGAGCTGGTTTTATTCTTTCTTCTCCTTTTCTGTGATTTAATTCAGGGGTTTGAACCGCTGCCCAGCTTAGTGTGTCCCTTGCAGCTCTCGTGGTGTGAGCAGTGCCGTGGTTGGAGGAGACAGCAGCAGTGCTCATGGATTAACTGGGAGCGACTCAGCTCACGAGCCTTGGCTGAGCTTCTCCCCTGTGCTAAGCAATGAGATGAGGGGAAGGGATTTATGCTGCTTTCTAGGGACACTTCTGACGTGCTGGAGGGTTTTGATGGGTGATGAGCTGGTGCCACTCCTGGGACTTGCTCTGGCTGTGTTTGCATCTCTTCACCCAGAGCAGCCCTGAAATTGCTGCTGAGGTGCTGCTGGTTTCTGAGCAGTGGCCTTTGCTCTACAGGGTGTCAAAGGTACTGAACCATGTTTTGGTGGGGGAATCCCAAACTCGCCTGTTTTAGCCACACAGTGGTGGTGATGAAGCTCTTTGTGGTCAGGACCTACTGCACCTTCAGTCCCCAGTGGGTCCTGCAGGGTTTCTAGGAGGAACTTCAAACCTTTGTGGGTTTTTGTATGAGACAATGACTCGTCCAGGCACAGGCAGCTTGTGGTTGTGTTGGCTACCACACCTCCCCATGACACTTCCAGGGGTGGAACAGCCACAGCTTCTCTGTGCTAGGGCCTCACCATCCTCCCAGGGAATATTCCTTCCCAATATCCCATCCAGCCCTGCCCTCTGGCAGTGGGAGCTGTTCCCTGGGACCTCCATCCCTGTCCCCAGTCCCTCTGCAGCTCTCCTGGAGCCCCTTCAGGCCCTGCCAGGGGCTCTGAGCTCTCCCTGGATCCTTCTCCTCTCCAGGTGAGCACCCCAAGCTCTCCCAGCCTGGCTCCAGCCCTGGAGCAGCTCTGGGGGCTCCTCTGGGCTCTGTCCAGCAGCTCCAGGTCCCTGTGCTGTTGGAATGCCCAGGGCTGGGGCAGCTCTGCAGGTGGGCACTCACCTGGGCACAGGGGCAGAATCCCCTGCCCTGCTGCCCACACTGGGGGATCAGCCCAGCACTGGGGGCTTCCCCATGGCAGCACACACTGCCAGGTGCTGTCCATCTTCCTGGGCTCCTTGTCCTGTCCCACAGCAGGAGCCCTCTGGGCTCTTTCCTTGATGCAGGACACAGCTCCTGCTGTGCCCATTTCCTGCTGCACACATCCTGCAGCCTCAGGCCCACCTGAAGCAGGAGGTTGCTGTTCCCAGCTGGTGGCTGGGGCCCTCTGCTAAAAGCAGATTTCTCATGGATGTGAGCCCAGGGGAGCAGCAGGAAGCTGCATTGCCAACCCCAGCTGTCAGTGTGGGCACTGAGGTGCCGTGATGAGCAGCCACAGGCCTGTGGAGAGGAAGGAGCAGTTGAAGTGGTGACAAGTGCTAAGCCTGCTGGTGCCTTTGGCTGGGTGGCTTTTCCAGCACTCTCTCCTTGGCATGCAAAGCAGATCTGGGTCCCAGTTTATGCCTTGAGTGTTGCAAGGTGTGCATAACTCTCGCTTAAACAGAGCGTGGGCTGCTTGTCAGCCCATCTTGGGGCTCTTTAATTGCACTGAAATTTTGCTGCAATGTTTACTGGTGTCTGTTGAGTCTTGGCTGCAGGGAATTCCTTCAGAAAAGTTACTCATTGCTAATGAACAGCGAGTCTTTGGCTGTCCAGAGGGTTTGGAAGAGAACTGGGAGGGCATTGTGGAAATTCAAGTATCACTTCCCGTGGCTGGCTCCAAAAGTGCCCATGTTACAAGGATTTGTGTCAGTGACCTGACCCACTCTGCTTCACATCTTGCACAAAGCTGGGTGTCAAGTGTGGGGTTTTTCCTGTTAATTGTGAATTTCTTTTTTGTGGACAGGGAGGATGAGAGAGAGGCAGAAATGTGCTTTGGAAAAAAAGGTTAAAACCTTTATAAAATGTTGAAACATAGGGATAGCATTGCCCCTCCTTCCCTGCAGTGCCTTGCTTTACCTGGAATCATCTCCTGATGTGTCTGGGCTTTTGGCTTCCTTGAATAGAAAAGTTCAACTTGATTTCTTTTTCTAGGGATTGTAAGAAATTCTCTTTTATTCCGCTGACTTGTGCATTGACACAGAATCCCAGACTGGTTTGGATGGGAAGTGCCTTAAAGATCATTTAATTCCAACCCCTTACCATGGGCAGGGATGCATTCCACTATCCCAGGGCGCTCCAAGCCCCATCCAGCCTGGCCTTGGGCACTGCCAGGGATCCAGGGGTAGCCACAGCTTCTCTGGGCACCCTGTGCCAGGGCCTGCCCACCCTCAAAGGGAATAATTCCTTCCTAAGGCCTAATCTAAACTCACTCTCCTTCAGCTTCAGGCCATTCCCCCTGTCCTGTTGTTGGGATCAAATCCAAATCAAATCCAGAGGGACTGAGGTCTTGCCAGTGTTTGACCTCCCTGGAGGCTCATGGCCTCCGTGAGGGGCATCCCAGCCTGGAGGTGCCAGAGCAGCTCACTGACCCTGCAGGCAGCAGGTTTTGGGATATGCCCTTGGGGAGGGCACAGGGCTGTGGAAGTTTTTGGGTGGTGAGAGGCTGCTGCCTTCTCTGCTGTCACTGCCTTGCTCTCCTGGTCCCTCCTGTTCTCTTTGGGCACACAGAGATGGTCTGATCCCCCTCTCAGGTATGTCCCCCCTATTTTTCTGAAGCCCAGACCAGCTCTGGCAACATAGGAAATTCTTCTGGCTGTCCCAGTGTTATTGTAACAAGTTTCCTTTTCCTGCATTTTTGACTCTGCCTTTTTCCCCCCTCCCCCAAGTCACTGCTCTGATCCCTGGATTGCCACTCCAGGGGTTCATTGCTGACTGATCCTCTCCTGCCTGCACCCTGAAGGTTCATCATTGCCAGCCCTGAGCTCACCATCTGTGCAGCCCTGTGCAGCTGATCACCTCCCACTGCAGCAGAAGCAGTGCTGACCCATATTCATGGATCTTTGCTGCTCCCAAGCACAGAGAGCTGCTGGATGCAGCTGGAATTGGCAGGCTGCTCACCAGAGCCTGCCATCAACGCCAAGTGTTGATGTATCCATGGGGAAATGAGTTCCCCTGCACCAACACAACAGTGGGATGGGGTCAGGACTTGGTCAGCTCCTTCCCACCCTGGTGTGATTCCAGTGCCAGGACAGAGCCACAGCCTGCTGGAGGGAGAGACTGCCCTGAATTCTGCCCTGGCAGGGTGGGCAGGCCCTGGCACAGGGTACCCAGAGCAGCTGTGGCTGTTTCATCCCTGGCAGTGTTCCAGGCCAGGCTGGATGGGGCTTGGAGCACCCTGGGATAGTGGAAGGTGTCCCTGCCATTGAAGGAGTGGCACTGGATGGGCTTTAAGCTCCATTCAATCCAAAGCAATCTGAGATTCCATGAATCTCCCAGCTGATGTCTGAGAAGCAAGGCTGTGAATATCAGAGTGTGTTGGCAGGGCAGGAATGTGCTTTTCCCAATGAATTAGCACGTGCTGTGGGGGCTGGGGGGGCTTCTGCTGAGTGTGGCAGTTCCTTATTGAGGAATGGGGCTCTGGCCTTGCTGGGACCCTGCAGGTGTTCACTCCTGGGCTCCTGCCAACAAGAGAGAATTCTCTGCTGTAATTCCTGTAGGCAGCTTTGGGAAGAGAAAGTTGGATCCTGGAGCAGCTCTGGGCCCCTCCTGACAGGAGAGACCTGGAGGGGCTGAAGTGTGTCCAGGGAAGGGAAGATGGAGGGAATGGGCCAGAGGGGATGAGGAGCTGGGAAGAATGGACCCAGGAGGGGCTGAGGGAGTGGAGGAGACCGGAGGTGGGGCTGGGAAGGAATGAGCCAGGAGAGCTGAGGGAGCTGGGAGGATGGAGCCCAGGAGGGGCTGAGGGAGCTGGGAGGAATGGAGCCCGGAGGCTGAGGGGCTGGAAGGGCTAGCTGGAGAAAAGGAGGCTCAGGGGGGACCTTGTGGCTCTGCACAAGTCCCTGACAGGAGGGGACAGCCAGGGAACAGGGACAGGACAAGGGGAAATGGCCTCAGGCTGGGCCAGGGCAGGCTCAGGGTGGATGTTGGGAACAATTCCTTCCTGGAAAGGGCTGTCCATCCCTGGCACTGCTGCCCAGGGTAGTGCTGAAGTGTCCATTCCTGGAGGGATTTAAAAGCCCTGTGGATGTGGCACCAGGGGATATTGGACAGTGGTGGCCTTGGCAGTGCCAGAACATTGTTTGACTCGATGTTTGGAGAGAATTTCTCCAGCCTCAGTGATTCTGTGACTTTGTGCTGTATTTTGGAGCATCTTTCATTGCTGGATGTCTGAACCCTGCACAGTGCAACCCAGGCAGGAGGAGGGACACACTGAAAATGCAGCTGGGACAGACAGCCAGGACATCCACATCCTTCCTCAGCTTCCAAACCCACGGGCTCATGTGGTGGGTGCAGCTCTGCACTGCCAACACTCTCCCTTCTGCTGCCAGCTGAGAAGTGACCTTGGAAAAGGCAAACAGGGCTCGAGTTAATCAGTACCATTAAAGGGTGAGGTGACTCCTCACACGCTGGCCAAGGGTGGGCATAGGGCAAACGTGCCTTGTTTTACCTGGCACGGCTCTGCTCGCTTCCATTTGCTGGGATTGGTTGAGTTTTCTGCCTCCTGCCTTATCTTGAGCCTGAGGGGAGAAGGTTCTTAGCCTTGTGCCCTCTTTGTATTTAAGGAGATTTGTAGGGAGCAGCCTTGTGGACTTGCTGGAGCAGCTCTGCTGAGTGCCCTGATCCTGCCTGGAGCAAGATGGGATGTGCAAATCCATCTTTGTGCTGTCCTCAGCCCAGGTGCCACCAGTGCTGTGCTGCCCCAGCCCACCTGGGTGTCACACCCCAACACCTCTGGGCCCAGACAGTGGTGATGGTGTGAATCATCCAGGCACATGGTGGGATTCTTGGCATGTCCTCTGCAGGGTCAGGAGCTGGACGTGGTGACCCATGTGGGTCCCTCCCAGCTCAGGATTCTCCAGGATTCTGTGGCAGTGTTTGTTCTGCTGCTGGCTCTGGGTAACCAGATTACTTCAAAGCAGAATTGTTTTTTCCGGGACAGGAAGACTATTAGTAGAATCTGGGCTATAAATCTGTATTTTTTTCCTCTTTGGACACATAATTGGATCTCCCAGAGGTGTCCTGGTTGCAGGATTAATGTTAGGTTGAAGCCATACAAGCCATTTGTGTCTGTAAATCCCATAACGACGCCAGCCAGCTCGTCTGCGATGGCACCACAGCCACCGGGCCTGTCCCCAACTCTTGGGGTGCCTGTGGCTCCCTGGAGCCATCCTGGCATGGACAGGAGGCTCCTGTGTGCTGCCAGGGGTTGTTGCTGCTGGTTTTGCTCTTTCCCTGAGGAGTTCTGACCCAATCCCAAGGGAGCTGTCTGGGCTGGTTGGCTCCTCCCTGCAGCCCTGAGGAGAAGCTGTGTCTGTGAGCACGGAGCTATTTTAGAGCAGGGCCCTTTACAAATGCCTGGCTGCTTTGGGAAGGAGGCTCTGGGGTGTTTGAAATTCCTTCTGGGCACTTCTCCTTTTCCTTTAACCTTCTTTCCCTGAAAAAGGGGCAGAAATCCAGAGTCCAGGCTGGTGGGAATCACTGGTCGTGATAGAAGAATGATTTATAGAGGGATGTGAGTCACTAGACCAGTGTGTGGAGGTCCAAAATACAGAAGGTGACACTGATTTCCAGTGAGGATGAGGTGAGGGAATGATGGAGCCAGTGCCAGGCTCAAACACTGCTGGGTTTGGGGTTGACAAGTGAAGAGGTGGAAGGGACAACTTTAGTAGTTTGTAAGGAAGACCCTGACAGGAAAAGCAGCTGGAGGAGGCTGAGCATGGCCAAGATGTCTTGGGATCTGTCCCTGAAGGTGCCTGGCAGCTCATTGGTATTCTGGGAGCAGCTGTCCTGGGCAGGCAGCCGTGTCCTGGCTGTCCAGAGCGCTGTCCCCAAGGGTGGCAGCCAGCCTGGCACCAGAGCTGCCCTGGTTCTGTCTCTGTGCCCCAGGGTGTCCCCAGAGTGGGCCCAGCATGGCTGGCCTTGCTCAGCACACAGAGGAGTGCCCTGGCTGGAGCCTGGCAGGAGCTGGGGGCATAGGAAGGATCTGAAGCTGTGGGAGAGAATCCAGAGGGGCACAGACCCAATGGGGAAGGGTCTGGAGGGGGCACACAGGGAGTGCCTGAGGGCACTTGGCTTGTTCAGCTGGAGAAGAGACTGAGAGGAAGCTCATGGATGTCATCAGCTTCCTCCTGAGGGGCAGCTCTAACTCTGTGACAGGGACAGGACCCAAGGGAACCACTGGAGCTGTGCCAGGGAGGTTTAGGGTGGATATTGTGAAAGGTTCTTCCCCCAGAGGTGCTGGGCACTGCCCAGGCTCCCCAGGGAATGGGCACAGCCCCGAGGCTGCCAGAGCTCCAGGAACATTGGGATAATGCTCTCAGGGATGTGCAGGGTGGGATTGTTGGGGGTCTGGGCAGGGACAGGGGTTGGACTCCAGCATCCCTGTGGGTCCTTTCCAACCCAGGATATTCCATGGTTGCATCAGCAAACCTCTGCAGAGCAGCTGCCCTTTCTCCAACAAACTGCTCTTGCCAGCTCTTTGAGTTCTGCAAGCAAGGTGGGAACATGTGTGGCCATGGGGAAAAGTTGTTTATTGAATATTGTCCCCAGCTCTTGCAGGGAGAGAGGGAAACTTCCCAAGCCATGAGCCTGGTGAAACTTCCCTGAGGTACCTTCCAAGCACGGGCACGGAGGCTCTGGAGCTCTTCCCCTGCCTCACTCCAAGCCTTGCATCTGTTTTCTTGTTCCAGGCTGTTTTGGGGATAATGAGATTAAATCAGTCTCTCCTCCTCCCCTAACTGGTGCTTCAAATCCTATTATCTTGTAAAGCATTTGGAATTCTGCCCCCCAAAATTGCATTAAGCTGAGATTGGAAATTCCTTGTGGCTTAGAGTTGCCTCCATACGGCTTTGGGGTTTGTTGCTTCTTGCTCTGCAGCTCCTGTGGGGACACAACCTCTGGGGCTGAATCCCAGGGAGATGGACTGACCCTGCACAGGGAGGGGGTACAGAAATCCCTGCCAAGGATGGGATTCACCCAGGAGGAGCAAATGCTGTAAGATGGGACCCCAGCAAGACCCATCTTGGTCCCTTATCCCTTCTTGGTCCTGGTGTGTTTCTTGGGGGTTTCTTTGCCCTTTCCCACCACTTCTGGGCTTCCAGGGAAAATGGGGAATGCAGACAAGGAGAGGAACAGGTTGGAGCAATCCATGGGTGCAGTGACAGGAGCTGGTTCAAGGCCATGGGCTGGGGGATCACTTGGAGCTGCTCTTTGCTGAGGAGTTTCCTTTTACCAACCAAACCAAATGTGGTACCAACCAAATGTTGGAATGAGTCCAGAGGAGGCCACAGAGCTGCTCCATGGGCTGGGGTCCCTCTACTCTACTCTGGAGCCAGGTTGGGAGAGCTGGGGGTGCTCACCTGGAGAGGAGAAGGATCCAGGGAGAGCTCAGAGCCCCTGGCAGGGCCTGAAGGGGCTCCAGGAGAGCTGCAGAGGGACTGGGGACAGGGATGGAGGGACAGGAGCCAGGGAATGGCTTCAAAGTGGAAAAGGGGATTTGGGTGGGATATTGGGAAGGAATTCTTGGCTATGAGGGGGTGAGGCCCTGGTACAGAGTGCCCAGAGCAGCTGTGGCTGTCCCTGGATGCCTGGTTGGGCCTTGGTCCCCTATCAGGTTGGATCCCCGTGGGGCTGGGAGCAGCCTGGCACAGTGGGAACTGTCCCTACCCATGGCAGGGGCTGGCACTGGAGTTTCTGGAAGGTTCCTTCCCACACAAACCACTCTGGGATTCTGTGGTTGGGACTGGACTCAGGCAGATGCTGTGCTGGAGCTGGGGGTGCTGTCCCAAGCAGGTGGGTGAGCAGCAGGTTCTGCCCAGCCCAGCACCGAGCATGTGAGCCCAGGAGTTTGGTAGCCTATGGAATTGTTCTTGGCATTCTTATCAAAGTGTTCCTGGGAGAAGAGGACTTTAGCCAGGGTAATCTGTGTTTGGAAGGGGCTGGGAGAGCAGATAATGGCTCGTGCTGCTCTTGAGAGCCAAATGATGTCAAATTTTAACTTTCTATCTGGAAGTTGTTTCATGCCTTGTCTAGATCATTGATTTTTATTTCTATTTCTATTTCCCCTACCACAAACACACCCTGAGCACCTCAAATGTTATGAAAGTGATGGGGTGAGGGATAAGAGCTCTCCCTCCCCATTCCCAAAGCTGCCTTTGGTGAAATCTCAGCTCCTCAGTGGAGAGGGGCCCTCTGAGACCCATCCTGCTCAAGGGGCTCCCAGTCCCACTGCTGGAAGTGAGGATGGAGACTGGGACCAGCAAGGGAACAAAGGGGTCACAGCAGAGCAGGTGACAGATGGCACTGTTGGGGGGACCCAGAGCATTTCTCCTCATCCAGGTGGGGCAGAGCAGTTGGAAGCAGTTGAAAGGATCAGCATTTTGCTCCTTGCTTGTGTCCACTCAGAGAGCTGGAGCTGGCATCTCCAAAGGCTGGGGGGTACATCAGGAGTCCTGTGGGGGTTCCACACAGATGTGGCTCAGAAGGTTCCAGATGTCTGGCTGTTTCTGCAGGTTGCTGGAGCCCTAACTGTTGGTTTTTGTTTCCCTTTCCCAGTACAGCGCCGTGGACAGCAACCCCCTGTCCCTGTATGTCATGCATCCCTTCTGGAACGCCGTCGTGAAGGTGAGTCCCTGTCCCACCCTGGGCAGGACAGCACAGCCCAGGCCAGCTCTGTAACACCATCAGCTGCTTCGTTTGTGGTGCCACTAATGAGTGAGGGGCTGCCTGCAGCCTGCCCCCAGTCCCTGAATGCCTGCATCCCACGCTTCCTGCTGCCCCAGGATGCTCCAGCTGCTCCTGGCAGTGTTGTCTAACACCCAGACAGTGCAACCATGGCTGGAGCAGCACCTGCTCCTCAGTCCATGTTTTAATGAGTTCATCTGTTATTTTGCTGCTTTCCCATAGATCTTCCCTACCTGGCTGGCCCCAAATTTGATAACGTTTTCTGGCTTCCTGCTGCTTGTCTTCAACTTCTTCCTCATGGCATACTTCGACCCTGACTTTTATGCTTCTGGTAAGGCTGCATGTTCCTGGTCAGGTGGGAAATCTCCTCTGCTGGGAATTGGTGAGGCCTCTGGGTCTGGGCCTTCCCAAAGTGACTGGGACAGAGGAGGGGATTGAACTTACTGGGTTTTGTGACAAGGACTTGTCAGAGTGTGACACCTTCCCTCTGGCTGCCAGGGAAAGGTGCTCCTGGCTGGCAGCAGGTGGGACAGGGAGGAGGAGACAGCTGGAGTCTTGGGTTGGAATTGGCTCTGCCTGCAGAGCAATCAACCCAGTGCCCTTGTTTGAAAATCTAACAGGAAAATGTTAGGAAGTGCTTCTTCCCTGAAATCAGCTGGTAGAGCCTTGTTTTTCGCATCCCAGCTTGTTCCCCCATTGGCAAAACCACCAGCACATCAGACTAACAAGGCCAAATCCTCTTTCTGAGCTTCATCATTCACAGCTTTAAACTTTTCTAACAGTCCCCATGTTCATCTGTCTGTGAATCCAATAGTTCAGTCGTGTTCCTTTGCACATGGAGGAGTCCCAGGGAAAGCATTAATGCAGTGTGATAATTCTCAGGAGCTTCTCCTCTGTGGTTTTATCTCCCTTAGACCCTGCCAGGTCTGGTTTAGGTTACTCAGGAGAGTTTGTGGAGTTCTAAACTGGACCCATCATCAAAACACAGTTACATGGCAGAAATCTTGCTTTCTTGGGATTGCCTTTATTGGTAGATAAGTCACAGCTGTTGAAGGTTCAGGTGGCACCTGTGGCTGTTGGCCAGGGTTTGGGCTGTTAAGATCCATGAGCCATGGGAACAAAAGCTGTCAGTAGCTCAAGGTGAAAACCCCCAGGACATCAGACATCCAGAATCATGGAATCCCAGAATGGTTTGGGTTGAAGGAACCTTAAAGCCCATCTGGTCCCACCTCCTGCCAGGGGCAGGGACACTTTCCACTATCCCAGGTTGCTCCAAGCCCCAGTGTCCCATCCATCCCTGCCCTCTGGCAGTGGGAAGCCATTCCCCCTTGTCCTGTCCCTCCAGGCCCTTGTTCCACCCTCTCCAGCTCTCCTGGAGGCTCTTTAGGCCTGCAAGGGACTCTGAGAATTCTCTGGAGCCTTCTGTTCTCCAGGCTGGACATCCCCAATTCTCCCAACCTCTCAAAAATTGGCTTTGGAAGGATGGAGAAGCTGATAGCTTGGGACCCTTTCACATACATGTTTTACATGTCCTACTTGGAGAAAGAACTTCTGGTGCTGCTCCAGAATTTTGTGCCTTCCCTCCTCCTTGGATGGCTTTGCAGATGTGATGCCCTCCCTCCCTTTGCTGCTGGAAGGGCACCATCCTGCTGCCCTGAGGAAACAGGAGGTGGCATTTCAGGGGATCACTGTTCCCCCAGAGACCTCCCTGTGCCCTCCTGCCTCTTTCTGCCCTTCTCTTTGGGCTCCCTGATTGCAGCCTACCATGATATCCATTAGGAAATAAATATTAACAGAGGAGAAAGGTGCTGGACAAGAAGAATGGGCTGTTACTCTGCTTCTACCACAACCAACACAGTGTGGGTATTAATCAGCATGCTGAAAGTCCCAAATTAGGTTTTATTTTGCATAGTAGCTTGAATCTGGATTGTGTTCACGTTCATTCCATTTTTCTCATGATACAAAATAAAACATTGTCCATCAGAGGAGAAATTGAAGGTGTGATCCCAGGACATTCACAAAGCCTTGCTGCACGAGTGTGGGTATGGGGTGAGGTGCAGCCAGCTCTGCTGGCTCGCTGCCTGAGCCGTGCTGGAGGAGGTGGAGGTGCTGGTAGGGAAGAGCTCGGTTTCCATTGGCAGGATGGGACTGGAGACTGGGCGGGGAATCCTGGCATGTTCCTGCGGGGGCAGGGAGTTGCCACATCAAAGAGGCTCCACTTGATGCTCTGTGAGCCAGTGACTGACTGAGGAGTGTCCTCTGCACACACTTCCACACAGCCTGCAGTGGCACTGCAGAACTGGCCCCAGTTCTCAGATCCCATGATTTTAGAGAGCTGGGAACAAAGGGCAAATATATCCTGAAAGGCAAAGTCCTCACTGACCTGGTTTCATGAGCTGATATGGGGCAGCTCTGCCATCACATCCTGCAAAGCTCACATCCCAGATTCACTGTTTGAGTCCTCGTGGCTGTGCTTTTTGGGCCAAAATAAACCCTCAGGAAGCACATCCTGAACTGTCCTGACTCTGGTCTGTCTGATCCCTGCAGCTCCTGATCACCAGCACGTTCCCAATGGTGTGTGGATCGTGGTGGGGCTCCTCAACTTCATGGCCTACACGTTAGGTAAGAGTTTTCAGGGTCACCCACTCATGCTGTGAGTGTGTTCCCTCTCTCCCCATGGGAAGTGTTATATTGTGTGCTCCCAGCAGTTTCTGGGAGCTGCTTTGCAATGTGGAGATAAGGAAGTTGTCTCTGAGCATCTGATGGGAAAGGAGGATACTGGAACTGACTTTGAGATGAACTTTGAAACTCTGTCTTGGGTCTGCTCTAAATAATCAGAGAATCCCAGAATGGTTTGGGTTGGAAAGGACCTGCAAAATCCTCTGGTTCTACCCCCTGCTATGGGCAGGGACACTTTCCACTATCCCAAATGTGGGAAATGAATTTGTAGAGAATTCTTAAAGTCTCATAAAGGTTCACCTAGTATGTATTTGTTTGTAAACAAACAAAACACGCCTATGTAAACATGCCGAATCCAACACCAGGTTGCTCCAACCCCCATCCAGGCTGGCCTTGGACACTTCCAGGGATCCAGGGGCAGTCACAACTTCTCTGGCCAACCTGTGCCAAGGCCTCACAGCCAAGAATTCCTTCCCAATATCCCACCCAAATTTCCCCTTTTCCACTTTGAAGCCATTCCCTGTGTCCTGTTCCTCCATCCCTTGTCCCAAGTCCCTCTCCAGCTCTCTTGGACCTCCTTTAGGCACAGGAAGAGGCTGCTCTAAGGAATGTAAAGAAAATATAAGGAAATAAATATAATCTCATCAGACTGTTCCATTTCCAGCCTCCCATGGAGCAGGGGATGGGGAGTCCACTCACTGACTGAGGGTGGAGGTGGGGAAAGCTGCTGTTCCCTGGCCCATTGCTTTGTGTGGAGTGTCCAGGAGAGCTCCATGTGTAGGAATGTGCCCCCTGTTGAGGGAGTGACTAAATTATTCTTTATCTGCTTAAAAAGGCAAAAAGCCCAGAAGTTTCTCTCCCAGTTTGGTACAAAAGACACCTCATAGGACCTTTTGGACTTCCACTCAAGCCTGGTGCTGTCTGATTAGACAGAGGCCAAGAGGTCCCACCTAGGTAATTCACTAGAAAAAGAAGAGAACAAAGGAAATGATCACTTTTGTGGGGTATTTTAGCAGCAGCAAGAACCTCTTGCCCCTGGCTTGGGTTTTTCTCCATAAGAGCTTTGTTATTTTGCCTTTTATTAAACAGTTTTCTGTTTCCAACACTACCTCAGAAGCCATCCTGCTAATTTTATGCCGTTCTGGGTAGCTGAGCTATCTCAGGTGTGATATATTTCTCTGAGAGCTCCTAAGCCCTGGCTCAAAGACTAACACATCATCCATTTTCCTCTCCCTCTTCCCAGATGGTGTTGATGGGAAGCAGGCACGCCGGACCAACTCCAGCACCCCCCTGGGAGAGCTCTTTGACCACGGCCTGGACAGCTGGGCCTGCGTGTACTTTGTGGTCACCGTGTACTCCACCTTCGGCCGGGGCTCCACCGGCGTCAGCGTCTTCGTGCTCTACCTCCTGCTGTGGGTGGTCTTGTTTTCCTTCATCCTCTCCCACTGGGAGAAGTATAACACAGGGATTCTCTTCCTGCCCTGGGGATATGACATCAGCCAGGTGGTGAGTTGACGCCCTGAGAAGGTGCTGGGTGCAGTGCTGCCCACTGAGGGGTGTTCTGCTGTGGATCCAAAGCATTGTCAATCATGGAGTCAGTCCATGGACAGGGACTCTCCATGACAAACAAGGCTTGAAGGATGGACATGGCCTTGGCTCCCCTCTCCCTGCTTCCTGCATGTTCTGCCCACTGGAGTGGTTGCTTTATGTAGTTCCCTACGTGGTAGCAGTGTGGGTAAAGCCTGGAAGCTTGGGATGCCTTTTGGCACTAGCAGGATCTTGCTCAAAACTTCAGCAGAGGTAATTGGCTTGTTAATTGCTGTTCCTGAAGCAAAGATCCCTGGGGAGGTGCCCCTCCAGACCATGGTCACTGGGCAGTGGGTGTTGAGACTGATGGTGATGGACCCCTTGGGGTGTTGGTGTGTCCATCCCTCCTTAGGGAATTCTCTGCAGGGAGCTCTTCCTGAGGAGAACTGGGAGCTGGGGATGAGGCAGCTCACCTGGGTTGCTGGCAGTGCCTTCCTCCAGCCCAGGCTGCTCCAAGCTTTGTCCAGCCTGGCCTTGGACATTTCCAGGGATGAGGGAGCCACAGCTTCTCTGAGCTTCCACCCTCATTGTAAAAAAGCTTCTTCCTTTTTCCTCATTAGCTTACGTCCATTTATTTATCCTCTGGTTTGTCAGATGCTGGGTGGGAAATGCACCGAGTTGGAAGGAGAGTTCAATTAATGCAGCTGCATTAATTGGAATAATCATTTCTCCTACTACAAGCAGACCAGAGCTGGGCCCTGACTGTACTCTGATCCTTTCTCCCAAAATGTTGCTTAACCCAGGTCTTGGAGCTGCCTGCTGGAGAAAGGCAGGGGTGGAGGGCAGAGCAGCGTGTTCCACCCAGCTTCAGGGGACTATTAAAGCTGAAATAGCCCTGGTGAGCTTCTCCTGTAATCCAGCAGCTGATGGATAAGGAAGAGTCCCTGAATGACCCCTCCAGGGTCACTGCAACTTGTGTAAAACCTGTGCTGTGGTCACCTCGAGAGTTCAAGGCTGTGCTGGGGCATCTCTGCTGCAGCTCCTGCTCATGTCCTCCTCATGGAATCAGTGAGGTTGGAAAAACCCTCTGAGACCATCGAGTCCAGCCTTGTCCTCAGCACTGCCAAGGCCACCACTGGCCCATGGCCCCAAGTGCCACTTCCACGTGGTTTTTATATTCCTCCAGGGATGTGACTCCACCACCTCCCTGGGCAGCCCCTGCCAAGGCCTGAGCACCCTTTCCATGCAGAAATTCCTCCTGACGTCCACCCTGAGCCTGCCCTGGCCCAGCCTGAGGCCATTTCCCCTTGTCCTGTCCCTGTTCCCTGGCTGTCCCCTCCTGGCAGGGACTTGTGCAGAGCCACAAGGTCCCCCCTGAGCCTCCTTTTCTCCAGGCTGAGCCCCTTCCCAGCTCCCTCAGCCTCTCCTGGGGCTCCATTCCCTTCCAGCTCCTCAGCCCCCCTGGGCTCCATTCCCTGCAGCACCCTCAGCCTCTCCTGGGCTCCATCCTTCCAGCTCCCTCAGCCCCCTGGGCCATTTCCCTTCCTTCCCTCAGTTCCCTGGGCTCCATTCCTTCCCAGCTCCCTCAGGCCCTCCTGGGCCCTCCATGCCCTTCCCAGCTCCCTCAGCCCCTCCTGGGGCTCCATTCCCTTCCCAGCTCCCTCAGCCCCTCCTGGGGCTCCATTCCCTTCCCAGCTCCCTCAGCCTCTCCTGGGGCTCCATTCCCTTCCCAGCTCCCTCAGCCTCTCCTGGGGCTCCATTCCCTTCCCAGCTCCCTCAGCCCCTCCTGGGGCTCCATTCCCTTCCCAGCTCCGTTCCCTTCCCAGCTCCAGCCCCTCCAGGTCTCTCCTGTCAGGAGGCCCCAGAGCTGCCCCCAGCACTGGAGGTGCCCCAGCAGTGCCAGCACAGGGCATGGGCACTGCCCAATTCAATCCCTGCTCAGCAGCTCGCCCTTCCTACACCTGGTAATGTGGGATATTTGTGGATTTGCTTTATTTTTCTCCTTCCTGCTGGTGGGTAGGACTGAACATGTCATAGCTTAGAGCTGCCTTTCCCTGGAGCTGCCTGGCACACGTGTGGTGCTGCCAGCCCAGGTGCTGCCAGCCAGGTGCTGCCAGACTTGCCCATCTCATTTCTCACCCCTGCTTGTCCTGTGCTTTCTTTCAGACCATTTCAATTGTCTACATAGTGACAGCCTTTGTGGGAGTTGAGGCCTGGTATGCACCTTTCCTGTTTAATTTCTTATATAGAGACCTATTCACTGCAATGATTATTGGTAAGAAACTCCATGTTGAAGCCTGTCTTTTAAACTTCACCTTTTTCCCAAACCCCTGCTAATGACCTGCTAACACTGCTCTGTTTGCTGCCCCCGGGCTGTTGTTGAAGTGACTAATTGAGGGTGTTCTCACAGCCTGAAAATCTTTCCCAGGATTTCAAAACAGGGTTGTCTCCTGCAGAGTTATTTTGGAGAACTTAACTCTGCTCTGCCTGGGCTGACTTCACTCCAGCCAAGCTTAGTTAGTCCTCAGTGAGAGCCTGGGGGTAAAACCAGTGTGGTAAACCCAGAGTTTCCAGGGCATAAAGCCCAATGTGCAGGGGGTGGTGGGACCTGGCTCTCAGTGGAGCCTCCCCAGCCTTGGGCTGGTTTGGAGGGGTCAGGACACTTTTGTTTTGCTGCTCTGGGGCTCCCTCTCACCGCAGAGCCCAAACACAGCGTGGGAGGGAGGTTGCAGCCATGGAGGTGGGTGGGAGCTCTGCTGTTTGGGGATCCTGCCCTCCATCCACCCACCTGAACATTACATCATCATAATAATAATAATAATAAAATTGAAATAAAGGCCCAGCCTCGCTCTCCTGTGATCAGTCAAAATAAGCCACTGCAAAGGGTAGAGCTGAGCTGATGTTGTTCAATGCCATTGCCTAAATCACAAGTTCTGCTCAGTTTATTTTCTGTTTCCCTTCAGGTGTTCTTTGTAATTGCTTAATTTTGAGTTAATTGGTGTGTTAAATGTACTTGCACTTTTATCAGGTAGATGTTCCCAGCTTTCCTTTGACAGCTGTGACTTGACATGAATAATGAATGTGCTTTTCCTATATGAGAAATGGAGCCCAGTTCCCACACGGGGGAGAGGAGCTGGGTTATTAAAGCAGGAATATTTCCAGCTCTGTTCACATGCCTTCTGCTGGATAAACAGGGAAGGAGTTGTGCTGGAATATCATGGATAATGTTGATGGTTCTGATTTAGGTCAGGATTTTTCAGTTATTTGGGTGCTTTGTATCATTTATCCAGTTAAATGACAACTTTTTGGCAACGTGGCCTCTGGAAATGTCTGCACACAGCCAGAGAAACAGCAAATTGTCTTTCTTGTGAAAACTTTTGTGCCCAGCCATGTCATTTGAAGAGTGTGCACTCGTGTCTCATTAGAGTTGTATTATAATTAAGCTTTGTCACTGTTTAAAGCACAAAACCCGAGCTCCTTAATGCAGCCCTTTCAAATGGAAATGTCTTCAACTTACAGCAGACTTTAACTTTTAATTACAGCTCTTGGGCCAGACTTGAGAGCAGCTTCTTCCAAATGTGCTGAGCTATTCCTGGGGCACCAGGAGCTATTTTTGGTGCAGGGAATTTAAAGCAGAGCCCAGCCAGAGCCTCCTGTTCGGGGTGCATGGGGTGTCCCCTGTGCCCTGGGGCACTAACGTGGCACTTTTCTCTTCCAGCCTGTGCCCTCACTGTGACCCTGCCCATGAGCCTGTACAACTTCTACAAGTGAGTTTTGTAGAATCCCAGCAGGGTTTGGGTGGGAAGGGGGTGGAAAATTCATCCAGTGCCACCCCCCTGCCATGGGCAGGGACAGCTCCCACTGTCCCAGGGTGCTTCAGGCTCTGTCCAGCCTGGCCTTGGGCACTGCCAGGGATCCAGGGGCAGCCCCAGCTGCTCTGGGCACCCTGTGCCAGGGTCTCACCACCCTCACAACCAAGAATTCCTAATTCCCAACATCCCATCCATCCCTGCCCTTTGTCAGTGGGAAATTATTCCCCCTTGTCCTATCACTCCAGTCCCTCTGCAGCTTTCCTGGAGCCCCTTGAGGTACTTACTGCAGGCAGCACCAGGGATTTCTCAGTCATTCCATGCATTTTCCTTTCTTTGCTTGTGTTTCAGGGCCTACAAAAACAACACCTTGAAGCACCACTCTGTGTATGAAATCCTGCTGCCCCTGGTGTCCCCGGTGTTGCTGTTCCTGCTCTGCACCACCTGGATCTTCCTGTCCCCCACTGACATCCTGGAGGTCCAGCCCAGGCTCTTCTATTTCATGGTTGGAACAGCCTTTGCCAACATCTCTGTAAGAGCTTCTGCTTTATGCTTGGGGGACTGGAGAATTGGTTAAATTGAGTTTTCACATGTGCTGTGAGCAGCAAAGTGCTGATGGGAAAGGAGTTCCTGCCTCTTTTTGGGGATAAACTTAAAATGGGAAGGCTACATTTTTGGTCAAAATTTAATTTAGCTGCCTAGTGGTAGAATAATGGGAATGTTAAGGTTGGAAAAGCCCTCTGAGACCACTGAGTCCAATTGTCCCCCAGCACTGGCAAGGTCACCCCTGCTCCTGGTGCCACATCTAGGGGGTTTTAAAATCCCTCCAGGGATGGGACTCCACCACTGCCTTTTCCAATGTTTAACAACCCCTTCCATGCAGAAATTCCTCCTGGTGTCCAACCTGAGCCTGCCCTGGCCCAGCCTGAGGCCATTTCCCCTTGTCCTGTCCCTGTCCCCTGGCTGTCCCCTCCTGTCAGGGACTTGTGCAGAGCCACAAGGTCCCCCCTGAGCCTCCTTTTCTCCAGGCTGAGCCCCTTCCCAGCTCCCTCAGCCCCTCCTGGGGCTCCATTCCCTTCCCAGCTCCCTCAGCCTCTCCTGGGGCTCCATTCCCTTCCCAGCTCCCTCAGCCTCTCCTGGGGCTCCATTCCCTTCCCAGCTCCCTCAGCCTCTCTGGCTCCATTCCCTTCCAGCTCCCTCAGCTCTCCTGGGCTCCATTCCTTCCAGCTCGTTCCCTTCCCTGGACACGCTCCAGCCCCTCCAGGTCTCTCCTGGCAGGAGGGGCCCAGAGCTGCCCCCAGCACTGGAGGTGCCCCTGCAGTGCCAGCACAGGGGACAGTGTCACAGATCACACAAGTGACCATCCCCTCTGCTCTGGGGACAAACATCTGTTGCTCCCAGAGCCCACAGCAGGCTCAGGCTCTGTCCCTGTCCCCTCAGTGCCAGCTGATCGTGTGCCAGATGAGCAGCACACGGTGCCAGCCCCTCAACTGGATGCTGCTGCCCATCGCGGCCGTGCTGCTCCTGGTGGTGTCTGGGCTGGCTCCAGGCAGTGAAACGCTCCTGCTGTACCTGCTGACAGCCTTCCTCACCCTGGCACACATCCACTACGGAGTGGTCGTGGTAGGTGACACCTCCTGGGGCTGGGCTGTGGCTGGGAGTGCTGCTGCTTGGGGCAGGGAGTGCTCTGTGTGAAACTGGGAATATGGCTGGGAATGGTTCTGTGAGCTTGTGGGATTTGGGGTGGATTCCTTGTGAGAGGCTTGGGGAGGTTGCATGGAGTTGAAAGGAACTGCACAGGATGTGGCAGGGGCTGTCTTTCCCCTGGGGTGTGTCAGATGAGTGGAAAACCAAGCACAAAATCCTGGAATTTGGGCTGGGAGGGATCTCAGAGCCCATCCAGTGCCACCCCTGCCATGGCAGGGACACATTCCACTGTTCCAGGGTGCTCCAACCCCAGTGTCCAGCCTGGCCTGGGACACTGTCAGGAGTCCAGGGACAGCTACAGCTGCTCTGGATCCATCCCAGCCCCTCCCCACCCTGCCAGGGAACAATTCCTAATTGCCAATATCCCATCCAGCCCTGCCCTCTGGCAGTGGGAGCCATTCCCTGGCTCCTGTCCCTCCATGCCTTGTCCCCAGTCCCTCTGCAGCTCTCCTGGAGCCCCTTCAGGCCCTGCCAGGGGCTCTGAATCTCCCACTGAGGTCTCCAAGGTGCTGAGAGAGCCAGGCTGGAGTGGGGATTTTGCTGCTGGGGGAAGTGGGAACACAGCAGCTCCAGGGCCTCCCTTCCTCCTGTCCATCTGTGCACAGATCCAGGGATTGGTTTCCTCCTCCTTGTTTGGATTAACAGAGAGAACAAACTTGGAGAAGCCCAGAGTCCCACTGGGAAGCTGCTGAGGAAGGAGGACAAGGGGCCTCGTGTCCCAGCTGAAGTGGGGACACCCTCCTTGGGAAGCCCCTTCCCCTGGGAGCCCCAGTTCCACCCCAGAGCCCATGGAGTCGTGTCCCAGCTGTAATTACAGCCAAGGAGTAATAGCCAGGTTGCCTTGTCTTTCCAATTAGTGTAATGAGGCTTCTGGGCAAGAAGGATTTGAATTACTAAGAAGCTTAAATAAATTTGGTCTTGGAATCACAGCTGGAGATGGGGCTGAGCTGGTGGTGTAATCCTCCTGCCCATGCCCTCCTGGGAGATTCCCAGTGCTCTGCTCCCTCTTTCCCTCCCTCTGCCTTTCCAAGGGCCCATCTGTGCCAGCTCCTCTTCACTTTGAGCTGAAGAGTCTTTAAAGGCTTTGGGATTGGGGCTTAATCCCAAACTGCTCTGAATTTGGGGAGAATGATTAGGATTAAAGCCTCTGCCCTGACTGTGTCAAGCTCAGCCTCCTTTTGCAGGAAGTAAATTATCCAGCTCTGACTTTGAATGGATTCAGGAATATTTTATAGAGATATCTGAGATGATCAAATGAATTTAAACAGAATAATGAAGGAGGAGGGTAAAATCCTGCAGGTCTGGGCTCAACATTCCCAACTTCTGCCCTTGGGGAAAAGGGGAGGGGAAAAGCAGAGGGTGAGCCTGCTCCCAGGTGTTGTTTGGGAAGGTTGGGAAGGGAGCAGGGCTGTTCTCTGAGGAACCAGTGCCTGGGATAGGGATGGGGCTGGGCAGGGGTGGGCTGGGCACAGTGGCTGGCAGGGGCTTGGTGGGAACAAGGAGCAGGTCTGGGGCTCTGCCTGCTCTGCTGCTCATGCCTGGGAGCCGGGATAACCCCCCGGGATCCAGGATAACCCAATCCCGTGTCTGCCTTCCCCAGGTGAGCCAGCTGAGCCGGCACTTCAACATCCGGCCCTTCTCCCTACGGAAGCCCACTCCGGACTGACTGGGAGCAGAGGAGGAGAAAATCGGCCTGCGGGCTGCAGAAGGACTGTAAATACCTGCTGCAAATACCTGTAAATACTTCAGCCATCACCACAGATCAAACTATCCTCTGGACAGGGCCAAGGACACGCGGGATCCGCTGCAGCCGGGGCGGGGCCGGGCCGGGGCGGCTCCTGCTGCTCTTCCATCCCTGCAAGCTTCGGGTTTTGGGTGGAGCTGGAGGAGGAGGAGCCTTTTCAGGTCGCTGTTACTGTACCTTAGACCAGCTGAATGTTCCCAGAGAAGCCTCTGACTCCGGCCCTTGCTCAGGGAAAGCTGCTTGGGGATGCAAAGGCTTTACCTGAGCAAAGCATCTTGGCCTGACACCAAAAGCAACGCAGCTGATTCCTCCAAGGGCAGGGGGACATCCTGGTGGTGGGAGTAGTTCCTGGCTGTCCCCTGTGCTGCTGTCTGGACAGCCCCTGTGCTGGGCTGGTACTTTGGGAGCAGATGGTGACAGTTCTCCCACATTCTGTCCTGCCTTCCTGCTTTTGGGCAAACACTTGCTAGCACCTTTGTTGTCTTTTTCTTTTTTTTTTTTTAAGGGGAGGAAAAAAGACACTCAAAGCTTGTGGTTCAATCCTAAATGGGGGGCTTGGAAAATCAGGGCTCAATTTCCCATAGGAGTGAGAATGTGGCTTCTGCACGTTGTGTGGTACCTGGGACCACATTTAACACATTCCTGAGTGTCCATGTGTGTTCCCAGTCTGGGAATGGGGTCTGGGCTATGGAAGGTGTCTGAGACTACAGAGCCAAGCTCTCCTCATTCCTGCCATCATGGATTTGCTGTCATGGGTTGGCTCTGTGGGTCCTTTCCTGCTGCCTGAGCCCCTTTTCCACAGCCAGGAACAGCCTGGCCCTTCCCAACTGCAATTCCACCGCTGGGAGAAGCACCTGAAGCCCTGTGTTGGTCGTGTGTGCACCTTCAGGATGCTCCCAGGGGTGGGGAACCTTTCAGATCTCCCTCTCTTTGTCCCCAGCACCCGCGTGTCTCATCCAGGCATCTCTTCGTTTACTGTCCACTTGTCAGAGATGTGTTTGCGTTGATTTTATTTTTTAATTTGTTTTTATAATTGACTTCTTCGAGTGGGGTGGTGAAGACTGAATGCTGATTTTCTTTCCTGTTGGCTTGATTCAATGAAGACCTGTGCTTGAATGAAGAGTGTAGCTTAAACCCAGGCTCTGGAAAGGCTGCATCCGGAAGAGAACAAGCACAGCCAATCGTGCAGGTGGAACTACCATGGGAACAAATTCCTTCAGACACTGATTGTTGTGCAACGTGGGGCATCTGACAGCTTGGTCAGAGCAATTTCCTTCTGCAGGGGAAGCCTCTTCCTGCTCTGGGAAGCCTTCAACGTGTAACTGCTATTTAATGCTTTTTCTTTTGGAAATGGAATCACTGTCATGCCAAGACTGGAAGCCCTGAGGTTGAGCTCGTGACTTCACGGGTTGCTTGGGCAGCCCCTGGTCAGCCCTTGGTCAGTCTTGGTCACCCCTGGTCAGCCCCTGGTCACAGTGCAGCCTGTGAGGAGCAAACTGGGCCCTTCCCAGGGCTGCCATCCCTCGTGGGAGGCTCTGGATCTCACGTGTCCCTACGGCTGTGGCAGGGCTGGGAGAGGGGGCTGATGGCTTTTGGAGTTTATTTAATAAAGTAGCTTCCTCCAATCCATTTTACTCATGTTGTACAGAAAAAAAAAAACAAACCCTCCATGGATAAATGACTTGGGCTGCACCTGAGTTTTTGAATCCTGCTATTTAATGAAATAGAATTATGGAGATAAATTCAAGTCCTGCTCGCACAGGAATAAGAGGGAATCTTCAGCTGGGACACAGCTTCCTGTGGGACTTGTTCAGATAGCAGAGCTGGGCTGGCAACACTGAAAAATGTGTATGTTGGATGATTTTCTGTCTAGTTTTGTGTTTGCCCAAGCAGAGAAGAACTGAGCTGTTCCCTCAGGCTTCCAGCTGAACTCTGGGCTCCCAAACCTGGCACTTGCCTTGTCCTGTCTCTTCCCATGGCCATCACTGGCCCCTGGGGACTGGGATGCTGCTGAGGATGGGAGGAGTTGTCTGAGCTTAAGTCTTGGTGTATAGGAAGAACATCCCTCTCCAAAACTGGAACTGCTTCCTCTGCACAGGCTTTATCTTGGGGGAGTTCTGGCTCTTTGGTGCCTTAATTTATTGCACCTTGAAAGTAGAAAAAAAAATCTCCTTAAATCAGCACTGGGGTTTGGGCTGGCTTGTGCCTGGTGGGGACAGGGATGGGGCAGAGCCCATCCCAGTGCCCAGGCAACTGCTGGGGAGGGGGGGTTCTCCTTTGCTCTTAGAAATCCAGGGATTTCTGCCCCTGGATTCTGAGAGGGGAATAGAAACAAAGAGACCAAACCTTGTGTGACAGTTGAGAACCAACTCTGCTATTGCCCACCATGGGTTTGGGTGTTAAGTATTAAAGTGTTCCTGGGTAACAGCCCCTGAGGGGGATGTTTGTGCTGGTGGTCACTGGCTGGGCTCTGTCCTTGCCATGGGCTGTGCTCCTGGGGATGGAGAGGGCAGGCCCTGGCTCCTCAGCTCCTCCTGCCTGGTGCCCCAGAGCTGAGCTGTGTTGTCTCTTCTTCCAGGGATAGGTTGCTCCAAGCCTGGAACCCTTCCAGGGATCCAGGGGCAGCCACAGCTGCTCTGGGCACCCTGTGCCAGGGCCTGCCCACCCTGCCAGGGCACAATTCCTAATTCCCAATATCCCATCCAGCCCTGCCCTCTGGCAGTGGGAGCCATTCCCTGGGTCCTGTCCCTCTCTCCAGCTCTCCTGGAGGCCCTGGTTGGTCACAGCTGCCTCTCCTCATATCCCCCTGCCCCAAGGCTTTGCCAGAGCTGGGAGCAGTGCACTGGAAGTGGGAGCTCCCAAGGCTCTGGGAACATCTTTAAGCTCCTTAAACAGAGCTGGCCTGGTGTCACCTTCTGGCCTGTCAAGGATCTGCAGCTGGGAGTCAGAGCTGGTTTGGTCCAGTGAGGGCCCTGAACTCTTCCCTGAGAGCATCCATGCCTGCTTCTGACCGAGCTGGAAAGTCCTTAGGGAAGGGGTGCTTTTGGGAAACCAGCCTTGGCTCCTCCTGGTTTTGCCCACCTCTACCTCTGAGCTGTGTCAGAGCAGTGGCTGAGGTGACACAGAGGCTGCTCTTGGTGGGACAAGGACAGGACAAGGGGAAATGGCCTCAAGCTGTGCCAGGGGAGGTTCAGGTTGGATATTGGGAACAATTCCTTCATGGAAAGGGCTGTCCATCCCTGGCACAGCTGTGCAGGGCAGGGGTGGAGCCCCCATCCTTGGAGGGATTTAAAAGCCCTGTAGATGTGGCACCAGGGGACATGGGACAGCACTTTGGCCTTGGTTGTGCTGGGAATGGTTGGACTTGATGGGCTCAGAGGGCTTTTCCAACCCCAGTGATTCCATGGTGACAATGGGAGCTATGCTGATCTTTTTGCTTATGGAAAAGACCCTCTGGCCCATCCAGGTGTGGTCAGACCTGGCTGGAGAAACCCCCAGACTGGTCTCCAAGGAATTGGCTGGGCCATCCATCCCTGCCCCAGGAGCAGAAGTTTTTGGGCTAATTTGCCTCAGCCCAGAGCACCCACAGAGCCCATTTGGTCAGAGCTGGTTGGAGACCTCAAAATCTGCCCCCATCCCTCCCTGCCAGCAGGGACAGTTCCTGCTCCTGTCCCTTGGGCTGAAGGGGACACTGGTGCTGGCAGTGGCCCCCAGTGAGGTGCTGTGATCCCAGGGGCCCCGATGGCTTTCCCAGAGTCCAGAGTCTGGGGGTTCAGGTACTGCAGTGGGTGTGAATTCCAGTCTGTTCAATGCTACTGCTGAAATATTTATTGTGTTTAAGCCAAACAGAAAACTAATAAAGTTCAGTAAAGAATAAAATTTTCCACACCTTTTACTGGTGTTTGTCTTTTTTTTTCTGCCGAACGTGGTGAAGAGGAAAAGGTGGAGCGGGGAATGGGCTGGAGGGCAGTGAGCAGAGATGGATTCAGCAAGTGGCAGAGTGATTTGTGTGGGAAGGGATGCTCAGGGCCAGCTCATTCCATGGGCAGGGACACCTTCCACTGTCCCAGGTGGCTCCAACCCCAATGTCCAGCCTGGCCTTGGGCACTGCCAGGGATCCAGGGTGGGCACCCTGTGCCAGGGCCTGCCCACCCTCACAGGGAACAATTCCTCATTCCCAAGATCCCATCCAGCCCTGCCCTCTGGCACTGGGAGCCATTCCCTGGCTCTGTCCCTCCATCCCTGTCCCCAGTCCCTCTGCAGCTCTCCTGGAGCCCCTTCAGGCCCTGCCAGGGGCTCTGAGCTCTCCCTGGATCCTTCTCCCATCCAGGTGAGCACCCCCAGCTCTCCCAGCCTGGCTCCATGGCAGAGGAGCTCCAGCTCTCAGAACACATCTGCAGGGTGTGAGGGAACAGCTGGGCTGGGGAGCAGCACAAGGGACACAGGTGACAGCAGTGACAGGGTGTGAAGGTCCCACGAGCAGCAGAGCAGGCTGCAGACTGGGGGCCAGTGAAGCATGGACAGACAACTCTTCAACTAATTAAAGTTGAAAAGAAGTAATAAATAAACACTAATAATTAGTGATAAATAATATTATTATTAGTCATTAATTAATAGTATTATTAATAATAAAATAATTAATACATTGTATTTATTACAGCGCTGGATGCATGTGGAATCGTTTCCAAACCCATGCATGAGGAGTTGCAGACTCCTGCTCTCTCTACAGAAAAGGTTTTACACATCCAAGATGTTTCTAAGGATGCATAATACATAATCATTATGCTTTGTAATATAATCAGCTGAATATCCATTATGGTTGTGAAATTGTCCTCTTTAATTGGGTGATTTGGCTTCTGGGGAGGAAGTAAAACATCTTCCTCATGGTAAACTCTTCATCCATGTCAAGTTGGCAGGGCTTCTTGACTTGCTGCTCCAAACCTCCTCTCATTCTTCGAAGCCAGTGGTATTTATGGCTCCTGCACTCTTGGAATACCTCACCTGTCATTCCCAACCTTGTTTCAGTTATCCCCACCTAGTATTGACTGATTTTCTTGTTAAGCTCTAATCACAGTATATGATTTTTACTAATTATATTTCTAATTTAACCCCTTGACTCAGCCAGCCCTGAGCAGAGCCCAGGAGCCCCGCGGCCTCTCCCGTGCCCTGGGCCGTGTGCTTCCCCCCGGGATAAAGCCTAGGTGTATTTAAACCATGCCTCTTCCTTCCTCATCCTCTCCACGGCTTCCCCTAAGCGGATTGCCGCGGTAGGTGTAATGGAATTAAGGGATTGCGACTGACAATAGGTTTCGGCAGCGCACCGGGTGCCGGCGGCGCGGGCTGCTCCCACCTTCCCAGGGCTGCTCCCACCTTCCCAGGGCTGCTCCCACCATCCCAGGGCTGCTCCCACTCTCCCGGGGATGCTCCCACCTTGCTGGACATGCTCCCACCCTCTCGGGAATGCTCCCACCTTCCCGGGGCTGCTCCCACCATCCCAGGGCTGCTCCCACCTTCCCAGGGCTGCTCCCACCTTCCCAGGGCTGCTCCCACCTTCCCAGGGCTGCTCCCACCCTCCCGGGGCTGCTCCCACCTGCTGGGAATGCTCCCACCCCCTCGGGAATGCTCCACTTCCGAGGCTGCTCCCACGTTCGAGGTGCTCCCACCTCATGGGGCTGCTCCCACCTTCCCAGGGCTGCTCCCACCCTTCCCGGGGCTGCTCTCACCTTCTCAGGATTGTTCCCACCTTCATGGGGCTGCTCCCACATTCCCAGGGCTGCTCCCACCTTCCCAGGGCTGCTCCCACCCTCTCGGGGTTGCTCCCACTCTCCCGGGGATGCTCCCACCTTGCTGGAGATGCTCCCACGTTCCGGAGGCTGCTCCCATCTTCATGGATCCCCACCATCATGGGGCTGCTCGCACTCCCAGGACATCTCCCAACCTCCTGCGGCTGTTCCCACCTTCCCGGGGCTGCTCTTACCCTCTCAGGAATGCTCCCACCTTCATGGGGCTGCTCCCACCTTCCTAGGGCTGCTTTCACCTTCTCGGGATTGCTCCCACCTTTCCGGGGCTCCTCCTAACTTCCCAGGACAGTTCCCACGTTCCCGAGGCTGCTCCCACCTTCTCGGCAATGCTCCCACTTTCCCGGGACTGCTCCCACGTTCCAGAGGCTGCTCCCATCTTCATGGGGCTGCTCCCACCCTCTCAGGAATGCTCCCACCTTCCCGAGGCTGCTCCCATCTTGCTGGGGCTGCTCCCACTCTCCCGGGGTTGCTCTCACCATTCCGGGGCTGCTCCCACCTTCCCAGACCAGCTCCCACCTTCCCGGGAATGCTCCCACCTTCCCGGAGTTGCTCTCACCCTCTCGGGAATGCTCCCTCCTTCCCGAGGCTGCTCCCACCCTCTCAAGAATCTCCCATTCTCTCGGGAACGCTCCTACCCTGTCGGGAAAGCTCCCACTTTCATGGGACTGCTCCCACCTTCATGGGGCTGCTCCCACCCTCCCAGGACATCTCCCAACCTCCTGAGGTTGCTCCCACCCTCTTGGGGATGCTCATACCTTCCCGGGGATGCTTCCACCTTCCCAGGGCTGTTCCCACCTTCATGGGGCTACTCACACCCTTCTGGGACTGCTCCCACCTTCCCGGGGCTGCTCTCACCCTCTCAGAAATGCTCCCACCTTCCCAGGGCTGCTTTCACCTTCTCGGGATTGCTCCCAATTCTTCCCGGGCCTGCTCCCACTCTCTCAGGAATGCTCCCACTTTCCGGGGGCTGCTCCCACCTTCATGGGGCTGCTCCCACCTTCCCAGGGCTGTTTCCACCTTCATGGGGCTGCTCCCACCCTCCTGGGACTGCTCCCACCTTCCCGGGGCTGCTCCCATCTTCATAGGGCAGCTCCTGTTATGAACAAAAATTCAGTTAATATTTTTTTTGTGAGAAAGAGTTACAGGGACCCCGCCAGATAGGTCTCTGCCAGGATTCTTAGTGCTTTGTTATTGTAATACCGGGTCGTTAAGGCTTATCTCCTCTTTTGTATTAGTAAAAAACCTCGCTGGGTGAGGCGGACCCTTCCCCTGAGGCTGTGCTCTCTTCCAACATAGGGAAGACACCTGAGAGGGTGGGGGGGGTTATGCAAAGTGACTCCAAAGTCCAGAATGCTTTGTGGGACCCCGACTCGAGATGCAACGAGAAAACCCCAAAAACAACGAGCCAAATAAGAGCTGAGAGACTAAAGTGATGTCTGGACGTGAGGAGCCGAGTGCTGAGCCTGCAGAGATGCTGAACACCTTCGGAGCCCCTCTCGCCCTGAGCAGGGAGTGGTCCCGACGCCGGGACTAGCCACCTGGGAAGGTCACGGGATCGACATCTGACGGGGACATCACGCCCTAAGGCTCCCACGAGGACTGGATCCCTGGCTCTGCCCCTGGTGGATGGAGCTGCGCATATCCTCCTCCTCTGAGTCGCCCTGGGAGACGCGACGGGGACTGCAGCCCTGCCGAGCGGCCCAATCCTGAGCTGATCACTTTTAATAAAGGCATTAAAAAGGAGAAGAAATCTCCTGGCCCTGTTTATTTCAGCTCCCACCCTCCCAGGGGCTGTTCCCACCTTCCCGGGGCTGCTCCCACCTTCCCGGGGATGCTCCCACCCTCCTGGTGACAGCCCCAGGGCTGCAGGAGCACTGCAGGATTCCTGCTGTGGGAATTGAGGTACCCGAAGGTGACGGATGGATTCCAGCCCTGTCTGTGCAGGGATGTTTGCAGCTCTGGGGGAGGCAGGAGGGCGAACCTGTGTTAGCACCTCCTGAATGTCACTGAATCATCAATTGATACAACGGCTGGGGTGAAAAGGGACCTGAAAACTCATCTCAGCCCACCCCGGCACGGGCAGGGACACCTTCCACCATCCCAGGGGGCTCCAAGCCCTGTCCAACCTGGCCTTGGACACTCCATAAGGTCCAGTGGCTACAGGTAAGAATCAGGGGAAGGCCATTGTGAAAAACACCAATCACTTGTTTTTATAATTTTAAAAGTTTAATAGTTATAAAAGGGTTATAAAATAGTGATAAAATTAGAGTAATAAAAATTTGGACAATTAGGATTAGGATAATATGAGACAATTAAAACAAAGAGTTATGGACAGTCCTGGTACCTTCTTCTGGGCAAAATAAGCCAGAAAAAGGACATCCATTTACAGAGGATTAACCCTTAAAACAATAACCTGTTGCATATTCATACATCTCATACATGATGCATAAATTCCATTCAAACACAGGATTCTGTCTGGGCAGTGTCAACTTCTTCCTCTTAATTCTAACTGTTCCTCTAGGGCTGAGCAAGGCAGGAAGAAGTTTGTTTCTTCTGATAATGGAGCAATAAATTCTTTTTCTCTGAAAGATTTAGGTGTCTTGTGGCTGCTATCTCAGTGAGAATACCTCATTCCTCTCTTTAAAAAATATCTTACATGGCATAGTTTCTATTTTAACATTATAACTTAAAACTAGATTTAACACACTAATAAAATTTAATACAGCATAACTTTCTAACATAACACATATAATATTCATTTGATTATTTGCAAAAAGCCAATCATAAAATACACATTTTTCACACTGGGCACAGTGACCATGAATTGACTGAAATTTTCAATTTTCCATGAAATAAGGAGAAGCTTCAACAAAACCTTGAACTTCAACAAAACCTTCAGCTTCCAGGGGATGGGCTTTGTCTTGTTTAGGATACTGATTCAGAGAGTCCCTTGGGAAATAATCTTCAATAATTGAGAGGTGTGGAGGCTCAAAATCTACCACTGAGGCTACAACACCTCAATCCTTCAGTGGCAGAAAAAAGCTACGAGAAACCTCACAGCTTCCCTCCCATGGGCCTCTGCAGGGACATGTTAATATTTCAAGTTTCATTGGTTCTCCCAATTGTTCCACCCCAGCCCAGCCCCCCATTCACCTTATATGTATATCCCCTAGAATCTTCTCCCCTTTCTCAATCCCTATTGGCCCCTGTTTGAGGCAGTGCTCCTCCCCATCATCTCATTGGTTCTTCTATTTGCTGCTCCTCCCCTGCACCATTTTTCCCTGTTTCCATTGGCCCTTCTCCCTCAGATCCACCCCCTTTCCCCCATATTTAGCCCTGTGCCCGCTGCTCTTCTGGATCTTTTCTGGACCCTCTTCAAAGTCTAGACTGCCCTTGGTTCTCCAAACAGAGACTTGACCTTCATCTTTCTTTCTTAGCTGCTTTTAACAAGTGTGCTCCAGACCCTGAAAAGGCAGATCACTCTCAGGCATTTGCTGAAGCACAGCGCTTCAGAGAGGTTCAGGAGGGCTGGATGTGCTTTAAGAAGGAAAACTTCAAGGCACAGGAGCTGCCCATCAAAAGATGAGCAAGAGGGGGAGGAGCCCAGCCTGGCTGAACATGGAGCTTGGAACTCGGGGAACTCTTTCGGAAGAAGGGACAGGGAACTTGGGAAGAGTACAAGTATCTCGTTAGGTTGTGCAGAGAGAAAATTAAAAAGGCGAAAGATCAGCCTGGGCACTGCTGGGAAAGGTAATGTGAAAAGTCCATATTATATGGTTGGCTCTTTGCAGATATTATGTTGTATTAATTGATGTTACTGTATTGACCTTTTATGAATAGTGTGGTAAATATAGTTTCAGGTTATAACATAATGTTAAAACAGAAATTGTGCATTGTAAGATATTTTTTTAAACTAACTATAAGATAATAAAGAAATTCTTCAAACAGAGATAACAGCAACAAAATACCTAAATCCCCAAGAAAAGAATTATTGCCTCTTTATCGGAAAAGACAAACTTTCTTACACCTCCTCATTTCTGAGGTGCCAATAGGATTAAGGAGGAGAAATTGACAATAACCAGAGAAGACCCTTTGTTTAAAAAGAATTTATGCATAATGTGTGACATATGAATATGCAACAGGCTATTGCTTTTAAGGGTTATTCCTTTGTTAATAGTGGGCTTTTGGGGTTTAATTGCCCAGGAAGCATCCAGATGTCCATATTTGCTCTTTATTGTCCTAACTCTGACTGTGAAATTCTTATTGCTCTAATTTTTATTACTATTTTTTAAACATTTTATTTCTATTATACTTTAAAAACTTCAAAACGAGTGATTAGCTTTTTTCACAATAACAAAGAGCATTTTTATAAATATATCAACAACTAAACGAGAACCAAGGAAAATTTCCATCCTATTTAAGGATGCAGAGGGGATCATTGTCACCAAAGAAGAGGAAAAGGGTGAGGTACTTAATGCCTTTTTTGCCTCAGTCTTTAATATTAATACCAACAATCCTGGGGGCAAATCCTGGGTCTCTGAGCAGGCAGCCAGGGATGGGGAGCAGAACAGATCCCTGTAATCCAGGAGGAGGCAATTGGTGACCTGCTGAGACACTTAAAAGTCTACAGGGCTGGATCAAATTCATCCCAGGGAGCTGAGGGAGCTGATGGAAGAGCTCCCCAAGCCATGCTCCATCATTTATTATCCATCCTGGCTCACCAGTGAGGTCCCAGAAAGCTGGAGGTGGGGCAGTGCAACACCCATCGACAAGAGGGCTGAAAGGAGGATCCAGGGAAGTACAGACTTGTCACCCTGATGTTGGTGCCCAAAAAGGCCATGGAACAGATCCGCTTGAGTGAAATCTGCATATACAGGATCACAGAATTACAGAATTACTTAGGTTGGAAAAGACCTCTGAGACCAAGTCCAACTCGTGACTGATGCACACCTTGTCACCAGCCCAGAGCACTGAATGCCATATCTGGTCCTTCCTAGGACACCTCCACGGATGGACACTTGTTGAAGTGAAGGGAGACGACCATCCGATTGATGAGCATCGACTCCAGTTTATTGATCAAATTCGACACCTTTTATAACAGTGCTAATTCACTTCATGCATATTGCAAAACCTGAGCTCCTGATAGGCTGTAGAGAAAACTTCAGCTCCTCCTTTTGTTTACAATACCTGAAGTTAGTTTATTGAAACCAAGATCAGTGTTCTCACCATGATATGAAAAGTTCTCAAAACCTTTATATCTGTTCCCAGAACGGCCATCTGTTCCCAGAGCAGCCAAGGACAGGATATCTGCCTGTTTTTGAGAGAACGGTCTGAGAATCTTGTTGTTTATATAAATGGTGGCTGAGAACCTTAATTATTTACAGAATCAAGCCTGGGAAAGGCTGCTTTTTCCCTTAGCTGAATCCCTTCATGGCCTCTTTCTTTAAGCCATGCTTGAACCAGGCTCTCCACAGACACTCACTCCAAACCTCTCTGGGCAACCCTTTCCAAGACCTGACCACCCTTTCCAGGAAGAATTTCCTCCTGATGTCCAACCTTCTTGTAAATCACTTACGCAGAGGTCAGGACCAATGGGAAGTTATGTAACAGTGGTGGAATGCTGAGAGCTCTGGAAGAAGTCAAACCCACCCAACCCATTTGGTTCAGGAACAGCTTTGGCAGCTTTACATAACCTGGGCAAAACCCACCATATATGGAAAATCACCAAGGAACCCCAAGGACCCCCCAAGAAGACACTAAGGCAAAATAAAAAAAAAACCCCAAATGTATAAGGAAGATCCTGGAATCTTCTGTAACCACCTATGTAATGAGTATGGATATTTCAGGTTAATAAGCACCTGTAACCCCTTGAGCCAGGCAGGCACTTGAAGTGGGGTATTGGAATTAAATCCCAATATTGCCGGAGGGAATGTGCCTGGGCTTCTCTGATCCTTGCTGCTTGACCAAGGGCGGGCAGCTGTGGTGGTTTCACCTCATAGACTCCTTTGGCTAGCTGGATGTTGCAGCTGGACACTTGGGAAAAGTCCAGGAAGCAGGAACTCAGATTTACCTCTGATGGAAAGGCTTTGGGCAATGGTGAAGGAAAAGGAGACAGATCCTGCTGGAGGGTTTTGATCCAGAGCTTTATTCCTAGCACACAGACCTCTGAATGCAGCAACAGCTCCAACAGAACAGAGAACTGCGTGGTTGCTGTGTATTTTAAGCCCAGGGAGAGGGGGAGGGAAGGGGTAGGGAACACATCAACCAGGTAAGGAGCGGGGCGGAGTCTCAAGGGACAAGTGGCACCTGGATAGCCCAATGGCCCCAGGCTCAGAGGCATCTTTTGAACTTTGCCAATCATACGACGCCCTTGCTGTCATACCGAGATTGATGGACAGCTCTCAGCAGGAGGGAAGGGGAAGGGAAGGGAGAGGGTATTGGCACACCTGGGGAAAGAACTGGGATAGCTCAAACTGGGTGTTACATCACACTGCAACAGTGGGGTTATCCCCCTGCAACCATTGCTGCAATAAAGTGATGCTGCTTCCTAATGCACACTGGGGTTTGGAGGGCTTATTTTGGTGACAGTTTCTGGTGAATCAGATGGGACAGTGCTTCTGACACTCTGTGGTCTCACAGGATTGAAAGGACTCCAGCACTTACCAAATGCTTTTTTGGGGAGATCCTCCATTCTCTGGATCTGGTGAGATCAGGGTAAGGCCCCTGGGATTTTACAGCATTACTAAATGGAATGAAGGGTGCACTTGTCCTAAGTCATGGTGGAAAATCCTCACAGGACTGGATTAAAAGGAAGAGTAAAGGAAAGGCACATTATGAGTTGCAGTAGTCTTCCCTCCCAAGGTGCAGAAAACTGTGCTGGCTATTGTGTAGGGAGCTTACACAGGTGCCTTGTTTCAAGCTCTGTGGTGTGTGAGTGGTAAATTTTATATTGTTGTAGTTTTGTATCATGGGATCTGGTCAATCCGTTGAAGGGGGAATTCTAAAGAACTTCCCCTTGGGCTGTATATTGAAACACTGGGGAAAGGGGGTGGGTGGAGATTCCTTGGCAGGAAAACAATTGGTTGAATAGTGTAACCATTGGTAGCCAATTTATGCATTAGACAATGAAGAAAAATAACCAAAGAATGGTACTTTCATATATTACACTTTATTATAATTAATGTTGTTTTGTCACTGGGAAGGAAAATGGGATGGAGTATTGTATGTCGATTTATTTCTCACAGCACCATCATCCAGTACAGCAGAAGGATGGTGGTGTAGTACCTAAAGATGTCATGGGGTTATCAGGGGGGGAAAAAGCCTGAAAGATTTTATTCAGCCTGAGCTACATGAGAGTGTTGTCTTGAAGCTGGAAAGATACGAGTGTCCTGGTTTAACAGAGAGATATGTGCCAAGGAAGGTGAGAACTTTCCTGGAATGGAAAGATGAACTCCTCACTCCAGATTATTATAACTTTGGAATTACTGGGCTTCTAGGCAAAGATGCAGGAAAAGGAATATATGTTCTTTACTAGGAGATCTGCAGATTGGGATATAGATATGTGTATATATATATATATATATATATACATAGACATAGGCATAAATATAGATAACAAGACAAGCAACTACAGCTGTACGAAATGGAAAGATAGAAACTACCACAGACACTGAAGGGTTTTATTTGGAGCCTTGGAAGAAGCTTGGATTGATGTAAGAATAAAAGTACACAGACATGAAACAGAAAAATTATAAACTCCTGTTTCTATAGTTGTAAGTAAGAATATGCCTTAAGTAAGTGAGAAACTGCATTGGGTAAGATGGTGAAGGGTTTTATAGTGTAGTAATGTAATTGTATAGAGTAAGCTAAGAGTTTAGATGTTATAATAGGAGTATAACTGTGTATGTGTAATAGTTGCCCATTGGATAAAAGTATATGCAGTGCAGCAGAATTAAGTAAAGGTGATAGGTTAGAAAAACAAAATAAACTTTGTGACAACTTTCCATTGGATGAGAAAGTCATGTTTTGCCTTGCAATGAAGAAACTTGTGACTACTTTGACCAATGGCCGACCGTTTACTCCATTAAAATCTGTTAATTTTGAGGCTGATGTTTATCTGAGTAATAAAATTGTTTTTTGCCTGACAGTAGTCCCATCCCTTCTGTAAGGTGTTGATAATAAACAGCAACAAGAGGAACAAAAAACCACCAACCAAAACCAGCCTTTTCTTACCCATCAAGTAATTTCCTTTTGGTGTAGTTACAAACAAAACCAGCAGGGAGCGCTGTTGGCTCAGTCGAGGCAGAGAGGCTGCAGTGATGCCCCAGCGGCTCCAGGGGGCGCTGCTGGCTTCCCAGGGGCGAGGGGCCACAATGGCTCCCTGCGGCTCCAGGGGTGCTTGGAGTGGGCTTGGAAACCTCCAGAGGTGGTGGTGGGAGATGGTGATTGGGAGCTCAAGCAAGGGGAAAAGATGGGAGATGGTCACGTGTGGTATGGGCATCGGGTGCCTGTCTTTCCTAATGGGAAAAATGCTATTTACTTTTGTTAAAATTGTAAAAATGTATTAGTAATTAAAATAGTAATTAAAATTGGGACAATAAAAATTAGGATAATAAAAGTTAGGATAAAAAAGAGAAAAAGAGACAAAAAAAGTAAAGAATTATGGATGTCTGGATGTTTGGTATTTTGCTAAAAGGCACACTTTGCTAATAAAGGATTACTCTCTAAAAATAATAGTTTATGGTATATTCATTTATCTTATATATGATTTAAACATTCTTTTCAAATTAGAGTGGTTTTGTTTATTTTAGCTTGCCCCCGACACTTCTTGTAAATTCAGTTATTTAGTTTTTGGAAGTTTGATTTTTTTTGATAAGCAGGTAATAATAATTTTCTTGGGATTTTGTTGTCGTTATTTTTATCTAGATAGGATTATGTGAAGAATTTCTTGGCTATATTTTTAAATATTTGAGTTAGTTACAAAAAGTATCTTATATAGTTTCTATTTTAATATTATGCTATAGCCTAAATACTGTATTTTCATCACTCTTTAAAGGAGATTAACACAACACTACTTAAAAGAGATTAATATGGTATAACTTTCCAACACAACACATACAGTATTCATTTCAATATTTGCAAAAAACCAATATATATAATATGTATATTACACACCCCTGTCCCCTGCCTGTCTGCAGCACACAGAGCTCGAGTCACCCCCAGCTGTGGCTCCCCTGAACACAAAGGAGACACAGAGCAGTCCAAATCAACTCCTTTATTAGCAGAGTGTGAAAACCAGCAATCACTTGTTTTAAAATTTTCAGAGTTTAATAGTAATAAAATACCTATGAAAATAGTAATAACAAATTAGAGCAATAAGCATTTGGATAATCAGAGTAGGAAAATAGAAGACTGTAAAAACCAAAAAGTTACAGACATCTGGGTGCATTTTGCTCTTTCTGCCAAGCAAAAGCCCACCTCGCTAACAAAGGATCAGTCCTTAAAAGCAGTAGCCTGTTGCATATTCATATATGTCATACATGATGAAAAAATTATTTTCAAACAAAGGGTCTTTTCTGGGTATTGTCAAGTCCCCCACTCATCTTGTAAATCAATCATCTTGGTCCCTCAAAGTCTGGTTCTTCCCAATAAAGAGGCAATAATTCTTCTCTTGGGATTTTTGGTGTCTTGTTGCTGTTAACTCTATGTGAAGAATTTCTTGATTCTCTTATCCATTCCTTGAGCTAGTTAGAAAAGTACCTTCCATCACATGGTTTCTATTTTATATTATGCTATAGCCTAAAAATTATACTTATCACACTACTTAAAAGAGATTAATACAACATAACTTTCCAACATAACACATATAGTATTCATTTTAATATTTGCAAAGAGCCAATCATATAATATGCATTTTTCACACAGAGCCTGCAGGGGATGAGGCTGAAGCAGCCCTTCAGCAGCTCTCCAGGAGGGCTTGGTCCTCCCATTGCCAGCGGGGTTGCAGCACCTGCACAGCAAAAGCCCCCACAGCTCCCTGGGGCAGAGCCAGCTGGTGCCACCTTCTCCAGAGCACGGCTCTGGTGCCACCAGCCTGCCTGGGCAGCACCAGCACTGCCCCGAGGGCTGCTGCAGAAGGTGCTGGCAGACAGGATTCTCCACATGGGGCATTCCAAAGGCTTTTGCTCAGCAGAGGACCAAGGGCAGGAGCAGCTCCTGCTGGGGCTGAGGGCTGGAGGGAAGGGCAGCAGCCCCAGGCACCTGAGCAGGAGCGGCTGCCCTGGACAGAGACACAGCACCCCTGAGACAGGGAGTGACAGCACTGCCTGAGCCTGGGGCAGTCGTGTCACTGCTTTCCTGAGCCTGCAGGCACAACAGCTCCTGCTGGGAGAACGCCTCAGTTGATCAGGAGGCTGCATGAGGGGAAGGATGACACCAAAAGCCAAGCAGCCCAGCTTGCAGCCAGTGGAGCTGTCTCAGGTCCGCAGGCCATTTCTCAAGCAGGACAGCTCCTTGCTGCAGGAAAACTGCCTTTGGGATGTAAGATTTTAGCCCTTTTCTCACCCAGAGATGGGGCAACTGTGAGGGATTTAAAAATTTTTATTCTATTTTTCAGTACATCTTTCGATGTGACATAAGATGTACAATGAACTGACTATTCAATTACAAAATATAGCGTTTCTCGCTGTAGTATTTGCTACACTGTGCTGGATGCCTTAACATATTTAAAACTGCCCTTTGGTCTCTTAACAGGATTTTTTATCATCTTTTTCAAAGTTCTAATCTTATTGCAAGTCATCTTCAAATTTTTCTAGTTCATTCTATCACTATCTGTCTTATTCTATGGATTTCAGAGTTAGCATCTATCTCAAAGTTTGCATACAGTTGATATGTGTGGGCCTTTTGTCAGCTGAACTTCCCAATGTATTCTCACATTCCTTCTCTTGGGTAGATAAAATTTTGATGCCTGTCATCATTTTGAGTAATGCACTGTAAATTGCTACAATAACAATCAATACCTATAAACCTATTTTGCAAAGTTCTTTTAGCTAAGGTGAAAATCCATCTTTAAACCTAGTTGCCTAACTATGATCTGTTGTCTGTTTTAATTTGATTTGTCAGATCTCTCAGTTTTTGAAGTTGTTTGTGGATGAAGTCTGAATTGTCAGACAAATTCATATAACAGTCTTTTAAAATTCTCAAAACTATGTTCATGTGTTAGTAAAGGAAAATCGATGGTGGCTCTCTTCTGTAAGTTGTGTGTTTGACAGCACTTACATCTGTCATCATGTCACAAATTGTAATGAAAGTAACATTGAGTTTTTTACTTAGCTAACATTTCCCACATGAAGACACAACAGCTCCTGCTGGGAGAACAGTCTCAGTTGATCCAGGAGACTGCAATGAGGGAGGGAAGGATGACACCAAACACCAAGCAACCCAGCTTGCAGCCAGTGTGGAGCTGGCCTCAGGTCCTGCAGGCCTTTCTCCGAGCAGGACAGCTCCTTGCTGCAGGAAAACTGCCTTTGAGACACTGTCCCTTCTTGTCTCACAGCAGCTGATCCAAGGGTGCTTTGAGTGCTGCCCCTTGCCCCATCACTGGCCCTAGGGCTGAGGCCTGGCCACAAGACCTATTGCCCAAGGAGGGGGTTTGGTTGGCTCTAGGACAAAGCTGAGGGAAATGTTTATGGAAGGAAGGCAAGAGGATTCTTACTTTATCACAAAGGAACGAGTTAATGAGCAAAGGCAGCAGTAATGTTCCTTATTTAATGAAATTTGGGAAGAACTGGGGACTCTAGTTTCTACATGGCATGAGAGGGTCCTAATGTGATTTTATTTTGTGGACAATGTCATAAAAAGCTGTTTGAATTGTCAAATACTTCTTGGTCCTTCTTTTCTGTGGACATGGGCTATACTTGTCAAGATCAGACAGTACTTCCTGCTTGGTAAAACTCCCCCACGCCTCCGGGATTTCTCCTCTACCCTTAAATTTCCCATTGTGCAGAGCTTCCAGCTGTGTCCTGAAATGAGACACAAACCATTTCCAGTACGCCTGCATGGATGAATCAGGAAGAATTTTCCAAGTGGAATAAGGAGGTCCAGCATCCCGGTATCTCTTGTAGGGATCAATTTGCTGTTATCAAACATGAATTTGAGTTTACTTGTAACAAGGCTGGAGCAAATATCAATGACCAGATGGTCTGTCCCAGGCCATGTGGCGTCCAGTCAAAGCTCGTGGGCGATGGAAGACCACCTGATGGTCTCCATCATGATTCTGCATGGTGTTTGTGCAGACAGCCCCACAAAAGGGACACTGCTCCCAGCACCCTGAAAAATGCTCTGCCAGGATGGTGTGAGGCTGCCTTGGAAATGAGCTCAGGTCAGCACCAGCCAATTCTTTCATGAGCCTTTCCCTCAGGTCATCCAGAGCTTTTGTCATGGCACTGCTCAGGAACTCAATGTCTGTGACCTCCTGGTGCTCGATGCCCTTCAGGTCACTTCTGGGCAAGTTGATCACCTCTGTCAGTTCCCTGCAAAATTCATCCAGCCAAAGAGAGACTTTGTCTTTTCTGTCTTTTCTGTCTTTGACAATTTGGGTTGATAAAGAAACAGCAGACAGGATGTTTCGATAAAGAACATTAAGGGAGGAATCAAGAAACATCCTCAGCCTCCTACTCCCATCTAAACAGTAATCCCTTACTTGTGTCTCAATGTAAGTCTCAAAAAACCATTTTGGAAACTAAGGTACTGCTTGAAATACTCAAAATTTTCCTGTTCTGCTAAGTATCTCAGGATGCAAACTTCCAGATTGGCTCTGTTGCCCTGGAAATCTGGGAATCTCCTCCTCATTTTCTCAGCAACGTCTTTAGCTGTCCCTCCCTAGACTGCACGGCGAAGAGCTGGTTCAATCTTGTCACAAAGGAAAACAGCAAAAGTTGTGACAGAAGTGGCTCCTTGGCAGGAAATCTGGAAACAATGGAAGAAATCTTCTCTCTTGCTGTTCAGGTACACAACTGGGTCATTTGCATTTCGGAATGCTTCGTGCATGGCTTTAAACCTTTCTGCTGCCATTCTGCACAGATACAGAAACAAATCTCTCCTATATGCTCTGTTAAAACTACATTTTCCATCGCTGGGGACAGAGTTCACACCTTTCTGTACTTCATTGAGTATTTCATGAATAAAATTTCGACAGTAATTCCATTTCTCCTCTTCCTTCTTGGTAATGTTTGCCCTCACACATGCTATGATGTTGTCGGTGATGTGTTTAAAGTTGATCACATCAGCATTGGAAATGCTCCTGGGATCTGAGATAACACCAAAAATCTTTTTCTTCATGATGTGTTTCTCTGGATCAAAAGAAAACACTCTCCCTCTGGAAAATGATGTGATGTATTCATGGAAACCTGGCTCATTAAAGTGCTCTAGAAGGACATCTTCGATTTCTGCATCAATATTCACCCTTTCTGGAAGACGAGCAGCACGGGAGACGTCAGCAATCCACTCATTCCAGACACGAGTAAATTCTTCCTTCAGTTCTCTCTCACTGAGGCTCTTCCCTTTCAGACTCACAGCCAGCTCCCGACTCTTTGTCAGGAGCTTGTCTTCATATTCCAACTTCCTTGCATCCAGTTTCCTCTGCTCCTTCTGTAGCTCAATGAGATTCTCACATTTCTTTTTTGTTTCATTTAGAAGAGTCTCTTTGAGTTCTTTCAGCTTCAGCTCTGTGCTTGATTTCCACTGGACCAGTGTCTCACGGTCTCTGTCTTCCTTGAAATACTTTTCCACTTCTTTCTCAATGGCATAACTTGTCTCTTGCACCAGCCCTTCAAGGTGTTGTATGGTGACATTCTGCAAGTCCCCATTCCGAATTTTGTTGTCCAGTCTCATCTGTACATCTAAGATGTGACTCCTCAGCCTCCAGGTCCACTGACTAAAGGCACTTTCCAGTCTCCTGTACACAGCAATCTCCAGAGAATTCTTGAAGCTGAACACAAAGTTTTCATTCAGCAAAGCATTCCAGAGGTCACCAATGCGATCTTTCAGGCTTGAGAACTTCAAAATGCTGTGCTGTGACTGCTTCTTGGCAGCCTGGAGGATTTTGCTCTTGAGTTGCTGGACATTCTGGCTGTAGGTGGGGTTGGGTGGTGCCATTGGGGGGTCTCCTTCCCACAGGTGAGCAAAGTAGTGAATGTGGGTGTTCACATCAAATCCGATGACATCGCTGAAGGAGGAGATTTCACAGCATTCCTGCTGAGCAGCTACCACAGTCATTTCATCCAGCTTTTCCTGCAAACGCCTTCGACCTTCCATGTTCTGCTCCTTGGCAGTTGCTTCTCCCACATTTTGGTGGACAAAGAGGCAGCTTGGGGAAAGATTGACTTGCTTCATCCTCAGGAAAGCCTGCACAGCAATCTGGAGAACATCTTGCATTTCTGATGGATTTTCTCCAAAAATATTGATCACAGTCATGTTGCCAACACCAATGACAAAGGTGGCCAGCTCGTTATCATGGTTCAGGTACTGTTTATTGGCCATCTCGATGGCACGAAGTCCCTCTGTGTCAACCACCAGCACAAAATCAAAGCCCAGGTCTTGCTGCAGCTCCTCGCTCACAGGGATGAGCTGCATGAAGGCCCCGCGGGTGCATCTCCCTGCGCTGACGTTGAACTGCAGACCAAACATGGCATTCAGCAGGGTGGACTTGCCCGTGCTCTGGATGCCGAGCACGGAGAGCACAAACACTCGTTTGTCCCCCAGCCTCTCAATTAAGCTGTCAAAGATTGCTTTCACCCAGCGCAAGGGCAGGTAAGAAGCATCCCCATCCATCAGCTCCACGGGGTACCCTGAAACCATCAGCTCTGCTGCAATTTCCGGCAGTTGGGCAAAATTCTCTTTCTTGCAGTTCCTTATTTGCAGAGCTTCATAAATCTGCCCTATCTCTCTCAGAAGGTGCTCTAGGCCGATGGATGAATCATTGATTTCATCAGAGAGGGCATCCAAGCGACTCAGCAACTCTGCATTCAGTGGTGGATTTTTCTTACTTTTCTTTCCTGTCTGGATTTGAGACCATATCTTGTGATAGTCTCTCCTCAGTTCTTCAAGGCGACCACAAGACAGCTCGTCCATAAAGACCTTCATCCAGTGCAGGAAGTATTTCTTGGTATCTGCTGGCTGGGTCTGGAGAAAGGCAAGGAATGATTTCATCAGTGCGTTGAGAGGGAAAGCTTGCTCAAGTTGCTTTCTTCTTATTTCTGTCTTCTCATATTCAATTTGGCTCCGATGATGCTCAATGCTCTTGTTCCTCTTCTCCTGCAAGCGAGTGAGTTCTTTGTCCTTTTGGCACCACTGGTGCCACAGTTTTCCTTGAAGTGGCAGCAGCTGGGATTTGATCTCAGACAGCTTCTCTTTCTTCAGAAGCTCCACCAGCTCCTTTGCCTTTGCTTTGGCTGTCACACACGCAGGTTGATCTGCATCCACTATGAATCCGTGCTGGCGAGCTTTGTCCACACAGGCCTCCAGGCTGAAACAAGGATTACACCCTTCCAGGACTTCCCCAATTGTCTTGGTCAGCTCCTCCATCAGTTCTGCTTCATTTCGCTTCTTGATCCCTATTGTTATGGTTTTGCTGTCCTTTCCAGCTGCAACGTTCTCTTTTTCTGTGAGGAGACAAACCAAATGCCTTTGTGACTGCCACAGGTCCTGCAGAAGCTTTTTCCCCCTGTTGTCCATGTGCTCCCAATCAGACACAAGAACCACGTTGACAGCAGATATCTCCTGCAGGAACTGCAGCTGTGCTCCGTGATCCCTGGCGTCTCCATGCAGGTTACAGAAAGCCACGCAGCGCTCAAAGGTGTCATCAGAGCTTCCACAGGGGCAGTACCAGGCGATCTCCACCAGCCCTTCCATCAGCAAACGCTCTCTGGTGCTGCCTCTGCAGTGGCGGTGGAAGAATGTGTCGTGTTTGCGTTTGCTGAGCAGAGCGTTGAGGAGCTGGGACTTGGAAGAGGAGGCCGAGCTGCCAATGCGGATGAAGGACACAATGGGTGTCTGTGCCTGAAAGATGAGTTTGTTGCTGAAACTCTTTGTTTGGGCCTGCTTTCCTGACTTGTCCACCTCTTTCCAGCTCCTTTGAATTTGGCTGAGGGTGTAGAGCGGGAACTCAATGCATGAAGTGCTTGGGTTGGGCACCAGCAGAGGCAGCGCCAGTTGGCAGAACGCCAGCTTGGTTGCCAGGGTCTGTCTCAGGAAGTCATCAGCACAATGGAAAATGGCCATCTGCAGGTCCATGGGGTGCACATGGCTGTCCCTGCTTGCACATTCAGGGGCTGCTTCCATCAGCTTATCAAGAAAGTTTTCAAAGGAGTCTGATTGTTGGTTCTCTTGCTCTCTGGTTTGTGGCACAGGTGCAAGGCCTGGGTTGCTCCCTTCCCAGCAAGTCAGGTACCTCACCTGGTAATCCACAGTCAACAGCTTTTGCAAGAAGTATAATGGCAGTTCCTTGTCCTGGCTGGGCTGGCTGTCCTGCAGAGATGTCTTGCAGATGGTGTGGAAATCTCCCATCCCCATTTTCCTTGGATAGTGACTTTCCAGTCCAAGGCGCTTGAGCAACTGGAGGAACTCCTGGTTTGAAATGGCTTCATTTTCTTTGGATTGGCTGCTGTCTGACTTGGACTGGGACTGACTGGAGGCCTCAGGTGTTGGAAAAGTGTCTTCCAGGTCTCTGAGTATGTTCTGCATCCTCTGTTCATCCCATTTGTCATCCAAGTCCCCACTGATCAAGGAGTCCAAGTTGTGTTCCAGCCTCTCCCAGTCTTCATCTCCACTGTGCTTTTGGAGCAGATTCTTTATCCGTGGGGACCACAAGCCTTTCATGTGATCTTCCATGAAAACCAAACGCTCCCTCTTCTGCTCAAGGGACAGCTCTTGACTTTCAGGTGTCACAGTCAGACCCGTCAGCAGGAGGAAGGCCTCAGCTCTGTCGGCATCTTGCTCCTTCAGGTTCATGTACTCCGCATGTGCCGCTTCCATTTCCTTGGCCATGTACTGAATTTCTGGGTGTCCAAGGAGGTGCTGAAAAGTGCTGCTTTCCACCTGGTACCCTGTGCTGGTCACAATCAAGAGCACCAACAGTTCCATGTCCTTCTGAGCCTGTTCCTGGAGAGACTGGAGTAAGGAATAAATGGCCAGGCTGCTGGTCTGGGTGGCTTCTATCTTTGCTTCATGAATGTCAGAAGCAGAGCTTCCTGGTTTATAGGTGACAGCATGGATGTGCTCCTTCATTTGCTGCAGTGTTTTGATGAGCTCTTGAAGCTCAGAGACTTTGGGAGATCTGGGAAGTGGGTGCTCAGTCTGGAAGACCCATTGCATAATGAAGGAAGCCTCAGGGAAGTCCTTGACAGAGTAGATATGAGGATTCAGGAGACTCCTCAACATTACCTTGATAGAGGTGGTGTTTTCTGGAGGTGACTCCTGGCAGCTCCGCACAGTGTTCACCAGGAAGTCCTGCAGGGCTTTGTCTGACAGGCACACGTTGATCCACACACTGGGGTTCCTGGTTTTTGCATTCAGATCATCTTTTAGATCCATCAGCATGAGCAGCTTCCTTTCATCCACTTTTGTCACCTCCCAGGCCTTCACAGTTGCCATGAAATCTCTGGCCTCTTGCACTGCACTGCCCAGTTCCTCCCCAAAAACAGTGCCAACGCTCTGATTCGTCAGTGCTTTGTACCCAGCCCTGAGGGCTCTGCTTATCTGATCTATGGATTTAAAATCCCCACAGTGATTGCACAGGATGATGTCCCACACTGGGATCAGCTGAAAGCCACGGTCAATAACGCACCACGTTGTGTTATCAGACACGAGCCCCGTTTTCCACTGAGGAAGGGAAGCTGTGTCTGCTGGGCCCCCTGTGTTGACCACGTAGAGCTGAATTGCTGTATGAGAACTCTCTCCGGCTCTCCCCAGGACAGAAGCCTGTGAGCTGGATTTGGAAACATCCAGGGTCCCTTCTACACTGGCCCCAAAGCCACCCCAGCTGGCCCCAACAAAGCTGTTCAGTGCTTCAGACGTTTGTTGCTTCACCTCTTCCCGCTGCTCAGCTTGGAATCCTTCTGCAGACGCCTTCCACCAGAATATGCCCCCAAAGTGGAGGGGACCCTGGTTTACGTGGGACCCAAACCTGCTGAAGAAGCTCTCACACATCTTCACCAAGGTCGAGTTGTCTTCTTCCCAGCTGAAGCTCAAAAGCTGCTCCATGTCTTGCAGCTCCCGCAGAGCCGCATCCGAGAGGCGAAGCTGATGCCTTTGGAAGTAGCAGGAGGCCAGAGGGATGTACTGGTACTTGGTGATGCAAAAGTAGCTCTGCTCAGAGCGGGATTGATGGGTGTCCTGTGATTGCAAGGACCTGCTGTGATCTACGTTCCCTCCCAGATCAATCCCCCAGAATGAGGCTTTGGCAGAAACGCTCATGCTGAACCCCAGCTGCTCCATAGACTTGGTGAAAGTGGATTCTGCTGCAGAGGATGAGAACTCCTTTGTCTCAAGCAGCGATCCTTGCTCTGGACCAGAGAGCTGGAACCCCTCAGGAACCCTGAGGAGCTGCTCTCGCTTTGCCAGCACATCTTCAGGTCTGCTGGTTCTGTAGATGCCCTGCAGGGCCAGTCCCCCTGATGCCCGCCTCAGCACCTCCGTGTCAGGGATGTTCTTCCCACTGCCTGCTGACAGCTCCTGCTGCTCCAGCTGCTTCTGGATACTCTCCAGCACATCTGCCAGGTGTTTCTTTGGTGGTGGCCAGAACTCTTTGGGAATCTCCATGGCTTGCCACAGAGTCTCTGCTTTCTCCCTCAGAGCATCCTGGCTGTGGCTGTTGAGCATTTTTGTCATATCCTTCAGAACTTTTTTTGCCTCTTGTTGTCTCTTCTTTGTCTTCTCCAAGTTATGCTTTTGCAACTCCTCACACGTTTTGTCATCTGTTATTTTTAGGAGTTTCTGGAGTGCCTTTTTCTCCCAGGGGTGCCGTACCTCACACTCCAGCCTGAGGTAATCTTCATATTCCAGATGTTGCAGGGCTTCTCTGCACTTGATTCCCAGGATCTGTGAAGCTTTGGGCAGCCAGTATCCAGCATCCAGTCCTTCCTTCTGGAATGCCTCTGCCAGGAGCTGGGCCTTTGCATCCCCCTCCTGTGTGTCCTCCTGCGAAGCCATGGCTGTGGAGGAAGAACAGAGACTTTCCCTAAGGTGTTGTCAGAGGCCCCAGGCTCCTGGCAGAGGCTCTGAAGCAGCTGCAGCCCTGGGGATTGCTCCCACCCGGGTGCTGACGCCCACCCTGGGATGGCACAAGAGCCAGTGAAATAAAGATTTTTGGAGTTTACTTGAGTTAGCAATATGAATTAAGCATTTAAAGTTTCCTTTAATCAACTATGTGTAGAATTATGTGTTGAATTTTAACCTTTTTACTTAACAAACCTCTGCCATGGTACAAAGGGCATTAGAAAATGCAAATTTTTAAAGCTTCTTGCAGAAAGGAGAATACCAGAGGAGGCCAAGGGATGCAAAGAACCCACATAAAAGGATTCCTCTGTCTCCAAGCTGATCAAGACCGACAGACATACTCAGAGAAGCACCAAAGGACCAAAAGTGCACACTTGAAGGAGAAAAGTTCAAAAGTTCAGTCATGAGGAAGACCACGATCTTCAGCCTCAGAGACCACCGAGAGACACCCATGCGACCACCACAGCAAACAATGCATGCTCAGAAGTGTGTGGATCCAATTGCCATGGGAGGCTAGAACAGGCACGGCCAGGGGTTGAATATGCACAAAAAGGTTGTGTAATGTATCACATATGGAACACCTTTGTGAATAAAGATATGCATCAGACTGAGGCTCAGGGGACAAGATTTCACCACATGTATCTCGCTTGTGCCAGGCGCTGACAATACATACCCACTTCATAACTACATCAGGTTGTGGAGTCTATTTATTCCCCGTATTGCTTCACCAGGGTCTCCTTCCCAGCACCCTGGATGTGCCTGTTGCTTTCCTGTTTGCAGGATCAGCCCTGAAGCTCTGTGTGTACCATAGACACAACACAGATACACACAGACACAGTTACACATAAACACAGACACACACAGAGACTCAGCCACACAACCTGCCCTGGACAAAGTGCTGCCTTCACCATCACCCACATCCTCCGAGCAAAACTCCTCCATCCACAAGTGCAGACAGCTGGGGCCATTCCAGGCTCCCTGGAGCATTGGCACAGCCCCTCTGCCCATCCAACAGCCCTGCCTGCATCCTGCACCCTCTGCCCAGCCCACGGCTGCCCTGCTCGCTGCCTGGCCCAGCCTGCTGCTCCCAGCACCCGCAGGCAGCGCTCACACACTCCCCCCATGGCACCCCACACTCCCCAGACACACTCCCCCCATGCCCCCCACGGGCCCTGAGCTGTGCTCCTGTTCCAGCTGCCAGCGCAGCCCCTCCCTCGCCCCTCTCTGGCCTCTTCCCAGGAGCTGCTTCCTGGCACCCTCAGGGGCCCACCCCAGTGCAGGGGGAAATCCACCTTGTCCCTGCCCACAGCTGTGCCTGGGACATGCTGGTGTGCTTTAATGAGTGACTGGATGTGAAAAATGACCTGATAATATTGGCTTTTACATTTATGTATTATCTTTTGCATGTTGTTAGTTGTGAAAAACATTAATCACTTGTGTTAAAATTTTAAAAGTTTAACGTTAATAAAATAATTATAAAAATAGTAACAAAAATTACGGTAATAAAAATTTGGATAATTGAATTTGGGATAATAAAGGGCAATAAAAAGTAAGGAATTACGGATGTCTGGGTGTTTTGTTCTGCTCTAGAACATGCGCTGTTAACAAAGGATTAATTTTTAAAAGCAATAGCTCATTGTATATTCATATATTTCATACATGATTTAAATATTCTTTTTAAACAATAGATTTTTTTGTTTATTGTTAACTTCCCCTCCTCATCTTGTATATTAATCTTTTGACCCCTTCAAGTCTGAAAGAAGTTTGAATTGTCTTGATAAGGAAGTAATAATTTTTTATTGAGATTTTAGTGTTTTTTTGTCATTATTTTAATGTGAAGAGTTTTTTAGTTATTTTATTTTTTCTTTGAGTTAGTTATAAAAAGTGTTTTATATCACATAGTTTTGATTTTAATATTATGTTATAACTTAAAAACTATATTTACTACACTACTTAAAAATATGAATGCAGCATAACTTTCTAACATAACATATATAGTATTCATTTTAATATTTGCAAAAAGCCAATCATACAGTATAATATGCATTTTTCACATTAGTGATGATAAGTCTCTAGAAATAGAACAAATTATAACTATTTTTAGCTGCTTGTTAATATAATCTATCAGTTTAGGGATGCATTGTATTGCTTATAGAAATAGTAGTGTAATAAATATAATATCTATATATCACTCATTGAAATAATAGTGTGACGAATGTTTTGTATTACAGACCTTTGCAAAACCCAAGAAGTAGTAAAAGGATTTTGTGTAAGTAAAGCAGCGCAAAGCCATCCACTCACTGCCCAACCTAAGTGATAAGATACCTGTGACACAAACCAGAGCACGGGAGGACAATTAGAGAATACCATGTTAAAATTAAGGAGGACATACTAAATCCTTATCAGAGGATGTGAAACAGCAGGATGGACACTCAAGAAGAAATAAAATATATTGACCTGACACCCAGGATGTGCTGCAGATAAACTGGAGTGTGAAGAAATCAAACAAAGGAGTTCCCAAAACATCAGAAAGTTCACAAGAATGTTTGAATAATATATGAAACACAAGAATATGCAGGTATGTCAGCAAGGCAATGGAGGCATCTGCATAAAGATAACACTGCCTGTATACACCTTATTCATCAAAAGCACCCCGGTGCTGGAAATATTGTCCTTCCTTTATCCTATTATTATTAAACTTCTAAAAATTCTTAGGAGTGAACTCTGTTTTTCATCCTGGGGATGCTGGGAGCTGACTCGGAGAGGTGCCCTCTGTGATCTCCTGTTCGTCTGCACAGAGGGTCTTGCCGGGGAGATGCCCATTGGTGGCTGTCTCAGTCACAGCAGCCATGGAGCCACTGAGCTTAAAATATCTGGTAACAGGAGGAAAAGTGCCTGCAAACCTTAACCCTGGCCACAAGGGTGCCATACTTCAGGCTGCTGAGGGAGATAGTTGGGAGAGCCCCTGGGAAAAGGCTCTGGAAGCTGCTGGGACCATCAGTGCTGGTCAGTTTTCATTGAAAAACCCCTGGAGGGCAAGCCAACAAAAGCTCAGGAGGGAAAAGTCCTGCTCATCACTGAGACATGGGGGTTAGAAATGAATTTAGGATTTAGGATAGTTGTTTTAGATGATGCATATTGCTTAACTTACTTAGTGATTGCTGTGGCTGCAAGGCCTGCAGAGACCAGAGGGAAAGGAATGCAGGGACCCTGGTAAGAAGAGCTTCTTACCCCAAGCAAGGTGGGAGGAACGCAAAGCCTGCAGAACTGTTGGAGATAAGAGAGGCTCCTCAGACCCTAAACTAACTCAAACCAGCACTACAATTTGCACTGCAGACAAGAGACCAATGTGCATGTGCAGGAAAGAGGTGAAAAGTTTCTCTAGATGAAGACATTGGAAAGTTCATTTGCCTTCCTCCTTGCAACCACCAAGCGACCACCAGACAGATGCCCAGAGAGAAGTGCAGAAGAACTGATAAGCTTATTATATTATGAAGCAGGGCTAGGAAATGATATGCGTGGAACTATTGTGAAACTTGATGCATATGTAACATTTTAGAGAATAAAAGAGGATTAGAATTCTCAGGAGGTGGTGGGGAAGTTCCACAAGCGCCTGGCATTGAATAAATCCATACCTACTTTAGAACTTTGAGTTTTGTAGTCTGTCCATGTATCATTACCCAGAATTTCCTTTTATAACACTTGTCTTGGGGTGATTTTATGATCATACTCTATTTCATAATCATCTGCTTTATGCCCAGAAAGGGTGCTGTAGGTTTAAGATGAACCAGGGGCCGGGACCACAGCCTGGGAACCCTAGGCAGGCTCTGTTCAAACTTTTTGTCTGGGTGCTTAGCAGTGCAGACCAGGACTCTGTATTGTTCCTTTTGTTGGATTTTTTTTTTTTTTTTTCAAACTTGAAGCAAGAAGTTTCTTTCCTTCCCTTCTCCTAGCCTAGATGCTGTACTGAGAAGTCCTCTCGGTGTCTTTTTTATTTTTTCCTTTTCCCTTGAACTGTTTTGGATAGCTTTGTTTTTCTTTTCAGCCCATCCAAGGAGCTGCGTGGGGCCACCTTGAACCAATCTTGGATAAGATGAACCAACATAAACCTACCACTTCTGCCTGCTGCAAGGCAGAGACTAACACTAGAAAGATTCCCACCTATTCTGCCCAAGTGGCTGCCTGAGCTCCTGTTCCTCCCATCCCCTGAGACAAAGAAGTGTAGCCACCATCTTTGCCTCTTGGCCATGCGGCAAGGTGGGGGTGGGGTGTAAGATTCAACTTTTTTCCTGTACTTTTTGGGTATTTTGCTTTGTTAATAAAGAGTCTTACATTTTCACTTTCATCCGAAGGTATTCATTCCTTTCATTGGCAAAAAGTGATTATTGAAGACATTCTCTTTAGAGGAAAAGCTCATTCCAGGATGTTTTCTCTTAAAATTTGTCTCTAAACTGAGACAACGCTCATTAACCCACGGAGTTAACTCCATTAACCCATGGAGTTGATCAAGGAAAGCCAGTTGATCTGAGCTTTTTGGATTTCAGTAACGCTTTCGATCCTGTGTCTCCCAGGGTCCCTGTGTGTCCCTTCCTATTCAGGCCATTCCATCATTCCATGGTTCTCACCCTAACAGAGCTGGCACTCTCTCTGCACACCTGCCTTTACACCTTTGGGTTTTGGACACTGAAAGGAAAGAGAAGGAAATGTCTTTACAAACAAACTGTGGGCCTGATGGTAGATAAGGCCAGACATGGAGAGGTGAAAGAAGCAATAGGAGTAACCATAAAATCCACAGGATTTCCACTAATTGACACAGACTGTTACTCACTCAAGACTCTGCAAAATCTCTGGATTTAGAGAAAAAAATCCAGACACACATGAAAAAAGAAAAACTGGGCGAGGTATACATTAGAAAGGAGTCTGTATTAGGTGTTTCAGGAACTCTGTGTGCCTGCCTCGCCGGAGTCCTCCTCCTTTTTGGGGAAGTCCCCTTCCCCTTCATCCTCATCCTCAGCCTCAACCTTTCTCCTTCTAGGAGGAGCTTTCATCCACTCAAAATTATCTCGTTCTTGCTCCTCAGAATGATAAATCTTATCTGATCTCATACATCGCTGTCCTATACTACATGCCGAACAACAATGTTTGATTTGTTTTCTCTTTGCCTTGTTTTCCTTTTCAAGGGCCAAGCCAGTGGATCTGAAGAGCATCTGATCCTACAGTCTCTTTGCCATTCTTGGTTATTTCTTAAAACAGAAAACGTATCAGCATACAAAACCTCATAGTTTAAAAACCTCATTTACCTTCCTGTCTTAAAAACAACATCAACTGCAGTAAGGTATCATAACCTAAAGTTCCAGTGGGTGGCCATCTCGCCCCACCCTCTAACCGGTACAGTGGCCACCAGCGTGTGCAATATTGGATTAGATCCTTTTTATTCTCAGAGCCTCCCCTGCTGGTGATTTCCTTCCAGTGGGCCAAGATGCACCCCAAGGGGCTAGCCCGAGGAACTTCCTTGCTCTGGTTAGTTCCCATTATCTCCTTCTCCTTGCCCTGTCTCGCTTCCACCTAAACCTCTATCCACAGAGCCTCACAGTAGTTTCCCAGTCCTCCTCACACACACAGTTCCAGGTGGCAGGTATCAGATGTGATTTCCCACACACAAGCTTTAAGATCTTAGGTTCTGAATCAGCTTGATCAGAAACCTTTAGTTTACACTTAGACTTGGGGCATGTGCCCTGACGCTTATTAGAACAGCAATACCAGCGTCTCCCACAAACACCGCACTGCAATAATATCAACGCAGCGTGCCAGCCTCTTGAGCCACCAAAGGCTCCCAGGAATTGCCTGCAAAGGCAGGCTATTCCGTTTATTACAGGGAACTCTAAATCCTCTATGGCAGGCTGTTCCCAGTCCAGACTTACTATAGTACTAGCTGAAGTCTGGAAGAGCCCCTCTAAATAAACTCGTTCATCTCGTTTATCTATTCAATAATTCATAGGATTCACAAACTCCCAGGGGTCGAGTCCAAACCACTGGGGCAGAGGAACCCCTTGGGTTCGTCTAGCCACGGTGAAAGCGTGCATGATCTACGCCACAATTTACAACCTTTACTCAATGAATGTCCTCACCCATGCTTCTCCACTGCTTGCTCTATTTTTCTCTGTCGGATGCTCCCCACCCCCACAGCCTGCCCCGGCTGATGCTCGCTCAGCCCCTCCAGCCGCAGGTAGGAAACTCCCCCCCCCCACACTCTAGAGCACTGTAGATCTATTCTCTTTTATACACCATACATGTATACACTTGCACGATTGCAAACACAATGCACTAACCACACAATGCATTAACCATACAGTGATACAGTGTCTGGACACCACACACACACACACACACACACACTAACACACACACTTGGGTTCACTCGACCCACCCCCAGGATCGCTAGCAGTTCTGCCCTATCAAAACAATGAACCCCGTCTCTACTGTAGCTGCTCCATCAGCTGTACCCAGACGTCTCTGGGTGATTTACTCCCTATCTCTCTCTTTTGCCCCGGAGGCCCCTCAATACATACCGTATCCTCCTCCGCAGGCCAGCAGGTTCTTGTCTGTCTCCACAGGAGGCAAGCTGAGACGAGCAGAGCCCCACCAGGAAAATCCCGGGGCACGCCTAGGAGTCTGTCCGTTCTCCCCTGCCCCTGCGGAGACAGAGACGGAAGGTATCTCCTTCTGCTGCGGATGGCTCGCCAGAATGTTTTGCAGAGAAAAGGAAAAGAACCCCCCAACTTTGTAAAAGTTGTAAAGTTGGTGTGTTTATTGCAGTGCTGGACGCATGTGGAGATTTCTCTCCCTAAAGAGCATGTATGCCTCTGAGAGTTTAACTTCCCTTTTATTCTACTACAAATACATATGCATACAGTTTCACAACAGGCTCATACATATTCATTTTTATGTGACATTTGCCACCAGTTCCCCTTTATCAAAAGAATTCCTGGGTCAGGCTGGCCCGCCCTTGTAACAGTTTCTGTTTTTCTTTATCCGTCTCTCCCCTGTCTCCTCATTATCTCTGTTCTGCAGTTTTTCCTTCAGCTCCAGTATTACAGACCTTTCACTCTTTTTAGGCATTTCACCTAATTCAAAATGGATTTTTACTCTGGGGAATTTTTCACTCTGTCTCACCGGGAAATTAGGATAAAAAGGAGAAAAATTTTGAGACACCCCAGGGCAAAAGCCCCATGGCCTCTCCATTTATTAGAATAAAATTACATGACTCCTATGTCTCCTTTTTGGGCATAAATCTCTAGTGTTTGTGGATCAATTTTCCTTACAATCTGGGTACTCCTCTGGGATATTTCTGCTGTCTGGGGTGGTGGGCAATGAGTGGAGCTGGAGGCATGCCTCACCCAGTTTCAGTGATGAGCTCCCCTTGGTGGCAGCTGGCACCAGGCAATTGATTGGGCTCCTGAGACTGTCCAGGAGACAGACAAGTGGTGGACCAGGGGGGTCCATGAAGAGTCCGCAGGGAAGGATCACTGAAAACCTCACCAGTGAGTAAAATGGGATCTTCAGGGAGCAAACCTGGGAGGGAACACATGGAGGATAGCACAGGTAAACCTGAGAGGGCACCCATGGAGGGTAGCTCAGGTAAAACAGGGCACCCATGGAGGGTTGCAAAGGTAAAGCTGGGAAGAGGCCCCAGCAAAAGGGATGATGATCCCATAATACCCCCAGAGAGGACCTTGGGGTGAATGCTGAAGTCTTGGGACAGATTGTTCATTCCCCCAGAGGTAACTATGGAGAGAATGGTAGGATATTGTTATTTTGTGTGGCCAAAATATGAATTGCCAAAGGGGCTTAAGTGGCTACCTTATGGAACAAATAGACTTCATTTAAGTCAAAATATGTGGTGGTATTTAGAAGAGAATTGGAAAGGAGTGATTGTAAGGGAATGTGGATTGATATGGTTGAAACAAGCATCAGGAGAAGTCTATGTGTTAAGAAGAAGAAGAAGAGGAAAAAGGGGAGGAAGAGAAAAATGGTGAGGATTGAGATGTTTTTCAGCACCTTCCCCCATCTTGTGTTCCAGTTTTGCCAGATGACCCAGGGCCAGCTGCAGGTCCCCTGTATTCTCAATTTCCAGAGGAAAGGAATCAAGGAAATGCTGTTTCTACAGCCTCATCTGAGGATAATGACAGAGAAAGGGGAGGAGGAGAGCATAATCATATCACCCCCTAGGACTAGAAGTGGAACTCAGTATAGGACATCAGAAGCTTCCTGGACCAATCAGGGGTACCAGATGCCACTATGCCAAGTTCCCTTGGGGATCAAGGGGGAGGATTTGGGTTTGTTATTGTAGCACTTACTACCCAGGATATAAGAGGATTAAAAAAAGGAATTACTCCCTTATTTGGATGGTCCCATAGAGGTGAGGGAAAACATAGGGGAATATTTGGGAAATGTGGGTTATACATGGAAGGACTGGGATTTTCCTTTGGGGATTTTGTTTGGGTCATCAGAGAAAGGAAAGATTTTGCAGAAAGCTCAGCAGCTGTGGGAGGATGAGCATCCACAAGTGATGGGGGAGGCTGAACCCAGCACACCTACTGTGGATAATGCAATCCTGTAAGGGAACCCCTAGTGGCACCCAAATAATCAGGCCAGTCCGGGTCACCTTCATGATTACCATGCATATTTGATTAGGGCAAGAGAAACAGTGTTTTCCACCAGAGGAACTTGAAAGCATTAGAAAGAATGGGCAGAAGAGAGAGCGGATCTACAATTGGTCTACAAGGAATGATAAGCAGTGGATAACAAAAGCTCTGGCTTTAGAGATATTAAAATAACTGCACAAAGGGAGACTCTGGGGGTCTTGAGGACTAGCAGAAGTCTTCCTCAAGATATAATATCTTGCTGTGGTTCTTTTTACTTTGGCAAAGCAAGCTATTGAGGGTTGTTTGGTTTGTACAAAAATCAATAACAGGGTTACAAAGAAAATTGCCAGGGGAGGGAGGCCTTGGGCTGTACGTCCATTCCAAAGATGCCAGGTGGATTTTACCAAAATGCCCCAAGTATTAAGGTTTCAATATCTTCTGGTAATAGTATGTCAGCTAACAGGGTGGCCAGAAGCATTTCCAACTGTTTCAGTGACAACAGGATCAGCTATTAAAGTATTTTTGGAACAAATACTTCCAAGATATGGGATTATGGAAGCAATGGACTCTGACAGGGGAATCATTTCACAGGAAAGATTTTTCAAGCCATTACAAGTGCTTTAGGAATAAAATGGAAGCTCCATACCTCCTGGCACCCCCAGAGCTCAGGCCGAGTTGAAAGAATAAATGGAGAAATAAAGAAACACCTTTCAAAGCTGCTGATGGAAATCAAGATAGCATGTGTGCAGCTATTGCCATTCACTTTGGAAATAAGGGCCAGAACCAGAGGAGATATTCAATTATCTCCCTTAGAACTGATGTTTTGAATTTCTTACCCTTGTAACTCTCAGCCTAGTGCAGGGGGACGGGGGTGGGTGTGGAAATAAGTGACGTATATTTAAAACAACATGTGGCCTGCCTCACAGCTTTATCTCATCATTCTCCTGGAATTCGATTTCTCAGTCAGGGAACCAAAAATGTCATGGTTTAGGCCTCCACAGAGCCAGTGCCCCCATGAGAATACCCTCTCCCTGGTGTCTGCTGTGAGATGTGACCAGGAATAAGCAAAGCAGGCTCCAGCTTAGAAATAAAGAAAACTTTATTAACTAAACTACAAGAAAAGAAGGAAAAAAACTATAAGGGAAAAAATTGAAAACCTTACAAAAAGCACTTTCCTCCCTGCCCCCACCAAAATGTCCCAATGCAATACATTCCCCCAAATCACCAACTCCCACTCCAGCACGACCCTTTAGAGTACTCAATCTTCAGTCCATGAAGAGGAGTCCTTCTTGCACCCTAGGCTTCCCCTGAAAACACTGCTGAAACCTCGTGTGGGTTTCAGCACCGCCCAGAAAGTCCTTTGCCCATCATGACACCTTTCCTTCCATGCCCAGTGCTCTCACCACTGTGCATGGACCAGAGCTGCTTCTAGGGCTGTCTTTCAAGGATGCCTTGTCTCACTCCAAAAAAGGCACAGTCTCTCTTTCGGAACATCTGTCCCCCCCAATTTTCCACCCCCTGGGGCCGAGGGGTACCCACACTGAACCCTCCTGGTTCTGAGGCACTGCCTCCCCCTAAATGCAGTCTCTGTGTCATAGGAAAAAAAATGGTTCAGTCTATGGCCACAGAAGAAAAGTCCAGCCCAAAAGGCCACTCCGTCATCTCTCCTGCACTCAAGAGTCCTCTGCACTTCCCTCGTGGCCCATTACCTCTTATCTCTTATCTCTCTTCTCATTCAGCTCCAGGAGGATCAGCATTTGCAAGATCTCAATCATGCGAGAAAAGGGTTAAAAATTTCAGTCTCTCCCTGTCCCAGAGCTCCGGAACTCCCACGCTGCCCCGACCTAGGCACCTTCTCGCCGCACTCCCCCCCCTTCTCCTCCTGGGCCAGCGCCGCTGTCGAATTCAGATGCTGGCTCTCTCTGCCTGGTGTCTCTTGGTCTCTTCCACCCTTGGGCTGGGCCTACCTCATGGCCACGTGGCTTTTCCCCTCCCCCCACCCAGCCAGCAGCTGAGACAGGGGCAGAGATGTGAAGCCCTTCCTGATGGAAATCCAAAAGAGAAACCCCAGGGCCGAAGGTCTGGTTTTTAACCCCTGTGTGTTCTCAGAGGTGTGTCCAAACCCCACAGGCCACATCAGGTGCCAATATAAAAATCTGAGCACCCATTGGTTCGACCACAGCATCCCAGAATTCCCACTTCCTGGTCAAACCAGCACAGGAGTCTACCCCAGTATAACTCATGGTATTATGCCACAGCTCCTGAAGAACCTACTCCTCCTTCCCCTGGCATGACTCCCAAACTCTTGTCGCCCTGGCCAAGCCACTACATTGGTATGTGCAAATGCTTGGCCATGATTTTTTGTTTCTTAATTGCCCCCAATTTGTCTCCTGGATAACCTCCTTCCCTCACAGTGTCTTTCTTCCAGATAACAGATGGAATAAAATTCCCTGAAAATCCCCAAACCCACTACAGGAGAGGAAGAGGATTTCAAAATATTGGTAGCTCCCCGACCCTGTGGATGAAGAGGAAGGAGGGCAGACACAGATTTAGAGGAATTTAGGCCAGTGGCAGGGAGAACATGACAAGGAGGAGAGAGAAGAAATGAGGAAAGGGTGCAATTCAAGCCCCTCTCAGGTGGGTGGTAGGTACAGATAAACTGGTCATGGTAACAATGCCTTTTTTAGTTGAGTTGATGTCCTGAAAGGACTTGGCAGGGACTTAAAGGGAAAATCCTGAGAAAGCAAGTGTCCTGGGGTGACGTTATGATGCTTGTATATCCCCATTCATCTGTTCTGTGCCTTTAAGACCGGCACTGAAGAGTGGAAGTTTTGTTTGGGTTTCTCTTATCAGAGACACAGAGGAAAGCGGTACATAGACTGTTTTTTCACTTCCAGCTTCAGCTTGCTGCTTTTGCTTGCTCTCTTTTTCTGCTCTTGCTTCTGCTCTGCTTTCTGCCTCTGCTTATTAGCTAGTTCTAGCTAAACAGTCCACATTGCTTCCTGGACTGTTTCTCCTCTCCTGTTCCTGTGACCATCTCCAACCTGCTCCAGACTGGGACCCGGGAACACCGAAGGTTCGGCTGCAGCAGCTGCCCCAGCACCGGAGGGACTGGGAACAGAGCAACCACCCCTGACAGAGACTTTCTGATTTTGTCATCTTTCTCAAAGCGGTGTCATTGGGTATTGTTCATTTTGTGTGCTGTGTCTGTCAAATAAACAGGTTCTTTCCACCTCTCTCCGAGGAATTTTTTCCCGAACCGGTTGGGGGAGGGGCTGTGTGGATTTTGCTTTCTGGAGGGGCCCTCCTTTGCAGATTCTTTAACAAATTTGCCCTAAACCAGCACAGCAAGTAAGGCCTTTGAGACCATTATAAGGACCCGGGGTCCTGATTGGAATGATATTCAGGTGGTTTTAGAAACACTGCTGAATGTAGATGAGAAGACAATGGTGGTAGCAAGTCAAGGGAAGAGGTAGAATGAGTTAATGCTTAAAATGTGCAACCAGGAAAAGCAGATCAGTGTTTTCCACCCACTGATCCAAGACTGGATCCCAACTGTGACAAAAATTAATCCACAAATACCAGAGGTTCATGTCCAAAAGGGAGACAGAGGAGTCCAGCTACTTTATTTGAATAAAGGGAAAGGTCATGGACAATTCCCATGGGGTGTCTCAAGTTGTTGGAGGTGCAGCCTCCTTTTTATCCTCATTTCCTGGCTCCATTTTCCTCTCTCTTTCCTCATCGGCTGAGATACTTGACAGGTACAGATTTCCCACATCACTTAATACAGACCCGCTTTTATTGTGTACCTGCCTCCATTTTACTTCTTCCTTGTGTTCTTTCCTCTGTTCTTTTTCTCCAAGTCCAGGGATTTACTACAGCCTTCAGTGAATAACAGTCTGTGTCAAGTAGTGGAATTCCTCTGGAATTTATGATTCACTGCATTGCTTCCTTCCCCTCTCAGTATCTGGCTTTATTCATCAGCAGGCCCACTGTTTGTTTGTAAAGACACCTCCTCCTCATTCCTTTCACAACCAGCCGGGACACAGGGATCTTTTGACCAGGTATCAGAGATTAACCATTTTTTGTATGAAACATGCAATTCAAAAGCCTATAATTATGTCAGAATTGTATCACATAATCCAAGGAAAGAATGAGTCTCCTTCCAATTTCCATCCATGATTAATTGATGCAGATGGGAAATTTGCTAACATAGATCCTGACAGAGAAGGAGATGTGTTACAAATGGCAGCTACAATTATAGGACAATTGGCTCCAGGCATTACAAGGAAGTTACAGAGACTAGGGCAGAGGACTCCAGAAATGTAAATAAATTGTTAGAAACTGTATGGAAATTATGTAATAACACAGGGTTGACTTGGGGAGGTAAAGATGGAGAATTAATGATGGCTGCTCTAATGGGTCCCAGAGGAGACAGGGGAGCTGTTGGGGAAGAAGCAGAACATGTTGAAAATGTTTTCAGTGATGACCATTAGGAAAAGATCAGTTGCTATTTGCAAGGAAACAGGGTGATTTTAAGATGATACTCTATTCCCTTATTTTCTGCTCTATGCCCAGAAATGGTTCCTGTAGCTCTAAGGTGGGTCCAGAGAAGGGACAGTGATGCCTTAGGATTCAGCTTTTACATTTTTTCGAGCCTGTACAGCTTTAGTGTAGAACTCAAAAACTCCAGTAGCCTGTCAGCTACTGTTTTCTCATTTTATTCAGACAAAACAATTCCTCTAGACCTTAAAGTCAAGGACACCCTACTGTCTCAGGCCCCAAAAATTATATACAGAAGTGAGTTGGGGAGGAGCAAACCAGGGCTAAATGACTTCATTGCTTGAAGCTGTAATTGGAGGATTAACCTCTGATATGCAAATGGACCAAACTTATAACTGTATGAAAAACTTGTGACCATCGTCCATCTTGGGCATACCCTGTGGGAGGCTTCTGTCTTTCCATGGGGTTTTATTGAAGGCCTTTGATGTCGGTGACTGAGAGACAGGACTCCACGTAGGTGTCAGCAATAAGTTGTTTATTGTTGATAGAGCGAAGCCATGATGTTGTCTATTATCTCTACAGCTGGGTATATATAGTCTAACAGCTTTAGATAAAAGTTTCCACTGCCAAGCAGTAATCACATTACAACAGTTTCTTAGCTACATTGCTTACCCCAAGCACCCGCAGTCTTACATGACTACATTCCTTTTTGCTTCCCCCCTTACATTTCTGTTTGAACTTCCCATGGTTTCTTCCTCACAAGAGCCAGGATGTCTGGACCATCCATCATCTCCACAGTACTCCCAGCTCCACTGCCCAGCTGCGTCCCCATGCTTAATTAAATGCCTACTTTTATTTTCTTAATCTTGTCTAACCTCTGTTCCAGGTAGCCACTCCAAGGCACAAACGAGATCCTTGGGGCTTTTCTGCAGGCTTGGTTCAAAGCATCAATCCAGGGTGCGTTTGGATGCCCTGTGGCAGCATTATTTTGCTGTTTAGCTGGCTTGGCTATTTGATAGCTCAAGCAAGACTTTTTTTTTTCCCCTTTCCCTGGCCTTGAAGAAGCTGCAACAACAATCCTTCAGCAGCTTTTTCCCCCCTTGAATTGTTTGGCTTTGTTTTCGTCAAAGATCAGGAAATAAACAGGATCTGTTCACTAGAACCTGAAGGACCGGCTCTGCCTGGCCCCAGACCTTGGAAAAAGCTGAATCAAAGAGAGAAAGGACCCTGAGTCTGCCCCGAGGGCTGCTGCAGAAGGTGCTGCAGACAGGATTCTCCACATGGGGCACTCCAAAGGCTTTTGCACATCAGAGAGGCCAAGGGCAGGAGCAGCTCCTGCTGGGGCTGAGGGCTGGAGGGAAGGGCAGCAGCCCCAGGCACCTGAGCAGGAGCGGCTGCCCTGGACAGAGACACAGCACCCCTGAGACAGGGAGTGACAGCACTGCCTGAGCCTGGGGCAGTCGTGTCACTGCTTTCCTGAGCCTGCAGGCACAACAGCTCCTGCTGGGAGAACGGCCTCAGTTGATCCAGGAGGCTGCAATGAGGGAGGGAAGGATGACACCCAAAAGCCAAGCAGCCCAGCTTGCAGCCAGCATGGAGCTGGCCTCAGGCCCTGCAGGCTTTCTCCAAGCAGGACAGCTCCTTGCTGCAGGAAAACTGCCTTTGGGGCACTGTCCCTTCTTGTCTCACAGCAGCTGATCCAAGGGGTGCTTTGAGTGCTGCCTTTGCCCCGTCCCTGCCCTTGGGCTCAGGATGGCCACGAGGCTGATTGCCCGAAGGACAAGTTTGGTTTGGCTCTAGGACAAAGCTGAGGGAAATGTTTATGGCAAACAGGCAAGAGGATTCTGCCTTCCTCATGAAACAAGCGAGTTGCTGAGTGATGGGTGCAGTAATGTGCCTTATTTAACCAAATTTGGGAAAAGTTAGATGCCATTATCTGAACATGGTTTGAGAGCATCATTATTGTAACTGTGTTTTTTGGAGAACCTGGCACAAATTTCTCCTAAACTGTAAATCTGCTGTGGTTCTTTCTCCCCACAGATGTGGCCAAAAGCTCCTCCAGCTCAGACAGTGCTTCCTGCTTGGTAATTCTCTGCCATGCCTCCGGGATTTCTCCTTTGCCCTGAAATTTCCCTTTGTACAGAGCTTCCAGCTGTGTCCTGAAATGAGACACAAACCATTTCCAGTATGCCTGCATGGATGAATCAGGAAGAATATTCCAAGTGGAAAAAGGAGGTCCAGCATTACGGTATAATTTGAAAGGGATCCATGGTCCACCATCAAAGCTGAATATGCAGTCACTTGCAACAAGGCTGGAACAAATATCAATGACCAGATTGTGTGTATCATACTCGATGCCAAAAAAACATTTTGACCATGTGGTTCCCATCAAAGCTTGTGGGCGATGGAAGACCACCTGATGGTCTCCATCATGATTCTGCATTGTGTTTGTGCAGACAGCCCCACAAAAGGGACACTGTGCCCAGCACCCTGAAAAATGCTCTGCCAGGATGGTGTGAGGCTGCCTTGGAAATGAGCTCAGGTCAGCACCAGCCAATTCTTTCATGAGCCTTTCCCTCAGGTCATCCAGAGCTTCTGCCATGGCACTGCTCAGGAACTCAATGTCTGTGACCTCCTGGTGCTCAATGCCCTTCAGGTCACTTCTGGGCAAGTTGATCACCTCTGATAGTTCCCTGCAAAATTCATCCAGCCAGAGAGAGACTTTGTCTTGTCTGTCTTTTCTGTCTTTGACAATTTGGGTTGATGAAGAAACAGCTGAAAGGATGTTTTTATAGAGAACATCAAGGGAGGAATTTAAAAACATCCTCAGCCTCTTACTCCCATCTAAACAGTAACTCTTAACTTGTATCGCAATGTATTTCTCAAAACATTCCTCTGGACGCTTAAGGTAACATTTGAAATACTCAAAATTTTCCTGTTCTGCCAGGTATCTCAGGATGCAAACTTCCAGATTGGCTTTGCTGCCCCTGAAATCTGGGAAATTCTCCCGCATGTCCTCAGCGATATCTTTAGCCGTCCTCTCATAGACTGCCCGGCGAAGAGCTGGTTCAATCTTGTGACAAAGGAAAACAGCAAAAGTTGTGACAGAAGCGGCTCCTTGGCAGGAAATCTGGAAACAATTGAAGAAATCTTCTCTCTTGCTCATCAGGTACACAACTGGGTCATTTGCCTTTCGGAATGCTCTGTGCATGGCTTTAAACCTTTCTGCTGCCATTGTGCACAGATACAGAGACAAATCTATGCTGTATTCTCTGTTAAAAGTACATTTCCCATTGCTGGGGACAGAGTTCATGCCTTTCTGTACTTCACTGAGTATTTCATGAATAAAATTTCGACTGTAATCGCGTTTCTCCTCTTCCTTCTTAGCAATGTTTGCCTTCACAGATGCTATGATGTTGTCAGTGATGTGCTGAAAGTTGATCACATCAGCATTGGAAATGCTCCTGGGATCTGAGATATAGTGTAAATACTTTTTCTTCATGATGTGTTTCTCTGGATCAAAAGAAAATCCTCGGCTTTTGGGAAATGAAGTGATCCGTGCATGGATACCCGGCTCCTTAAAGTGCTCTAGAAGGACATCTTCAATTTCTGCATCAATATCCACCTGTTCTGGAGGAGGAGCAGCACGGGAGACTTCAGCAATCCACTGGTTCCAGACAAGAGTAAAGTTGTCCTTCAGTTCTCTCTCACTGAGGCTCTTCCCTTTCAGAGTCACAGCCAGCTCCCGACTCCTTCTCAGGAGCTCATCTTCATATTCCAACTTCCTTGCATCCAGTTTCCTCTGCTCCTTCTGTAGCTCAATAAGATTCTCACATTTCTTTTTTGTTTCATGAAGAAGAGTCTCTTTTAGTTCTTTCAGCTTCAGCTCTGTGCTTGATTTCCACTGGACCAGTGTCTCATGGTCTTTGTCTTCCCTGAAATACTTTTCCACTTCTTTCTCAATGGCATCACTTGTCTCTTGCACCAGCCCTTCAAGATGTTTTATGGTGACATTCTGCATGTCCCCATTCCGAATTTTGTTGTCCAATCTCATCTGTATGTCTGAGATGTGACTCCTCAGCCTCCAGCTCCACTGACTAAAGGCAGTTTCTAGTTTCGTGTACACAGCAATCTCCAGGGAATTCTTGAAGCTGAAAACAAAGTTTTCATTCAGCAAAGCATTCCAGAGGTCACCAACACGATCTTTCAGGCTCGAGAACCTCAAAATGCTGCGCTGTGACTGCTTCTTGGCAGCCTGGAGGATTTTGCTCTTGAGTTGCTGGACATTCTGGCTGTAGGTGGGGTTGGGTGGTGCCATTGGGGGGTTTCCTTCCCACAGGTGAGCAAAGTAGTGAATGTGGGTGTTCACATCAAAGCCAATGACATCGCTGAAGGAGGAGACATCACAGCATTCCTGCTGAGCAGCCACTGCAGTCATTTCATCCAGCTTTTCCTGCAAACGCCTTCGTCCTTCCATGTTCTGCTCCTTGGCAGTTGCTTCTCCCACGTTTTGGTGGACAAAGAGGCAGCTTGGGGAAAGATTGACTTTCTTCATCCTCAGGAAAGCCTGCACAGCGATCTGGAGAACATCTTGCATTTCTGATGGATTTTCTCCAAAGATATTGATCACAGTCATGTTGCCAACACCAATGACAAAGGTGGCCAGCTCGTTGTCATGGTTCAGGGACTGTTTATTGGCCATCTGGATGGCACGGAGTCCCTCAGTGTAGACCACCAGCACAAAATCAAAGCCCAAGTCTTGCTGCAGCTCCTCACCCACTGGGATGAGCTGCATGAAGGCCCCGCGGGTGCATCTCCCTGCGCTGACGTTGAACTGCAGACCAAACATGGCATTCAGCAGGGTGGACTTGCCTGTGCTCTGGATGCCGAGCACGGAGAGCACAAACACTCGTTTGTCCCCCAGCCTCTCAATTAAGCTGTCAAAGATTGCTCCCACCCAGCACAAAGGCAGGTAAGAAGCGTCCCCATCCATCAGCTCCACAGGATACCCTAGAACCATCAGCTCTGCTGCAAATTCTGGCAGTTTAAAAAAATAGTCATTCTCGTCGTTCATTAATTGCAGAGCTTCATAAATCTGCCCTATCTCTCTCAGAAGGTGCTCTAGGCCGATGGATGAATCATTGATTTCATCAGAAATGAAATTCAGCTGACTGATCAAATCATTGTTCACACTGTTTTTTTCCTGGGTTTTTTTTCCTGTCTGGATTTCAGACCATAACTTGTGATAGTCTCTCCTCAGTTCTTCAAGGTGACCACAAGACATCTCATCCATAAAGACCTTCATCCAGTGCAGGAAATATTTCTTGGTATCTGCTGGCTGGGCCTGGAGAAAGCCAAGGAACAAATTCATCAGTGGGTTGAGAGGGAAAGCTTGCTCAAGTTGCTCTCTTCTTATTGCTTTCTTTTCATTTTCAATTTGGCTCCGATGATGCTCAACGCTCTTGTTCCCCTTCTCCTTCAAGCGAGTGAGTTCTTTGTCCTTTTGGCACCACTGGTGCCACAGTTTTCCTTGAAGCGGCAGCAGCTGGGATTTGATCTCAGACAGCTTCTCTTTCTTCAGAAGCTCCACCAGCTCCTTTGCCTTTGCTTTGGCTGTCACACACGCAGGTTGATCTGCATCCACTATGAATCCGTGCTGGCGAGCTTTGACTATGCAGGCCTCCAGACTGAAACATGGATTAGACCCTTTCAGGAGATCTCCAATTGTCTTGGTCAGCTCCACCATCAGATCTGCTTCATTTCTGTTCCTGATCCCTATTGTTATGTTTTTGCTGGCTTGTCCAGCTGCAACATTCTCTATTTCTGTGAGAAGACAAACCAAAGGCCTTTGTGACTGCCACAGGTCCTGCAGAAGCTTTTTCCCCCTGTTGTCCATGTGCTCCCAGTCAGACACAAGAGCCACGTTGACAGCAGATATCTCCTGCAGGAACTGCAGCTGTGCTCCGTGATCCCTGGCATCTCCATGCAGGTTACAGAAAGCCACGCAGCGCTCAAAGGTGTCATCGGGGCTTCCACCAGGGCAGTACCAGGCGATCTCCACCAGCCCTTCCATCAGCAAACGCTCTCTGGTGCTGCCTCTGCAGTGGCGGTGGAAGAAAGTGTCGTGTTTGCGTTTGCTGAGCAGAGCGTTGAGGAGCTGGGACTTGGAAGAGGAGGCCGAGCTGCCAATGCGGATGAAGGACACAATGGGTGTCTGTGCCTGAAAGATGAGTTTGTTGCTGAAACTCTTTGTTTGGGCCTGCTTTCCTGACTTGTCCACCTCTTTCCAGCTCCTTTGGATTTGGCTGAGAGCGTAGAGTGGAAACTCAATGCGTGAAGTGCTCGGGTTGGGCACCAGCAGAGGCAGCGCCAGTTGGCAGAACGCCAGCTTGGTTACCAGGGTCTGTCTCAGGAAGTCATCAGCACAATGGAAAATGGCCATCTGCAGGTCCATGGGGTGCACATGGCTGTCCCTGCTTGCATGTTCAGGGGCTGCTTCCATCAGCTTATCAAGAAAGTTTTCAAAGGAGTCTGATTGTTGGTCCTCTTGCTCTGTTGTCTGTGGCATGGGTGCAAGGCCTGGATTGCTCCCTTCCAAGCAAGTCAGGTACCTCACCTGATAATCCACAGTTAACAGCTTCTGCAAGAAATATAAGGGCAGTTCATTGTCCTGGCTGGGCTGGCTGTCCTGCAGAGATGTCTTGGAGATGGTGTGGAAATCTCCCATCCCCATTTTCCTTGGATAGTGACTTTCCAGTCCAAGGCGCTGGAGCAGCTGAAGGAATTCCTGGTTTGAAATGGCCTCATTTTCTTTGGATTCACAGCTGTCCGACTTGGACTGGGACTGACTGGAAACCTCAGGTGTTGGAAAAGTGTCTTCCAGGTCTCTGAGTATGTTCTGCATCCTCTGTTCATCCCATTTGTCATCCAAGCCCCCACTGATCAAGGAGTCCAAGTCCCGTTCCAGCCTCTCCCAGTCTTCGTCTCCACTGTGCTTTTGGAGGAGATTCTTTATCCGTGTGGACCACAAGCCTTTCATGTGATCTTCCATGAAAACCAAACGCTCCCTCTTCTGCTCAGGGGACAGCTCTTGACTTTCAGGTGTCACAGTCAGACCCGTCAGCAGGATGAAGGCCTCAGCTCTGTCGGCATCTTGCTCCTTCAGGTTCATGTACTCTGCATGTGCTGCTTCCATTTCCTTGGCCATGTAGTGAATTTCTGGGTGTCCAAGGAGGTGCTGGAAAGTGCTGCTTTCCACCTGGTACCCTGTGCTGGTCACAATCAAGAGCACCAACAGCTCCAGGTCCTTCTGAGCCTGTTCCTGGAGGGACTGCAGTAAGGAATAAATGGCCAGGCTGCTGGTCAGGGTGGCTTCTCTCTTTGCTTCATGAACTGCAGAAGCAGAACTTCCTGGTGCGTAGGTGACAGCATAGATGTGCTCCTTCATTTTCTGCAGTGTTTTGATGAGCTCTTGAAGCTCAGAGACTTTGGGAGATCTGGGAAGTGGGTGCTCAGTCTGGAAGACCCATTGCATAATGAAGGAAGCCTCAGGGAAGTCCTTGACAGAGTAGATATGAGGATTCAGGAGACTCCTCAACATTACCTTGATAGTGGTGGTGTTTTCTGGAGGTGAGTCCTGGCATCTCCGCACAGTGTTCACCAGGAAGTCCTGCAGGGCTTTGTCTGACAGGCACACGTTGATCCACACACTGGGGTTTTTGGTTTTTGCATTCAGATCATCTTTTAGCTCCATCAGCATGAGCAGCTTCTTTTCATCCACTTTTGTCACCTCCCAGGCCTTCACAGTCTCCATGAAATCTCTGGCCTCTTGCACTGCACTGCCCAGTTCCTCTCCAAAAACGGTGCCAACGCTCTGATTTGTCAGTGCTTTGTACCCAGCCCTGAGGGCTCTGCTCATCTGACCAACAGACTTAAAATCCCCACAGTGATTGTACAGGATGATGTCCCACACTGGGATCAGCTGAAAGCCACGGTCGATAACGCACCACGTTGTGTTATCAGACACGAGCCCCGTTTTCCACTGAGGAAGGGAAGCTGTGTCTGCTGGGCCCCCTGTGTTGACCACGTAGAGCTGAATTGCTGTAAGAGAAATCTCTCTCAGTCTCCCCAGGACAGAAGCCTGTGAATTGCATTTGGAAACATCCAGGGCCTCTTCTACACTGGCCCAGACACCACCCCAGCTGGCCCCAGCAAAGCTGTTCAGTGCTTCAGACGTTTGTCGCTTCACCTCTTCCTGGTGCTCGGCTTGGAATCCTTCTGTAGATGCCTTCCACCAGAATATTCCCCCAAAGTGGAGGGGACCCTGGTTTACATGGGTCCCAAACCTGCTGAAGAAGCTGTCACACATCTTCACTAAGATGGGGTTGTCTTCTTCCCGACTGAAGCTCAAAAGCTGCTTCTCCATGTCTTGGAGGTGCCGTAGAGCTGCATCCGAGAGGCGAAGCTGATGCCTTTGGAAGTAGCAAGAGGCCAGAGGGATGTACAGGTACTTGGTGGTGCAAAAGTAGCTCTGCTCAGAGCGGGACTGTTGGGTGTCCTCTGACTGCGAGGAGCTGCTGTGATCTACACTCCCTCCCAGATTAATCCCCCAGAATGAGGCTTTGGCAGAAACGCTCATGCTGAACCCCAGCAGCTCCATGGACTTGGTGAAAGTGGATTCTGCTGCAGAGGAGGAGAACTCCTTCCTCTCAAGCAGCGATCCTTGCACTGGACCGGCGAGCTGGAATTCCTCAGGAACCCTGATGAGCTGCTCTCGCTTTGCCAGCACATCTTCAGGTCTGCTGGTTCTGTAGATGCCCTGCAGGGCCAGTCCCCCTGATGCCCGCCTCAGCACCTCCGTGTCAGGGATGTTCTCCCCCCTGCCTGCTGACAGCTCCTGCTGCTCCAGCTGCTTCTGGATGCTCTCCAGCACATCTGCCAAGGGTTTCTTTGGTGCTGGCCAGAACTCTTTGGGAATCTCCATGGCTTGCCACAGAGTCTCTGCTTTCTCCCTCAGAGCATCCTGGCTGTGGCTGCGACTCTTGAGCATTTCTGTCAGATCCTTCAGAGCTTGTTTGGCCTCTTCTTGTCTCTGCTTTGTCTTCTCCAAATTATGCTTTTGCATGTCCTCACATGTTTTGTCTTCTGTTATTTTCAAGAGTTTCTGGAGTGCCTTTTTCTCCCAGGGGTGCCGTACCTCACACTCCAGCCTGAGGTAATCTTTATATTCCAGATGTTGCAGGGCTTCTCTGCACTTGATTCCCAGGATCTGTGTCACTTTGGGCAGCCAGTATCCAGCATCCAGTCCTTCCTTCTGGAATGCCTCTGCCAGGAGCTGTGCCTTTGCATCCCCCTCCTGTGTGTCCTCCTGCAAAGCCATGGCTGTGGAGGAAGAACAGAGACTTTCCCTATTGTGTTGTCAGAGGGCCCAGGCTCCTGGCAGAAGCTCTGCGGCAGCTGCAGCCCTGGGGATTGCTCCCACCAGGCTGCTGTAGCCAGGCCTTGGATGGCACAAGAGCCAGTGAAATAGAGATTTTTGGAATTTACTTGAGTTAGCAATTTGAATTAAGCATTTAAAGTTTATCCTGTCGAACTATGCATTGAATTTTAAACTTTTTATTTAAGAAACCTTTGCCATGGTAAAAAGGGCATAGGGAAATGAAAATTTCTGAAGCTTCTTGCAGAAGGAACAATACCAGAGGAGGCCAAGGGATGCAAAGCACCCAGATAAAGGGCTTTGTCTGTCTCCAGCTGATCAAGGCTGACAGACATACTCAGATAAGCCCCAAGGGATCAAATGTGCACATGTGAAGGAGAAAATTTCAAAAGTTCAGTCATGAGGAAGACCACAATCTTTAGTCTCAGGGATCATTGAGACACCCTCTTGTGACCACCACAGCAAAAAACGCATGCCCAGAAGGGCGTGGATCTGATTACCATGTGAGGCGAGAACCGGGGGGCCAGGGGTTCAATATGCACGAAAAGGTTGTGTAATGTATCGCATATGGAACACCTTTGTGAATAAAGATATGGGTCAGACGGAGGCTCAGGGCACAAGTTTTCACAAGAGATATCTCGCTTGTGCCAGGTGCTAACGATACATACCCACTTCATAACTACATCAGGTTGTGGAGTCTATTTATTCCGTGTATTGCTTCACCATGGTCTCCTTCCCAGCACCCTGTATGTGCCTTTTCCTTTCCTGTTTGCAGGATCAACCCTCTAGCTAAGTGTGTATCCTAGAGACAGCACAGACAAACACAGACACATAGACACAGCTACACGCACACACAGACACAGACTCACAGACAGATACACACAGACACACCCACCAAGACACACTCAGACAGATGCACACGCACACAGACAGACAGACACAGACAGACAGACACAAAAACTCATTCAGCCACACAACCTGCCCAGGACAAGGTGCTGCCTTCACCATCACCCACATCCTCCCAGCAGAACTCCTCCATCCACAAATGCAGACAGCCAGGGCCATTCCTGGCTCCCTGGAGCACTGGCACAGCCCCTCTGCCCATCCAACAGCCCTGCCTGCATCCTGCACCCTCTGCCCAGCCCACGGCTGCCCTGCTCGCTGCCTGGCCCAGCCTGCTGCTCCCAGCACCCGGAGGCAGCGCTCACACACTCCCCCATGGCACCCCACACTCCCCAGACACACTCCCCCCATGCCCCCCACGGGCTCTGAGCTGTGCTCCTGCTCCAGCTGCCTGTGCAGCCCCTCCCTCGCCCCTCTCTGGCCTCTTCCCAGGAGCTGCTTCCTGGCACCCTCAGGGGCCCACCCCAGTGCAGGGGAAAATCCACCTTGTCCCTGCCCACAGCTGTGCCTGGGACATGCTGGTGTGCTTTAATGAGTGACTGGATGTGAAAAATTATCCCATAATATTGGCTTTTGCATTTATGTATTAGCTTTTGCATGTTATTAGTTATGAAAAACACTAATCACTCGTGTTAAAATTTAAAAAAAATAACAGTAATAACATAGTTATAAAAATAGTAATAAAAATTAGGGCAATAAGAATTTGGATAATTACATTTAGGATAATAAAGGACAATAAAAAGTAAAGAATTATGGATGTCTGGGTGTTTGTTCTGCTCTAGAATATGCGTTGTTAACAAAGGATTAATTTTTAAAAGCAATAGCTCATTGTATATTCATATATTTCATACATGATTTAAATATTCTTTTTAAACAGTAGATTTTTTTGTTTATTTTTAACTTCCCCTCCTCATCTTGTAAATTAATCTTTTGGACCCTTGAAATCTGGAAGAAGTTTTAACTCTCTTGATTAGGAAGTAACAATTTTTTTGAGATTTTGGTGTTTTGTGTCATTATTTTAATGTGAAGGATTTCTTAGTTATTTTGTTTATTCTTTGAGTTAGTATAAAAAGTATTTTATATCACATAGTGTTAATTTTAATATTATGGTACAACCTAAAAACTATATTTACTACATTACTTAAAAAGGTGAATACAGGATAACTTTCTAATATAACATATATAGTATTAATTTTAATATTTGTGAAAAGCCAATAATATAATATGTATTTTTCACATTAGTGATGATAAGTATATAAAAATAGTACAAATTATAACTATTTTTAGCTGCTTGTTAATATAATCTATCAGCTTAAGGATGCACTGTATTGCTCATAGGAATGGTAGTGTAATGGATATAATATCTATGTATCACTCATTGAAATAATAGTATGATGAATGTTTTGTATTATAGACCTTTGCAAAACCAAAGATGTAGAAAAAGATTTTTGTGTAACTAAAACAGTGCAAAGCCATCCACTGCTCATTACATCCAGCCAGGAGACTAGGTGGCAGTTAAGGAGTGGAAAGAAGCACCATTGGTGGTGAAGTGGTGTGGAACTTTCCAAGTGTTGCTGAACACAGAAACAGCTGTCAAGACAGCTGAACTCAGACAGACGCATCACATTTGCATCACGGTCTTTAAAACCACTGACACTCCACAGGAGTGGACTGGAGCAGTAGGCAGTGCGTTGACCTCAGGGGAAGCCTTGTGCGCCTATCCACAGACTCTGTGCTTAAATAGATGTGTGGGCATCCCTTCTCTCAGATCTCCAGTCATTGGAGGACAATCCTCACTGTCATTGTTTTCTTTACGTTGAGTTCTTTCTGTGCTTTTACTCACTGCAGGTGGTGTGGAAGACAACATGAGAATTAGATTAGGAAATGAGACTGCACCATTAGAATGTTTTTCTTAATGATTTTACCTTTATATTGTCAGTTAGGTTTGAGCCAGAGATGGGAGAATAGTTTTTAGTCCCAGGAGAAGCAGCAAAATCCTTTACCCTTAGCAATTGTTGGGTCTGTAGAGGGCAAGGAGGATATGAAGAGTGGCCATGGGTGTCCAGCCCAGTAGAGCCCACATGACGGCTCAGCACCCTGAATGAGGTCCATGATGGAACTGGATTTTGGGATGAGGAAGGAAGTCCATGGTAACTTAATTTTTCGGAAAGAGGCATTTATTGTCTAAATAGAACAGGAGCCTATATGTCAGAAAAAGCGTTTGTGACTGGACTTTATCTTTGGGTTTAGACTGTTGGATCCCCAACTGCCCTCCTTATGATTGTTTTAAATATTGAGGCAGCTGGAATCAAATGCATGTTAAGCTCACTAATGGTAGCTGGGTAAAGTGTTCCCACCATAATTATTGAAGGGATTTTGAGGGCTGTAAAGCAGTGGGAAAAGATAATTATTTTTACCACTTGTTTTTAAGCTGTCCCCAGGATAATTCCACAAGTAGGACACATGTTATGTGCGACTATGAGTGGAAGGGGCAACACCGGAATGGAACTTGAACCCTTTTTAATAAGTTCTGGTCCAGATCCAGCAAAACGGATCTGGGATGTAACTGCAGGCGGAAACTTCATGTGGGAGCTTGGAAATGCAAATACTGTGATTCTTATGGTTGGGCAACTATTGTTGGGGGACCACTCAACCCAGGAAGCAAGCAAGTATTTTGACCCACCAATTAATGATGAAAATTGGGAAGGCCCCTTTGCCAATGGGACCTGGCTCTGAAAAGGCAGTTTTGGATTTGTGGCCAACATGTTATCATGGTTTAACATTGCTTGGTTTTTAGTTAAAGAGAAAACCCATCAGTTTCAGAAGTGATTCTCTCTGAAGACTGCTGACTCTGGACTCAACAGAACTAATCAGCTGGTTAGTTTTGAATATTGACACCTTGTTAAACCACTTAAGAAGTCTGGACATGCCTCTGTGAAATCACATTTAAAAACAAACAAACCCGGGGAAAAACTCTCTTACTTTCCAGCCTTTGAGCATACACCTGGACCCTACCCAGGCATGCTGGTTTTGCTTTGGAGGGCTGTTGGGGCTGGGCCAGGCCCTGCTTTTCTGCAGTGCTGGCCAGGTCAGGCTGGCTCTCCTAAGCCCCAGCCCAGGTACTTGCTGAAATTCTGCTGCTGCTGAGTTTCACCCACAAGTACCAGGCAGGGGAAGCCATCGGCCTGTGGCACGCTGCCACTGAGCCCTAGCCTGGCTGTTGAACTCCTAGCCACTGCCCCCTACAGTGCAGCCACCAAAAAAAATCCTCCACTGTGAACAGTTCTGGCCACTGCCCAGCAGAGATAATGTGACCAACAGCAAAATACCATTTCCTAATGCAAGGCCCAGGTAAGATTAATTGTTTCAGTGCTGTAGAATCCCATTTAAGAACAGATACACCTGCAGGTGCCAATCTTCTCCTGAGTCAGAGAAAAGGAATGGTGAAGGCATATGGAGAGAATGACATAGAGACACCAGTGTGGTCAGTTAAGAGGGGTCAAATCCCAGATGGGAGAAGAATGAAGAGATGCCTTAATCTTGGGCTGAAATTCTCCTGTAAGTCTATAGTGAAGTCTATATGACAGATACATCACACTGATTTTCCCCCTATAGCTCATGGAATGTATTGGGGGGATGTAGCATTCTAACTACAGCCATGAACAGAGGCATCCGTGTTGAAACAAGCAGATGTTGAAGCAGCTGTGATCCAATGAGAAGCTTAAACAGAGAGAAATGAGAGACATGAGAAACCTTGCCCCAGGAACAGAAGAAGAAAGCCTCTCTTTCCCAGAGATGGATGAAGAGAATGTTATAGATGAGTAATGCGATTGTTGACTCTCAGAATTAAGGAGTGGATACTATGTATATGTTAAGAGAAGTTCTGTAGAGGTACAGTTATACTTCCCCTCCCCCTTGCATGGTTATCACAGGATGGTCTCAGTAGTCAGGGCATTTGGAAGGGTTGGCTTGTTACTATGGCAACACTTGACCTCCAATCAAGAGGTAAGAAAGTGATCTCCACCACTAGACAGTGAAGAAGGAGTCACTGACAAGAATTTGGGAGGGGCTAGAGGTATAAAAGGCGGAGCATGCATTTTGTAGACGAGCGCATGGTGGTTGAATCCTTTGTTCCCAGGGCTGTAGTTTTCCTTATTCAGTCTTCTGTTGTATTTTGATAAGTCCCTAATAAACCTTTTAATTTTTTAAAAGTGAGCATCTCTTCTCACAAGAGCTTTTGCCTTTATGCTGGAACAGCTCATCCTTAAAACAGCACCCCATAAGTTGACATGGCCCATCAAAGCAGCTGTGGGAAAGCTGCAAGGCATTGGGAGGGACTTTCACACTGGAAACAGATTTTTCTTTCCCAGGTGGCTAATTTGCTGTAGCACTGAAGCCACAAAAGAGCTGTTTCTTATGGAGGAGTCTCTGTGGCATGGCAAGAGAGACTCCTCTCCCTAAGAGAACTGAAAAAAGACTATTTTAGAGATGGTAAACTGACTGAATATCCCAGGTTTTATATCTACATTGTGAGTGGGAAAGGAAAGAGGCGGTGGGGAGAAAAGAGGTATTCTGAAGGTTTATTCTGATGTCTTCTCATTTCTTGTTTTAGTTAATAAATTTTTTTTATACATTTAAAGTTTTGAGCCTCCTTTGCTCTCTCCTAATCCTTATCTCAGAGCAGAAAATGAGTAAATAATTCTAGCGGGTGTACTGGTGTTTCACCAGCACTAAACCCACTACATTTAATTATTGCATTGTTCAGGAAACTTGGATTGGTGAACCAAAACCACTACACATGCCTATCACAGATTACCTCCAAACTGGTCAGGAATATGTTATGTAGGAATAGGTTATGTAGTATATAATAAACCATTGTTCTTTCTGATGCCCCAACTTCAGCGAAATCAGTTAAGAATCAAGGTATATAATGATCTGATTAGAGAAAAGCAGTCAATTGATGAAGCTCTGGCTGAAGGGAGCACTCAAAAGTGGGGAAAAGATGAATGGCCTCCTGAGTGAATCAAACGACTCAATGGACCAGGCACATGGAATCCTAATGAATTAAATTGGGTGCCAGACAACCCATTTATAAATTAGATTGGATAATTAGGTTACAAGCTGTCTTTGAAATAATAACCAACCAGACAGCCACAGCCCTTGACTGTTGTACTTTGGACCTGATTAGCATTAAAGATTTGATAATCAGGGTGCCTTGGCAAGAACAAACAGACCTTTGAAGATTTCAGGAAGATTGAATCAAGAAAGAAGATTGAATCAACTTCTACAAGCAAGAAATGTTGCAAAATGTATAAGTTTGTTTATGTGATGATTATGTGAATCGCAGTAAAAAATTACTAGCCTTCCTAGAATAGTATATAAGCATACGTAGTCCACAATAAATTCAGGTTCTGACCATCACTCAGTCTCCTCGCCTCTCTCCATTGCTGATACTTGACCTTCTTGCTGGCCAATCCACTCAGATGAGGAATGCAGTATTTCAATGTCTAATGCTATTAGACTATCTGTTAGCAGAAGAAGGGGGACTGTGTGGCAAATTAAATGACTCCAACTGCTGTTTGCAAATAGATGACAGTGGAAAAGTGGTGAAACAAATAACAAAGGGAATGAGAAATTTAGCTCATGTACCAGTCCAAACGTGGAAAGGATGGGAATGGGACATGCTTTTATAGTTACCTGGTGGCCTGTGGGGTAAACAAATGCTTTCTTTCCTCTTACGTGCTATAGCAACTCTTATCTTTTTACCCTGTGTGATCCCTTGCTTATGCAACTTATTCAGGTGCTCAAGGGGATGCAGGTAGCAGCCATGCCTACAGATCAAGAAATGGCTACAAAAGGTCCTTGGATGATGTCAAGGACCCAGGAACAGAAAGTTAAGTCTGTAGAGGCCCAGGGGCCTAACACTGGAACTGTAAAACCTCAGGGCAAAGGTGACCAGGGCCAAAGAGAGACACCCCTCTGAACACAATCATCTCACCCATAAGCATTTGTAGGCTCATGTTAATGCAACAGGTTTTATTGGTATCACCCAGTTCAACTGACATTTTTTCCTTATATGTACTCACCCTAGAAGGTTTCCCCCTCTCTTTTCTCCTATTGGTTCTGACTTACTGCAATACTCCACCCCTGTTGCCTCACTAGTTCCCCAGTTAGCTGCCCCTCCTCTGCATCAATTGTACTCAGTTCCCATTGGCCCTCAAATACAGACACAGAGATGATAGATATAGATATAGATATAGATATAGATATAGATATAGATATAGATATATCAAGACAAATGACAACAGATGTGGGAAATGTAAAATAAGAAACTACCACAGACGCTGAGGGGTTTTATTTTCAGTCTTGAAAGAAGCTTGGATTGATGTAAAAATAAAAGTACACAGATATTAAGCAGAAAAATTATAAACTCATTTTTCTATAGTTGTAAGTAAGAATATGCATTAAGTAAGTAAGAAACTGTATTGGATAAGATGGTGAAGGGTTTTATAATGTAGTAATGTAATTGTGTAGAGTAAGCTAAGAGTTTAGCTGCTATAAATAGAAGTGTAACTGTGTATGTGTAAGAGTCGCCCATTGCATTAAAAGTATCCAGAGTGCAGCAGAATTAAGAAAAGGCGACAGGCTAGAAAAAACAAAATTAACTTTGTGGCAACTTTCCATTGGATTACAATGTTATGTATTGCCTTGTAACAAAGAAACTTGTGACTACTTTGACCAATGGCCAACCGTTTACTCCTTTTAAAATCTGACAGCCTTTGAGGCTGATGTTTATCTGAGTAATAAATTGTTTTTATCCTGACAGGAGTTCCATCCCTTCTGTAAGGCATTGCTAATAGCAACAAGAGGAACAAAAAACCACCAACCAAAACCAGCCTTTTCTTACCCATCAAGTAATTTCCTTTTTTGTGCAGTTACACCCACCACCAGCAGGGAGCGCTGTTGGCTCAGTCGAGGCAGAGAGGCTGCAGTGATGCCCCAGCGGCTCCAGGGGGCGCTGCTGGCTCCCAGCGGGGTGGAGGGGCCACAATGGCTCCCCTGCGGCTCCGGGGCGCTTGGAGTGGGCTCAGAAACCTCCGGAGGTGATGGCTGGGAGATGGTGATTGGGAGCTCAAGCAAGGGGAAAAGATGGGAGATGGTCACGTGTGGTATGGGCATCGGGTGCCTGTCTTTCCTAATGGGAAAAACGCTATTTACTTTTGTTAAAATTTTAAAAGTTTATTAGTAATTAAAATAGTAATTAAAATTGGGACAATAAAAATTAGGATAATAAAAATCAGAACCATAAAAGACAATAAGAGACAATAAAAAGTAAAGAATTATGGATGTCTGGGTGTTTGGTATTTTGCTGAAAGGCACACTTTGTTAATAAAGGATTACTCTTTAAAAGTAATAGTTTATTGTATATTGATATTTCTTGCATATGTTTTAAACATTGTTTTCAAATTAGGGTGTTTAGCTTCCCCCCCCATCTTGTAAATTCACTTTTTTGGTTTTTTGTAATTTGACTTTTTTCAATAAGCAGTTAATAATTATTTTCTTGGGATTTTGGTGTCATTGTTATTTTTATCTAGATAGGATAATGTGAAGAATTGCTTGATTATCTTTTTTAATTTCTGAGTTAGTTGCAAAAAGTATCTTACCTCACATAGTTTCTATTTTAATAATTTGCTATAACTTAAAATGATATTTACTACATTACTTAAAAGAGATTAATACAGCACTGCTTAAAAGAAATTAATACAGTATAACTCTTCAACATTACACATACAGTATTAATTTTAAAATTTGTGAAGAGCTAATCATAATAATATATATTTTTCACACCTAATATGGGAAAAGGACGCCTGAGTTTGGGGGATCCCAGGAGCAGCGGGCTGGAGCAGTGGAGTTGGGCAGACCTAAGTTGGAAAGCTAAATTGAAACAATTTCCCTGCAGGAGCCAAATGCTGTCTGTAGCAGACACGACTGCTGTCCTCAACTGTGGAGCCAAAAAAGTGGCCATAAACAAGCTACCACATCCCAGACAGAGTCCTGGACTCCACCCCAAAACATCTCATGGTATTAAGCCACAACAGTAAAGCCACTCCAGGAGCAGACACCCTGAATGGAGCAGAACTTCTGCTGCCACACCCGCTCCCCCAGTGCCACCCCCCTGTCCCCTGCCTGTCTGCAGCACACAGAGCTCGAGTTACCCCCAACTATGGATCCCCTGAACACAAAGGAGACACAGAGCAGTCCAAATCAACCCCTTTATTAGCAGAACCTGCAGGGGATGAGGCTGAAGCAGCCCTTCAGCAGCTCTCCAGGAGGGCTTGGCCCTCCCATTGCCAGCGGGGTTGCAGCACCTGCACAGCAAAAGCCCCCACAGCTCCCTGGGGCAGAGCCAGCTGGTGCCACCTTCTCCAGAGCACGGCTCTGGTGCCACCAGCCTGCCTGGGCAGCACCAGCACTGCCCCGAGGGCTGCTGCAGAAGGTGCTGCAGACAGGATTCTCCACATGGGGCACTCCAAAGGCTTTTGCTCAGCAGAGGGACCAAGGGCAGGAGCAGCTCCTGCTGGGGCTGAGGGCTGGAGGGAAGGGCAGCAGCCCCAGGCACCTGAGCAGGAGCGGCTGCCCTGGACAGAGACACAGCACCCCTGAGACCGGGAGTGACAGCACTGCCTGAGCCTGGGGCAGTCGTGTCACTGCTTTCCTGAGCCTGCAGACACAACAGCTGCTGCTGGGAGAACGGCCTCAGTTGATCCAGGAGGCTGCAATGAGGGAGGGAAGGATGACACCCAAAAGCCAAGCAGCCCAGCTTGCAGCCAGTGTGGAGCTGGCCTCAGGCCATGCAGGTCTTTCTCCAAGCAGGACAGCTCCTTGCTGCAGGAAAACTGTCTCCGAGGTGTTGGATTTTAGCCCTTTTCTCACCCAGAAATGGGGCAACTGAGAGGCGTTTTAAAAACGTTTTATTTATTTTTTATTCATGAAGGGTGAAACAATACAGATGTTCCAATTCAAAGCATGGCAATTAGAAGCTGACTATTTCTTTATTATATACATTGTAAGCATTTCTCGGCTTATTAGTTTTTTGCTACACTGTGCTGTAGATGCCTTAAAGCCAATTATTTAAAACTGCCCCTTGTGGGTGCTCTTAAAATGCATTTTTTATGGTTCTATTTCTCTAAAGTATCTAATCTTATTTGCAAGGCCATCTTTCAAAAATTTTTTCTAGCTCTATTTGCCTCTCAACCATATTTGTCTTATTCTATGGCATTTCTAAGTTAGCATTTCTTATCTCAAAGTTTGCATACAGATGCTTACTGTGTGGGTCTTTTGTCAGGCCTTGAAAACTCTCCACAAATCTATTCCTTACATTTCCTCTCTCTCTTGAAGAAAAACATTTTGATGGCCTTGTTCATCATTTTTCATGCACAGTGAAGTACACAAAGCACTATTACTAACATTGCTATGATTGCAATCATCACCTAGAAAACTATTTTGCAAAGTTCTTTTAGCTAAGATGTAAAACTCCATCTTTCAAATGAGTTTTCTAACAATGATCTATTGTTTGTTTTAATTTCATTTGTAAAATCTCTCAGTTTTTAAAATGATTTGTGGTTGGACATTGAATGGTCAGACAAGGTCATAAAATGCAATCCTTCAAAATCCTCACAAATATGTTCATGTGCCACTAAAGGAAAATCCATGGCAGCCCTCTTCTGTAAGGTTGTATGTTTGACAGCACTAACATATCATATTACTAATTGCAATGGAAGTAGTATTTACTGTGCTCAGCCAACACCCCAATAGGTTTAATTATTTTAATGCCTCACGTGAGGAAATTTGAGGTAGAAATATAGCTGATGTAAGTTGTTTTGCAGAGCTCTAGGGATTGAAATTGCTATTACAGTTTTCTTCATAATGATGGGTAAATCTTTTTTCTCTGTGTTTTCTCTTGATGGCTTTTTTTAACATTTTGTGCCATCACAGTGAGCTGTACGATGCTACATGGTCCACTTTTCATTTTTGAGGGAATGCCTTTCTAGGCTCTATCTCTACAAATGAGCTAATATCTTTTTGGTAATTGCCATGGGAACTCATCTAGGTCAGCAATTTCACCCTAAAAGGCACTGGGCTAGCACAATTGCATCACAAGCTTGAGTTTCTGTACACAGGATGATGGGGAGTAACGTTTAATTGTGGATCTCCCTGGTACTGAAACTCAGCACAAAATTCCATTGCTAATGAACCAAGAATTTCTAATTCTTGAGGTTCAGAAGGTGCTTTAAGAAGATCAGGCAAGAAGGCAAGAGAATTCTGGTTTTTCATGAAGTGAGGCGTTGCTGAGCGATGGCTACAGTAATATTATTTCACCAAATTTGGGAAAAGTTAGATGCCGTTATCTGAACAAGGTTTGAGAGTGTCATCATTGTAACTGCATTTTGTTGAGAGCCTGGTACAAAATTCTCCTAAAGTGCAAAGCTGTTATGGTTCTTCCTCCCCAAGGATGGGGCCTAACGCTTCTCCAGCTCAGAGAGTGCTTCCTGCTTGGTAATTCTCTGCCATGCCTCAGGGATTTCTCCTCTACCCTGAAATTTCCCACTGTACACAACTTCCAGCTGTGTCCTGAAGTGAGACACAAACCATTTCCAGTATGCCTGCATGGATGAGTCAGGAAGAATTTTCCAAGTCGAATAAGGGGGTCCTGCATCACGATATCTCTTGTATGGGATCCATTTACTGCCAGGAACTCTAAATAAGCAATCACTTGCAACATCGCTGGAACAAATATCAATGACCAGCTGGTCTCTCCCATGCCACTTGTGTCCCTTCAAAGCTTGTGGGCGATGGAAGACCACCTGATGGTCTCCATCGTGATTCTGCATGGTGTTTGTGCAGACAGCCCCACAAAAGGGACACTGTGCCCAGCATCCCGAAAAATGCTCTGCCAGGATGGTGTGAGGCTGCCTTGGAAATGAGCTCAATTCAGCTCCAGCCAATTCTTTCATGAGCCTTTCCCTCAGGTCATCCAGAGCTTCTGCCATGGCACTGCTCAGGAACTCAATGTCTGTGACCTCCTGGTGCTCAATGCCTTTCAGGTCACTTCTGGGCAAGTTGATCACCTCTGATAGTTCCCTGCAAAATTCATCCAGCCAGAGAGAGACTTTGTCTTGTCTGTCTTTTCTGTCTTTGACAATTTGGGTTGATGAAGAAACAGCTGACAGGATGTTTCGATAGGGATGATCAAGGGAAGAATCTAGAAATATCCTCAGCCTCCTCCTCCCATCTAAACAGTGACTCCTAACTCGTGTCTCGATGTAACTCTCAATATACTTTTGTGGAGAGCTAAGGTACTGCTTGAAATACTCAAAATTTTCCTGTTCTGCCAGGAATCTCAGGATGCAAACTTCCAGATTGGCTCTGCTGCCCCTGAAATCTGGGGATTTCTGCATGTCCTCAGCGATGGCTTTAGCTGTCCTTTCATAGACTGCTTGACGAAGAGCTGGGTAAATCTTGTCACAAAGGGAGGCAGCAAAAGTTGTGACAGAAGCGGCTCCTTGGCAGGAAATCTGGAAACATTGGAAGAAATCTTCTCTCTTGCTGCTCAGGTACACAACTGGGTCATTTGCCATTTGGAATGCTTCGTGCATGGCTTTAAACCTTTCTGCTGCCATTCTGCACAGATACAGAGACAAATCTATGTGGTACTCTCTGGTAAAAATATATTTTGCATCACTGGGGACAGAGTTCACACCTTTCTGTACTTCATTGAGTATTTCATGAATAAAATTTTGACTGTAATCGCATTTCTCCTCTTCCTTCTTAGCAATGTTGGTCTTCACACATGCAATGATGGTGTCCGTGATGTGCTGAAAGTTGATAACACCTGCATTGGGAATGCTCCTGGGATCTGGGATATAGCCTGAATGCCTTGTCTTCATTATGTGTTTCTCTATGTCAAAAGAAAATCCTCTGCCTCTTGGAAGTAACTTAAGTCGTGCAGGAAAACCTGGCTCCTTAAAATGCTCTACAAGGACATCATCAATTTGTGCATCGATATCTACCTCTTCTGGAGGAGGAGCACGACGGGACACCTCGGCAATCCACTCATTCCAGACATGAGTAAAGTTTTTCTCCAGTTCTCTCTCATTGAAGCTCTTCCCTTTCAGACTCACAGCCAGCTCCCGACTCTTTGTCAGGAGCTTGTCTTCATATTCCAACTTTCTTGCATCCAGTTTCCTCTGCTCCTTCTGTAGCTCAATAAGATTCTCACATTTCTTTTTTGTTTCAAGAAGAAGTGTCTCTTTGAGTTCTTTCAGCTTCAGCTGTGTGCTTGATTTCCACTGGACAAGTGCTTCATGGTCTTTGTCTTCCCTGAAATACTTTTCCAATTCTTTATCAATGGCAACACTTGTCTTTTGCACCAGCCCTTCAAGGTGTTTTATGGTGACATTCTGCAAGTCCCCATTCCGAATTTTGTTGTCCAGTCTCATCTGTACATCTAAGATGTGACTCCTCAGCCTCCAGGTCCACTGACTAAAGGCACTTTCCAGTCTCCTGTACACAGCAATCTCCAGGGAATTCTTGAAGCTGAACACAAAGTTTTCATTCAGCAAAGCATTCCAGAGGTCACCAATACGATTTTTCAGGCTTGAGAACGTCAAAATGCTGCGCTGAGATTGCTTCTTGGCCTCCTGAAGGATTTTGCTCTTGAGTTGCTGCACATTCTGGCTGTAGTTGGGGTTGGGTGGTGCCATTGGGGGGTTTCCTTCCCACAGGTGAGCAAAGTAGTGAATGTGGGTGTTCACATCAAAACCAATGACATCGCTGAAGGAGGAGACATCACAGAATTCCTGCTGAGCGGCTACCACAGTCATTTCATCCAGCTTTTCCTGCAAACGCCTTCGTCCTTCCATGTTCTGCTCCTTGGCAGTTGCTTCTCCCACGTTTTGGTGGACAAAGAGGCAGCTTGGGGAAAGATTGACTTTCTTCATCCTCAGGAAAGCCTGCACAGCGATCTGGAGAACATCTTGCATTTCTGATGGATTTTCTCCAAAGATATTGATCACAGTCATGTTGCCAACACCAATGACAAAGGTAGCCAGCTCATTGTCATGGTTCAGGGACTGTTTATTGGCCATCTCAGTGGAACGAAGTCCCTCTGTGTCAACCACCAGCACAAAATCAAAGCCCAAGTCTTGCTGCAGCTCCTCGCCCACTGGGATGAGCTGCATGAAGGCTCCGCGGGTGCATCTCCCTGCGCTGACGTTGAACTGCAGACCAAACATGGCATTCAGCAGGGTGGACTTGCCTGTGCTCTGGATGCCGAGCACGGAGAGCACAAACACTCGTTTGTCCCCCAGCCTCTCAATTAAGCTGTCAAAGATTGCTCCCACCCAGCACAAGGGCAGGTAAGAAGCGTCCCCATCCATCAGCTCCACGGGGTACCCTGAAACCATCAGCTCTGCTGCAATTTTTGGCAGTTTGACAAAATTGTCTTTCTTGGAGTTCATCAATTGCAGAGCTTCATAAATCTGCCCTACCTCTCTCAGAAGGTGCTCCAGGCCAATGGATGAATCGTTGATTTCATTAGAGAGGGCGTCCAAGCGACTCAGCAACTCATAATTGCCACTGGGTTTTTTCATGCTTTTCTTTCTTGACAGGTTTTCAGACCATAACTCATGATAGTCTCTTCTCAGTTCTTCAAGGTGACCACAAGACAGCTCATGCATAAAGACCTTCATCCAGTGCAGGAAGTATTTCTTGGTATCTGCTGGCTGGGCCTGGAGAAAGCCAAGGAATGATTTCATCAGTGGGTTGAGAGGGAAAGCTTGCTCCAGTTGCTTCCTTCTTATTGCTTTCTTCTCATATTCAATTTGGCTGCGATGATGCTCAATGTTCCTGTTCCCCTTCTCCTGCAAGCGAGTGAGTTCTTTGTCCTTTTGGCACCACTGGTACCACAGTTTTCCTTGAAGTGGCAGCAGCCGGGATTTGATCTCAGACAGCTTCTCTTTCTTCAGAAGCTCCACCAGCTCCTTTGCCTTTGCTTTGGCTGTCACACACGCGGGTTGATCTGCATCCACTATGAATCCGTGCTGGCGAGCTTTGTCCACGCAGGCCTCCAGACTGCAACGTGTATTAGAACCCTCCAGGAGATTCCCAATTGTCTTGGTCAGCTGGTCCACCAGTTCTGCTTCATTTCTGTTCTTGATCCCTATTTTTAAGGTTTTGCTGGCTTGTCCAGCTGGAACCTTTTCTTTTTCTGTGAGAAGACAAACCAAAGGCCTTTGTGACTGCCACAGGTCCTGCAGAAGCTTTTTCCCCCTGTTGTCCATGTGCTCCCAATCGGACACAAGAACCACATTGACAGCAGATATCTCCTGCAGGAACTGCAGCTGTGCTCCGTGATCCCTGGCATCTCCATGCAGGTTACAGAAAGCCACGCAGCGCTCAAAGGTGTCATCGGGGCTTCCTCGAGGGCAGTACCAGGCAATCTCCACCAGCCCTTCCATCAGCAAACGCTCTCTGGTGCTGCCTCTGCAGTGGCGGTGGAAGAAAGTGTCGTGTTTGCGTTTGCTGAGCAGAGCGTTCAGGAGCTGGGACTTGGAAGATGAGGCCGAGCTGCCAATGCGGATGAAGGACACAAAGGGTGTCTGTGCCTGAAAGATGAGTTTGTTATTGTAACTCTTTGTTTGGGCCTGCTTTCCTGACTTGTCCACCTCTTTCCAGCTCCTTTTGATTTGGCTGAGGGCGTAGAGCGGGAACTCAATGCATGAAGTGCTCGGGTTGGGCACCAGCAGAGGCAGCGCCAGTTGGCAGAATGCCAGCTTGGTTGCCAGGGTCTGTCTCAGGAAGTCATCAGCACAATGGAAAATGGCCATCTGCAGGTCCATGGGGTGCACATGGCAGTCCATACTTGCATGTTCAGGGGCTGCTTCCATCAGCTTATCAAGAAAGATTTCAAAGGCATCTGATTCTTGGGCCTCTTGCTCTGTGTTTTGTGGCATGGGTGCAAGCCAGGGGTTGCTGTCATCCCAGCAAGTCAGGTACCTCACCTGGTAATCCACAGTTAACAGCTTTTGCAAGAAGTATAATGGCAGTTCCTTGTCCTGGCTGGGCTGGCTGTCCTGCAGAGATGTCTTGCAGATGGTGCGGAAATCTCCCATCCCCATTTTCCTTGGATAGTGACTTTCCAGTCCAAGGCGCTTGAGCAGCTGGAGGAACTCCTGGTTGGCAGTGGCTTGCTTTGTTTTGGATTCACTGCTGTCTGACCTGGATTGAGACTGACTGAAGGCCTCAGTTCTTGGAAAAGTGTCTTCCAGGTCACTGAGTATGTTCTGCATCCTCTCATCCCATTTGTCATCCAAGCAACCACTGATCAAGGAGCTCAAGTCCTGTTCCAGCCTCTCCCAGTGTTCGTCTCCACTGTGCCTTTGGAGGAGATTCTTTATCCGTGTGGACCACAAGCCTTTCATGTGATCTTCCATGAAAACCAAACGCTCCCTCTTCTGCTCAGGGGACAGCTTTTGACTTTCAGGTGTCACAGTCAGACCCGTCATCAGGAGGGAGGCCTCAGCTCTGTTGGCATCTTGCTCCTTCAGGTTCACGTACTCCACATGTGCCGCTGCCATTTCGTTGGCCATGTACTGAATTTCTGGGTGTCCAAGGAGGTGCTGAAAAGTGCTGCTTTCCACCTGGTACCCTGTGCTGGTCACAATCAAGAGCACCAACAGCTCCAGGTCCTTCTGAGCCTGTTCCTGGAGAGACTGGAGTAAGGAATAAATGGCCAGGCTGCTGGTCAGGGTGGCTTCTCTCTTTGCTTCATGAACTGCAGAAGCAGAGCTTCCTGGTGCGTAGGTGACAGCATGGATGTGCTCCTGCATTTGCTGCAGTGTTTTGATGAGCTCTTGAAGCTCAGAGACTTTGGGGGATCTGGGAAGCGGGTGTTCAGTCTGGAAGATCCATTGCATAATGAAGGAAGTCTCGGGGAAGTCCTTGACAGAGTAGATATGAGGATTCAGGAGGCTCCTCAACATTGCCTTGATAGAGGTTATATTTTCTGGTGGTGACTCCTGGCAGCTCCGCACGGTGTTCACCAGGAAGTCCTGCAGGCTTTGTCCGACAGGCACACATTGATCCACACACTGGGGTTCCTAGTTTTTGCACTCAGATAATCTTTTAACCCCATCAGCATGAGCAGGTTCCTTTCATCTGCTTTTGTCACTTCCCAGGCCTTCACAGTCCCCATGAAATCTCTGGCCTCTTGCACTGCACTGCCCAGTTCCTCTCCAAAAACGGTGCCAATGCTCTGATTTGTCAGCACTTTGTACCCAGCCCTGAGGGCTCTGCTCATCTGACCAACAGACTTAAAATCCCCACAGTGATTGCACAGGATGATGTCCCACACTGGGATCAGCTGAAAGCCACGGTCAATAACACACCACGTTGTGTTATCTGACACAAGCCCCGTTTTCCACCGAGGAAGGGAAGCTGTGTCTGCTAGGCCCCCCGTCTTGACGATGGAGACTTGAATCCCTGTACGGGAACGCTCTCTGGCTCTTCCCAAGACAGAAGCCTGTGAGCTGGATTTGGAAACATTCAGGTTCCCTTCTACACTGGCCCCAAAATCAACCCAGCTGGCCCCAACAATGCTGTTCAGTTCTTTAGACATTTCTTGTTTCACCTCTTTCTGCTGCTCGGCTCGGAATCCTTCTGCAGACGCCTTCCACCAGAATATCCCCCCAAAGTGGAGGGGACCCTGGTTTATGTGGGACCCAAACCTGCTGAAGAAGCTCTCACATATATTCACCAAGGTGGAGTTGTCTTCTTCCTGACTGAAACTCAAAAGCTGCTCCATTTCTTGCAGCTCCCGCAGAGCTGCATTTGAGAGGCGAAGCTGATGCCTTTGGAAGTAGCAGGAGGCCAGAGGGATGTACTGGTACTTGGTGATGCAAAAGTAGCTCTGCTCAGAGCGGGATTGATGGGTGTCCTGTGATTGCAAGGAGCTGCTGTGATCTACACTCCCTCCCAGATTAATCCCCCAGAATGAGGATTTGGCAGAAACGCTCAGGCTGAAGCCCAGCTGCTGCATGGACTTGGTGAAAGTGGATTCTGCTGCAGAGGAGGAGAACTCCTTCCTCTCAAGCAGCGATCTTTGCACTGGACCGGCGAGCTGGAACCCCTCCGGAACCCTGAGGAGCTGCTCTCGCTTTGCCAGCACATCTTCAGGTCTGCTGGTTCTGTAGATGCCCTGCAGGGCCAGTCCCCCCGATGCCCGCCTCAGCACCTCCGTGTCAGGGATGTTCTTCCCACTGCCTGCTGACAGCTCCTGCTGCTCCAGCTGCTTCTGGATGCTCTCCAGCACATCTGCCAAGGGTTTCTTTGGCAGTGGCCAGAACTCTTTGGGAATCTCCATGGCTTGCCACAGAGTCTCTGCTTTCTCCCTCAGAGCATCCTGGCTGTGACTGTGGTTTTTGAGCATTTCTGTCAGATCCTTCAGAGCTTGTTTGGCAACTTCTTGTCTTTGTTTTGTCTTCTGCAAGTGCTCCTTCTGCACCTCTTTAGCGGTTGTATAGTCATCTGTTATTTTCAGGAGTTTCTGAAGTGCCTTTTTCTCCCAGGGATGCCGTACCTCACACTCTAACCTGAGGTAATCTTTATATTCCAGATGCTGCAGGGCTTCTCTGCACTTGATTCCCAGGATCTGTGAAGCTTTGGGCAGCCAGTAACCAGCATCCAGTCCTTCCTTCTGTAATGCCTCTGCCAGGGCCTGTGTCATTGCATCCCCCTCCTGTGTGTGCTCCTGTGAAGCCATGACTGTGGAGGAAGAACAGAGACTTTCCCTTGAAATGGAGGTTTTAGGTGTTTGATTAAGTTAGCAAGATGAATTAAGCATTTAAATTTTAGCTTGTGGAATTTTAACCTTTAACTTAAGAAAATCTGCCATGGTACAAAGGGCAGAGAAAATGCAAATTTCTGAAGGTTCTTGTGATAGAGAACAATTTTAGGAGTGTTGAAGATTGCAATGCAAGATGTTTTCCATTACCATCTGTATGGTAGATTATTTTTTGTCAAGTGGGCAGCTTGCTTTATCTCTCTCTTTGAGTGACCACAATCACTCCTCCCTCTGGAGGGGACATCTGCTGATAACAGACTATTGAATTTCACTGCATGACTGATAAGAACTACAGCAACCCATTGGGAGATGTGAGCCCAGAGGGAGGAGCCAAGCATTGCTTCCCAGATATCAACCAGAGGTTTTTGAAACACCAGCACAGCTTTCTCCACGGGATTCCCCAGAGAAACAGTAGCTGTCTCTTCTTCCACTGGATCTTCGGAGGAAGAATACATCCTTCTCTACACGACCCCCTTGCTCCAACGGAACCACACCTGACACTTCAGGAGGGCTGCAGCCACATTTCCATTTGGACTGCTACCAACACCCCAGAGAGTGTCAGGTTGGGTTCTGACTCTGTCAGTGTTGTTTTAGTGTACTGCCTTGTTTATTTTATCCCTTTATTTTTTTCTTCCCTATTAAAGAACTGTTATTTCCTGCCCCCATATTTTTGCCTGAGAGCCCCGTTAATTTAAAATTTTTAGCAATTCGGAGGGCTGGGGAGGGTTTACATTCTCCATTTCAGGGGATGCTCCTGCCTTCCTTAGCAGACTCCTGTCTTTGCAAACCAAGACAAGGGGAAGACCGAGAAATGCAAGAATCCTAGATAAAAGAGCTCCTCTGTCTCCCAACTGATCAGAATCAATAGATGTACTCGGATAAGCACCAAGGGACCAAAGGACATGTGCAAAGGAGGAAAGTTCAAAAGCTCAATCATGAGGAAGACCACAACCTTCAGCCTCAGAGACTACCAAAACAACCCTGTGCAACCACCATTGTGAAAAACACATGCTCAGAATTGTGTGGACCTAATTACCATGGGAGGCGAGGACAGGCAGGGCCAGGGGTGAATATGTATGGAAAGGTTGTGTAATGTATTGCATATGGAACACATTGTGAATAAAATTGTAGCTCAGACCAGCTTGGGGCACAAGTTTTCACAATAGATATCTCACTTGTGCCAGGCACTGACAATACATACCCACATCATAACTACATGAGGTTGTGGAGTCTATTTATTCCGTGTATTGTTTCACCCCAAGGTGAAGGTGCTGTCAGGGGCTCCTGGCAGAGGCTCTGCAGCAGCTGTGGCTCTGGGACTTGCTCCCACCTGGCTGCTGGAGCCAGGCCTGGGATGGCACAAGAGCCAGGGTCTCCTTCCCAGCACCCTGGATGTGCCTGTTGCTTTCCTGTTTGCAGGATCAACCCTGAAGCTGAGTGTGTATCCCAGAGACACAAACACAGACACAGAGACCCACTCACAGACACACACAGAGACTCACTCAGCCACACAACCTGCCCTGGACAAGGTGCTGCCTTCACCATCACCCACATCCTCCCAGCAGAACTCCTCCATCCACAAGTGCAGACAGCCAGGGCCATTCCTGGCTCCCTGGAGCACTGGCACAGCCCCTCTGCCCATCCAACAGCCCTGCCTGCATCCTGCACCCTCTGCCCAGCCCACGGCTGCCCTGCTCGCTGCCTGGCCCAGCCTGCTGCTCCCAGCACCCGGAGGCAGCGCTCACACACTGCCCCCATGGCACCCCACACTCCCCAGACACACTCCCCCCATGCCCCCCACGGGCTCTGAGCTGTGCTCCTGCTCCAGCTGCCAGCGCAGCCCCTCCCTCGCCCCTCTCTGGCCTCTTCCCAGGAGCTGCTTCCTGGCACCCTCAGGGGCCCACCCCAGTGCAGGGGGAAAATCCACCTTGTCCCTGCCCACAGCTGTGCCTGGGACATCCTGGTGGCCCTTCAGGAGAGACTGGAGACTTTGGGAGCCAACTCAGAGAGGTGCCCTCTGTGATCTGCTGCTCATTAGCACAGAGGGTCTCATCAGGCAGGTGCCCATTGGTGGCAGTCTTGGCTTCAGCCACCACAGAGCCATCAAATTAAAATCTCTGGTGACAGGAGGAAAAGTGCCAGCAAACCTTCAACCCTGCCCTTGAGGGGAGCAGACTTCAGGCTTCTAAGGGGACAGTTACACAGGACCCCTGGAAGACTGTCCTGAAGTTGCTGGGGTTCATCAGCACTGGTCTCTTTTGTTTGAAAAAACCCTGAAGGATGAGACAGTCATGGGTCACAACCAGCACAGGCTCATGAGGGGGAAGTCCCTCTTGTCACACTGAATTTCTTTTTGTTATAGATGAGTAATGAGATGGTTGGCTCTCAGAATTAAGGGATGAACGTTATGTGTATATTAAGAGAAGTTTTGTAGATGTATATGTCTAGTTATTGTTGTGTTACTGTAATATGTCCTGTCGCACTGCCACCCCCCATGTGGTATCACAGGATGGCCTTGGTAGTTGGGGCATTTGGGGAGGATTGGCTTGTTCCTATAGTAACACCTGACCTCCAGTCAAGATGGAAGAAAATTATCTCTACCACTAGACAGCAAGGAAGGAGTTGACTGACAAGACTCTAGGAGGGGCTAGAGATATAGAAGGGAGAGCGTCCATTTTGAAGAGGAGCACATGGCTGGTAGTCATGGGGGCTCCCAGTGTTGAAAACCTTTTCCTTATTCATCCTTTGTTGTAATTTTTATTAAGGTTTAATAAACCTTTGACATTTTAAAAGTAAGCAGTTGTTTCTCACAATGGTCTCTTATCTGGAATAAAAACTTCATCTCTGTGGCTGTAGGAGATTTCAAAATAGAAGTGCACCCTGCCACAGTTTTGGCAGCTTGGTTAAGATCTATTGTGACCACTGGTGAATGCAGGTATCCCCCCGGGAGAGCAGAAGACTAAATAACGGAAAAGAAGGAGAGGATAAAAAAAGCTGACAAAAATTGTGAGTATTTGCATGTGTGTGAAAGTCAGAGAGTATGCTTGGAGTGCGGGTGAGATTTACTGGACCCATGGGAGTTCGAGGACACCTGGGGGGTGCCAGGTTGAGAGCCACCGGACTTGGGGGGCTTGAGAATACCTGGGGGTGCCAGATTGAGAGTTACGGGACACAGGGGTGCTCAAGAACACCTGGGGGAGTCAGGTTGAGAGCTACAAGACTTGGGGGTCATCTGACCACGCTTATGCAAACAGTAGGAGTCTGTATAGGGCTCCATGAAGTGCAGCAACTCGGGCAGCACCTGGGGTGGGGCCTGACTCCTTGTGTGCAGCTCGTGTAGTTTTCTGAGCCAGCCAAGGCTGGGGTCACAGTGGGCCAGACCAGCCACTGAGCACGGAGAGGGGAGGAGCAGCCACTCACAGCAATGGGAGTGAGTCAGAGATGCTGCTCGATGAGGTGGAAGCAGAGCCACAGATTGCTGAGCAGGGAGTAGGGCGAAGATGCCACTCGCTGAGCCTGGACCTGGCCAAGGCCACCTCTTGCTGAGAGAGGATCAAGGCAGACGTGGGGCTCTACCGGTTCGCTGGTAATAACTGCTCACATAAGGCCATGGGACCAGAACATCAAGGTGAGGACGACAGGAATGGTAGGGACCAATCCAGTGATATGGAGGCTCCTGGATTATAGGCAAGATTTTTTTCACTTTTTGGAAGAGAGATAAAGATTTTTCTCTCTTTTCTTTCCTTTTCTTGCCTCCTTTCCTTGTTTTCTGTATCCTCCCCCCCCACACCCTTTCCTTTTCCCTTCTTTAAAGGTGGGCTTTGCTGGGAGAACTTGTGCTTAGGCGACTGGGGAGGCGAGCTCTGTTGGGAGAGGATGTGGTTGGAAAGGCAGGCTCTGTCAGGGGGAACACCTTTGATTGGCCTGTCAGGATGGGACTATGGGTAAGCAGGCTATCCTCAAGGGGATAAGTAGAAATTGAGGAGGTACCAATAGGTATACCTCCAGATAGCCCACTGGGAAAGAAACTAGCCTGGCAGAAATATGACCCCAATACCAGAGATAAGGGCAAGTTCAAAATAATTCAATACTGCAGAGTAGAATGGACCAGAAGGGAAATTAGGAACAATCATGTATACTGGCCAAGACATGGTTCAGAAGAAGGATGGCTGTGTCAACCATAAAACATATATGTAAGAGCTAAGAAACCATTCAACCAAGAAGAGAGAGCTATTGCTGTCTGCTGGGAATGAGAGGCTTCACCCTTGAAGGTGAGCGTGTTTAAAGTGTCAGAGAGTAATGAATGGGATGCTGTTGTGGTGCCTTTTTATTTCATGGACTTTTGATGTCAATAGCCTGTTCTGGTTTACCCCCTGTATTTTGTATTTTCCTAAGCCGGACTATTCTCAGGTCATATCCCTCCCTTTTACCCTTCAATCATTGCAATCCCCACCCAGTATTCCAGTGCCTTCCCTATCCGTCACTCTGCCCCCTCTTCTGGACCCTTCCCTGTCAGTCTCCTGCAAACCCTTCCCCTGCCAGTTTTGCCTCCATGGAATTCCCCAAATGTACCATGCCCCATTGGTCCATGTGACCTGCCCTCTCCACCCCATTTTCCCATTGGTTCTTGAATTGTACTCCCCGTCTGTTGCTCCTCACTCTTGGATTCCCAATTGGTTTAGACATTATACCCCCCCAGTTCTAGTGCTGTAAAAAATCCCAAACACACTGGTGTTTGGGGCTCTTCAATTCCTGTTCTCTTTGGTGAATAAGTCTTTCTCAGAATTTCACACCAAAGACCTGCCTCTCCTCTTTTGTCCACTCCCTGACACTGACAGCCATTCTAGCTGTAGAGGAGGTAGTTTTAAGGTTCAGCTCTCTCTATTTTGAGGGGAAGCTATTCCCCACTCATGGCACTGCATTGCTCCTGAGCTAGCCATGGACTCCAGTGCGGTGTCACTCGGTGCCCAACATGAGGCCTCCCGTCTGGTCCCAGACCTCACAAAGAGATTGTGTGCTTGTCTGTGGATTACAATTAAACCCTTTGGCCATCAGCTACCCCAGTTGTAGCAGGCTGGTTTCTGCCCAGCAGTGTTCCTGGGGGTGGAGATGAGAATCCTTAAAGCACCAAAGACCATCTGTGGGAGCGGAACTTCATCTGCAGTGCCTCTGTCAGGTCGAGACTAAAGGTGAGTATCCCTCAGTGGGGACAGATCTTTAGGCAGGGAAGGGTATTTTAACTCAGGGAACCTAAAAGCCACATTGTGTAGTTGGCTGTAGAATATACCTATTTGGATAGTTTCGTGGACCCTTACTTTTGGTTAGTTGTTTCCACGTTTTGAGAGGGTGGAGTTAGAGGTTGCTGTGGGAATTGGGAATCTAAAATGGTTGCTAGATTATCCATGTGGTATGGAGGGGCTTGAGAGCTGGCCTGCAAGCAAAGCTGAGTTAATAGAAGAAATAACAATTGATGATTTTTGAGTGTATGCATAGCAAAGATGAACACAAGGTCATCAGCATGGAAACAGATTGAAAAAGATACATAAAAAGTTTTTTAAGCTAGACTATGTGCATAAGTAGATGTGTATAGGTGCATTTTTAAATTTCTGTAAAACTTTTGTCAGTTATATTGACACTAATTGCTTTGCACCAATGAATATCATAAGTTATCGTGATGTAGTTAATAACTTAAGATTTTGCTTTGTTAAGAGATATTAGCTGGAGAACATGAGGAATAAAAAACTTCTTTCTTCTTCTTGGACCCTGATCACGTGTGTATGTCACATCCGACCTAATGGTGACCTTTGGTGACCCCGACATGATGGAACTGCTGGGCAAATGGCAGTGAGGTTGGAGCCCAGCAAAGCTGACAGCAGCAGAGTGCAACTGCCAGTCCAGACCTGATTTTGACACTTGGAAAAAAGATGGAACAATTGAACAATAGGAATAGGAACAATAGGAAATAATTTAACAAGCAAAGAACAGATTGTTTTATCTCCATGGAAATCTTTGTGAAAAAGAAAAAGAGGTAAAACTACAGACTATGCTCTATGTAGTATTTTAATTTGGGCAAAGTCTCAAAATTATAAGACTGATGTAACTACTGCTTTAGTGTTAAAGCTTAGAAAGAAGCTGGAGAAACACTCTGGGAAATTATTCAGAATGGGGATAAAGCAACTGCAGATCTATCTCCTACTTGGAGGTGGCTTTATAACATCTTAAAGGAGTGGAAAGTGGAGCAAGATAAAAAAGACTTGGAAGAAGTAGAAAGAGAATTGGAGGAGGAACTTGAAGTTGCTGAGGAGCAGCAGAGGGGAGAAGCTCAGCCTGAGAGTTGTGCTGGAGTTTTTTCTGCAGAGACTGTTGCTAAGTCTGTTGCTACAGGAAATGAGCAACAAGTTGATAATGCTTCTTCGTATTTGTCTGCAAAAAGATTTAAATCCACATAGCCTTCCACTATACAGCAATTAGATAAACTTAATGTTAAATCTAACTCTTGAGTCTTCAGCACAGCAACTGGCTAAGATGACCTTCAAAAAGAAACAAATTGAGCCATCCCCTTCTTTGCTTGCTCCTAATTATGAACCACCCAAACAAAGGAAAGTATTAACTCTTTCTCTTCCTTTGTCTTCTGATTCTAATAGTGACAATGAAAAAATTACAGAGATTTAAAAGTCTGAATTAATGCATGCTTCTGTTTGCTGTAAAACTGGTAATAGAGATAAGCTTGGTAAAAGTAGTAATAAAAATAAGCTTAGTGTTTTAAAAATTCTGCCTTCTGATTATGTTATTGTAACTGTTTTTCAGTCTTTTTGGTGTTGAGAATATGTTAAAAGGAAAGCAGTTTAGACAGGAGACTAAAATTTAGTAAGAAAAATAAGCCCACCAAAAAGATCAGATGCTGTTGGTATTCAAGTTGATAATGCATTGTAAAAGAGCTTGCTGTCTCCTTATGACATTGTGCATTTGGCTGCAGTTTGTTTCAACCAGTACAGTATAGAGTATTTCAAAATAATTGAAAGCAATTAGCTGAACGAACAGCTTTAAATAATAGTCAAATACCTCAGCAAAACCTTCGTCATGCTGTAAGTGTTGATGTTTTGCTTAGTAAGGGGCCTTTTTCTAATCCAGATTTACAAGCATGGTGAAATCCTCTAATTTTAACACAAGCTCAACAATTAAGGGTGAGTGCTATAACTAAAACAATGGAAATAGCAGCTCCAAAACCAAAATATGTTACTATAAGACAAAATCTTAAAGAGCCTTTTCTGCAATTTGTAGAAAAAATTGATGCAGCAATTAAAAAACAAGTAGAGGATGAAAATTTAAGGCAAATTCTGTGTAAGCAGTTAGCAAGAGATAAAGTGAACGAAGATTGCCAAAAAACTACTGAAGCGCTGCCAGGAAATCCCTCTGTCCCTAAGATGGTCACAGCCTATTCAAAAGTTGGCACAGTTCAACATAAAATGACTGCATTAGAAGCAGATCTAAGGCCTCCAACAAAATGTTTTTCCTGCTGAGAACAAAGTCATTTACAATCACAGTATCCTAAAAATGTTGAACACAAAAAGTGAAGTCTGAAATGAATTTTACTTATAATCAATGTAGTAAAAATAAGCACTTTGCAAAACAGTGTAAATCAAAATACCATGCAAATTAACAATTGTTACAAAAAAAAAAAAAAAGAGAAAAAAACCACGAAGGGGCGCATATGGACACAAATACCTTAACAACCACAAGCCCTCCCAGCACTGCAAAGTTATCCATTTGTGAACAATACTCAGAGGCAACAATTAGCTCAGCAAGAATTGATATACCCACCCCTAACACAATAACTATTAATACTTATGATGTTGTTGAAGCACCTTTGCAAGCATAGACACCTATTGGTAAAAGTCTCAGTGCTCTTTCAATTAGAAGATCTAGTGCTACTTTAATGGGACCTAATTTACATATTGGAGTAATTGATGCTAATTACACAAGACAAATTTGTGCTATGATTTCAACTAAATATCCACCAGTTACTATACCTAAGGAACTTTTCTTGCTCAACTTGTTCCTTTTTTAAATTGTGTTCTCAAACCAGAAAATCAACTACATTCCACTAGAAGCTTCAAATTTGACTATTAGGATGTCTCAAGTTTGCTAAGCACAACGAATGACAGCTCAGTGACCTACCTGTGTGCACCTTGACTTCTGAAAATGCAAGTCCTCGACAAATAAAATTGAACAGTCTGCTAGACATGAAAGCTGATATTACAATTGTGTCTTTACACTCGTGGCCACCACAGTGGCTGGTGCAAGCGACACTGGGGTTGTTAAGCTAAAAGGCACCACAGTCGGTAGAAGTTCACTTAACAATATTTTGATCATAAATCCTGAAAAGCAAAAAGCAACTGTAAAGCCATCTATTACCTCTACTCCTTTGAATGTATGGAATCAGGATTGTCTTAGTCAATGGGAAGTGAAAATTACCACAGATTTTTAACAGAGTTTACTGTGTTACAGAGTGTTCAGCAACCCACTCTTGCTTTAACCTAGTTGTCCACTGTGTGAGTCAATCGGTAGCCTCTGACTGGTGAAAAATTAATTACCCTACAAACATTGGTTCAAGAACAATTAATTGCAAGTCATATTGAACCTTTATGCAGTCCATGAAATATTCCTGTGTTTGTTATAAAAAATAAATGTGGTAAGTGGAGACTTGTACATGATTTGAGGCAAATTAATACTGTAATGGCTACCATGAAAGTTTACAGCTTGGTTTACCATCCCTACTATGATTCCCATAAACTAGAAAGCTATTGTGATGAATTTAAAAGATTGTTTTTTCACAATTCCCTTAGCTGTACAAGACAAAGAAAAATTTTTATTTACAGTGCCCACAATTAACCATTGTGAATCACCACAAAATTTCTTCCCCAAAGATGAAAAATTCTCCTACTATCTGTAAGTAGTTTGTAACACAAACATTGTCTCCAGTAAGAGAGAAATTTCCTGACTGCTATTGTTATCATTACATAGATGCTGTTTTGTTTGCAGCCAAAAAACAAGAGCAGTTAACTGATTTGCAATCTTTTGCTATAACTTCTTAAAAAAGTTATAGCCTGTGTTTAACTCCAAAGAAAATTGAAACTGTTAAACCTTGGAAATATTTGGGTCTCATTATGTCTCAAAAACAAGTGAAACCTGAAAAAACACAATTACAAAACAAAGTTAAAAATTTCACTGATGTGCAAAAATTAATAAAATCAATTAATTACATAAAATCTTATTTAAGATTACTAATTCACAATTACAGCCTCTTTTTGAAATATTGAAGAAATCAGACAATCCTACTGATGTCCATGTGTTAACCTCAGAAGCTCTTTCTGTTCTTGAAAAGGTTGAGAAAGATCTGTGTAAGAAATTTATTTCTCACATTGGTCTGACACAAGTAATGCAGGTGACCATTCTGATTGACAAGATAATTCCTTTTGAAATTCTTGTGCAATGAAATTATCAGTAAAAAGGTCCTTTACATATTTTAAAACGGTTTTTTATACCTTCCAAACCTGTGAAAACTGCTCCTAGTCTTTTTGAATTGATTGCTGAAGTTATTATTATTAAGGCTCAGAAATTATGTGTTAAGCTGAAATCCTAAAAAAATTGTTTTGCCTGTCCAGAATTTGTACTTTAAGTGGTATCTTGCCAACAATTATCAGTTGCAAGCAGCTATGGCTGTTTTCACAAGACAAGTGTATTATCATTTACCAAGTCACCCCTTGTTAAAATGTTTTCAAAAAGTACCTGTTAGTCAGAAACAATTAAGCATGAAAAGTCCAGTTGATAGACCAACTGTTTTTACAGATGGTCCTAGGAAAACAAAAAAAGCTGCAGTAACTTAGAAAGTCAATAGTAATTAGCATGTAATCAAATTTCAAACAAGATCATCTCAAATTGTTGAATTGCAAGCCATGACAACAGCTTTTCAGTTGTTCCCTCAAGCTGTGAACATTGTCACAGATTCTGCTTATGTAACAAATTTGACCAAAAAGTTAGATAAGGTGGTTTCATTTGAAATTAATCATTGTCCTTTATTTGACATGTTGCTGGAATTGTAGAATACAATCCAGCAATGCACTGAACCATATTTTGTACTACACATTCGTAGTCATACTTCTTTACCAAGATTTTTCACTGAAAAGAATGCTGTAGCTAATGCTCTTGTTTCCAATACTGCTTTAACAGTTCCTAATAGTAAACAACAAGCAATTTTGCCTCATCAGTTTTATCATCAAAGAGCTCCAGCTCTGCAGTTGCAATTTGGCCTAAGTAACAATAATGCTCATTCAATTATCCCTTCAAAGTTCACATGTTCCTGTATATTATAGAACAAATCCCAGAAGGCTGCAAGCTTTGCAACTCTAGCAGACAAACATTACTCAAATTGCTGATTTTGGGAGATTGAAACATGTACATGTGTCGATTGATACCTTTTCTCATGCTATTGTAGAAATGTGCACATACAAGTGAAAAAGCTCTAAATATTATTCGTCACTTTCAAAAGGCTTTTTCTGTTTTAGGGGTGCCTCAACAAATTAAGACTAATAACGGATCTGATTATGTTTCTCAAAAAACAAAGCGTTTTTTTGGCTGCTAAAGGTGTTGCACATAGTACAAGTATTCATCATTCTTCCGCTAGACAAGCTATTGTTGAACGTGCCCATGGCACATTGAAGCATCAGCTTCAAAACAAAAAAAGAGAATGCAAAGAAAACCCCCCCAAGCACAATTCAACAAAGCAGTTTATGTGCTGAATTTTTTCTCCTGCAAAGAAACAACTTCTTTACCTCCTTTGTTTTCTAATTTTCCCTCTTCAATTTAAAAAAAATCTAATTTGTAAAAGTCTGTTCAAGTGCAAATGAGAAATGTAATTAGCAGGCAATGAAGAAGTCCTGTAAATTTAATAACCTAGAAGAAGAGACATACTTATGTCTCTACACAAAATGGACCACAATGAATACCTACTCCTTGTGTTAAACCCTATCTGGAGTGCACTTGAGAGAATAGATTGGAAGATTCCACTACAACCGTAAAAGGAACGTGTGAGTACACTGGCTGAGGATACACATCAAGATGTGCTGTGTCTGTCAGTTTCCAGTCCTAAAAATCCATTCTCTACGTGATCTTGTTAGTGTACCTCTTAATAACTAGCCATATCCTTTACAAGCTTTTAATTGTAAACCAATAAATCCTGTATGGATATAAATTTCTAAGATAGTATCTATGTACACTTGCCTCAAGTTTCCATGGAGCCACAAGAGCTAGAATTACTAAGATCATTGCAAATAGATGCTTGTGCGGTGTTTAGTTACAAATGAAAAGACAACAGAAAGGCAGTCTCAGGATGTAAATACAGCACTAGACATTTACAGAAATGCAAGCTTGCGGTGTAACTACACTTTACATCATGTATCACGTGCCTTTGATATATCTTTGAAACTACCAAAAAGTGTGTTTTTAATCTGTAGTGCTCGTGCTTGAGTTGGTATTCTAAGAAAGATAAGAAAAAGTCCCTGCAGTTTGGAGCATTTTACTCTATTGACGTCCAACATAACAATGATCAAAAAACAAGAAGCAAGCGATCACTTCAGCATAAATTTGCTTCTCAATGCCAGGATGAAGGGGCTTTGTGAAGACCTGCTTCTATTACTTCTGTATCAATTTTTGCACCTGGAGTAGCTTCAGCTTATGCTCTATCTTTCCTAAATAAGCTTAGTTGTTGACTTGGTAAGCAAAGCAATGACACATCTGTGACGTTAAGTAGATTACTTCTAGATGTAAACAGCATTAAACATGCAACATTGCAAAACAGAACAACTGTAGATTTCTTATTGTTATCTCATGGTCATGGATGCCAAAAGTTTAAAAGTATGTGTTGCATGAATTTATCAAATCACAGCAAATCAATCTACAAAAGTATTGCAAACTTGAAAGAGAGAGTCAATCACTTACAAGTAAATGACAAATGGAGATAGCTGAATAGTTTTTTCAAAAGCTAAGGCATAACTAAGTCGCTTAAGGCCTTGTTAAAGACTGGATTGTTAATTTTGTTGGTGATTGTAACTATTGCTCTGTGTGTCCCTTGTCTGCTTGGAGTTTTGCATTGAACCCTGCAAAAACCTTTATCAGCTGTGTTTGTCGCTCAAATACTAAAAGGGGGAAGAATGGAGGGGCTTGACAGCTGAGTTAATAGAAAAAATAACAATTGATAATTTTCAATTGTATCCATAGCAAAGAAGAAGACAAGGCCGCCAGCGTGGAGACAAATTAGAAAAGATGCATGAAAATTTTTGTAAGCTAAACTACATGCATAAGTGGATGTGTATAGGTGCCTTTTTAAATTTCTGTAAAACTTTTGTCAATTATATTGATGCTAATTGCTTTGCACCAATGAATATAATAAGTTATTGTGATGTAGTTAATGACTTAAGATTACACTTTGTAAAGAGTATATAAGCTGGAGAACGCGCAGAATAAAAATTATTTTCTTTTTGGACCCTGATCACGTGTGTCTGTCATGTCCGACCTAACGGTGACAAACAACAAGGGTTTATCTGTGAAAGTAATGCAGTCATAGCTCAAGACAATTGTTTGGACACAGAGCAAAATATCTGTCACTTTGAAATTCATCCTAACTAGACTTCTGAAACAGTCCCTATATATATAGGCAATGCGTGTGCATGCTTTAGAACTGCTTTAGAACTGTGATATTGTATCCATAGCAAACATAGCGGATACTAAAAATCATTCAAATTTTTGTGCTTGTATTTTTACCAAAATTGCAGGATATGATTTTTCCTATGAAGCTCCAGTTACCTCTCACTACCTTTTACAATCCAACTACACACTGATTCCCAAATTGATGCCTACTCCCACTGGGATGAGCCTCACTTTGGTAAGGCAATTGTTGCTCCAGCAGGACTTAATCAAAATCTTGGAAAAGATCAAGAAAAATGGACAGCAAATCCTGGTAACCATTCATCACAATGTGAGACAAATACACTGTGTCATGGAAAGACTAAAGAAACATGTCAATCACAGGTGGTGGGATACTCTTTTTGAGTGGTCACCTACTGCCACAAGTCTCCTGAACAATATGTGTCATCCCATTGTTATCTTTTTTATTCTAGTTTTGATTGCTTTTATCTTATCAGCAATCTAATTCATGATGAATTGGAGAATGATGAAAGGGTTAACAAAATTGATGTCTCTACTCAATGCACACAACTTGGCTGATGTCCTCTTAACTGCGGACATCCCCAAGACTGTTGACACAAAGTGATTATAAATTAGAGTGTGTTTTGAAATAATCTTCAAGTTTCTTTTATCATTTTGTGAAAATTACTTTTGATTTTTAGTGAAATGTTTTGAAAAAATTATTTTTCATTAATACTTACTGTATTTGTTTATTACTTTATTGCTTTTGATTATTTGGGATTTGTTTTGATTATTTGAAAAAAATGGTTTTAAAATAATATTGTTTTAATTAATATTAATTATATTTGTTTATTGTTTTCCCTTTCTCTCTTTTTCTCTCTTTTCCTTCTTTTCTCTCTCTCTCTCTCTCTCTCTCTCTCTCTCTGACATACTGTCTCTGCTTTCCGGGATATGCTACCAATATTCGACGAGTCCTGAAGACTTTGCAATGACCCTATGGAACTCTGCTGATGAAGACCCCTTGAAAACTGTTGTGAGTCACCGGGTGGTGTGAGAGATGGTCTGGAGTTCCCCTCATTTTCCTCATGACCGTCCCAAGGACAGACATCGGGACCCTGAGGACTCTAATCGGGATTCTGGCCTGCCAGTGGTGGGTGAATGCCAGAAATCCTGAGGTTCCTGAGAAGAGTTCTGGCCTGCCATGCGATTGTTGACAGCTTTGTCTACAATGACTGCTTCTAGCAGGGCCTGCCAAGGGGGAGACACACCCTATATGCTGGCACCTGTTTCATCACAATAGCTTATGAATTTACCCACCTCTTGGCCGGGTTGGACTTTTCTGGGGTTACCTTTGGGGGTCTCTCCATGGAAGACCCCTCAAGGACTGAGACATGAAACCCTGTATGGAAAATCTTCCCCCTCTCAAGAACTGAGACCAAAACCCCTAACATGGGAAAGGTGTGTGGGAGAGCTGACCTGACTAAAGTGAGATGTTTGTCTGCAGGTGTGGCCTTTGGACCAAGAAGACAATGGTTCTTGCCTACTGTTGAGAACATGGACTGTCTGTACCCGTCTTCAATGTCTTCTTTCCCCCTCAGTGATTTCAAGAGATTTTTTACTGTATCTGTTCCCCCTCAACAGTTTCAAGATCTGTTACCCCCCTTAGCAATGGGCTATAATAGCACCTTGAGTTAACCAGGTTTTTCGAGATGTCCCCAACGTGACGGGTGGATTCCTTGGGCTGCACTACAAAGGACTTGGTCTCTACGTTTGGTAGATATATGCCTCTCTCTCTCTCTTTCTACCCCTTCTTTTCTATTCTTTTCCTTTCTCTAATTCCTTTAATGCATTTTTTGTCGTCTTTCAAAAAAGGTGCATTTGTTCTGATTGATGCTGCTATCCCCTTTCCATACTGGTTTTTGCACTCTGAGATCAGTAAAACGAACCATTGCAGCTCCCCGCTGTCCCCCATCCTGACACAAGGGGGGGAACCATGAATTCCATAGGCAGTCCACTAATTGACACAGACTGTTACTCACTCAAGACTGTGCGAAATATCTGGATTTAGAGAAAAAGAACAGAGACCCAAGGAAAAAAAGAAGGGAGGAGGGGGCATACATTAGAGGGGCATACATTAGAAAGGCATCTGTATCAGGCATTTTGGGAAGTCTGTACGACTCAAGTTCCTCAGCCAATGGGGAAAGAGAGAGGGAAATGCAGCTGGGAAATTAGGATAATAAGGAGGCTTGTCCCCTAGAAGTTTTGAGAGACCCCAGGGGAAATGCCCCATGGCCTCTCCCTTTATTGGAATAAAGTTACAGGACTCCTCTCATTTTGGACATAAACCTCTGGTGTTTGTGGATCAATTTTCTTGAGAACACAGTAACACAACTCTGAGAATTGTGCCAGTATCAATTCACTTGGATACAGGAGAGATTTACTTAATGCACCAACTCTTCCCGAGCATTCAGCTTCCATTCCACCAAGGCCGCAAGACCCTTACCAGCACAGGAATCAATTCCAGGGACTTGGACTCATGTATAGATTTGAGGGCTCCTGCACCCTTCCAGAGCCTTCAAGGGCAGCTTTCCCTCTGGAATCCGTGCAGATTTGAGCAGTGTGCAAGGGCTGTGTGCTCTGATTCTCCTCACCCACCTCACAGCAGATGCTCCCGTTGCTCCCAGCCTTGGCTTCTCAGCAGACAACAGCAGCCGAGGGCCCCAGCTCAGGGGACACAGCACAGCAGCAGCAGCAGCAGGCCTGGGGTACACGGTGGGTGTGGAGAAGAAGACAGGAATCCCTCAAGAACTCAGGAGAAAGAGCACCAGGAAGGAAAGGCCCAAAATCCTAAAGGAGAAGAGCAGACAGTCAGCAGAAGGTAACCCATGAGCATGGCAGATTCATTCCAGGGAGCACTGCAGGCCAACCCTTCTCCTCCACTGACAACTGCCCAGGCAGCAAAGACTCCTCAGGGCTCTTCATGGGAGGTGACCAGAGCAGGGTTTCACCTGGGACCTACATCCATGTTCCCCCACCAGAAGGAAGCTGGACATGCTGGAGAGGTGGGACAGAGCAAAGCCCCTGAAGGTCAGCAAGGCCAAGTGCAGGTGCTGCCACTGGGTCTGGGCAATTCCAGGCACAGACCCAAGCTGGGAAACAGAATGGATTGAGAGCAGCCCTGAGGAGAAGGACTTGGGGGTGCTGATGGGTGAGAGGCTGTGCAGGGAACATCTGTGCTCTGGGGGCAGCAGACAAGGTGAGGAGGGGGCAGAGCCAGGGGAACAGCACTGCCAAGGGGGCAGCAGGGCCCTGTCCCACCACTGCCCACAGCACGCAGCTGCTGCTGGGGGGAAGCTCAGGGCCCCGGAGAGGGGGGAGAAGCAGCGCTGGGCTTGGATCCCAGCAGGCACTGAGCCCCCCCAGCAGCTCGTGTGCTCCCACCAGCAGGATGGGGACAGGAGGGGGACAGCAGAAATAGGAAAAGCCCCTGGCTCGAGATAAGGGCAGTTCAGCAGCAGAGGAAAAGCAGGTGTGCTTGCAGAGCACAGGAGGGATTTCAGACACCAATTTTTTTCTTTGCTCCTGTGAAAAGTGCATATTATATGGCTCTACACAGATATTTACTACATGTATTATGTTGTATTGATTAGTAGTACTGTATTAACATTTTAATAGTATGGTAAATGTAGTTTTGTAGTTAAAATGTAACTTTTGTAGTTAAAACAGAAACTATGTATGTGGGATATTTTTTTAAAAAAGAATGAGGTACTTGCATTAGATAGCATCCACAGGACACCTAAATCTTTCAGAGAAAATGAATGTATGCTCCATTATCAGAAGAAACTAACTCTATCAGAAGAAACTAACTAACTAACTAACACCTCGCTCAGCCCTGAAGATGCTGTCAGGATTAAGAGGAAGAAGTTGACACTGGTCAGAGAGACTCCTTTGTTTGAATGGAATTTATGTTTTGTGAGAAATGAAATCCTGGAGACGGGAGCTCTTTTTCAGAGTGGTAACTGCTAGTTGATGTTGATGAAGTTGATAGGGTCTTAATTTGATGTGTTGGTCTGCTGTTGAATATTGAATACTAGAGTTCTGAGACTTGCCTTTGGTCACCACTGTTAAGTGTTACTATCTTACCCTGTATTTGTATCCCTTTCCCTCAGGAACCACTTCCCCTGCTCCCAGAAGGACTTGCACCCAGACTGAATTTAATGAGGTGCTGTTGGTACTATATGGACCCTCTCAAAAACAACAAACCAGCACATAAACTATGATTTTAACCTGGCAGAACCACAGGAAATAACAACCATTGACCAGAGCCAGATTCTGTCCTGTCACCATAAATTTAATAGTACTCAATTTGGATGACACCTCTAAACTATGAGCCAGCCAACATTGTCTTCCTAGGCATGCCTGTGAGGACGGAAGCCCCAGTTCTGCTGTGAAGTAAAACTATCTTCTCCTCTATGTCACCAAAGGGAGCAGCGACAGTGTACAAGACCCCTTTGGGCCCTCATCCAGAGCTGATCACTTAATAAAGGCATCCAAAAAGAGTAGGTTTCCTTGCATATTTATTTCATGCATCATGTATGAGATGGATGAATATGCAACAGGTTATTGCTTTTAAGGGTTAGTCCTCTGTTAACGTGGGTCCTTTTTTGGGCTTATTTTGCCCAGAAAAAGGTACCTGGACCATCTGTAACTCTTTGGTTTTATTGCCTCGTGTTGTCCTAATCCCGATTGTTCAAATTTTTATTACTCTAATTATATTATTATTTTTATAACCATTTTATTACTATTAAACTTTTAAAAGTCTTAAAGCAAGTGACTGGCATTTTTCACAGGCTCATGTCCAGCTGCTTCCTGAGCAGTAGAGCCTCAGTGCAGGATGGCTGCTCAGGATGGGAACTCCTGGCTCAGGGTCACTGCTGGAGCTTGTCCACTTGCACCACCTGTCCCAGCCCTGTCCTCTTCCAAGTTCTGTCCACATGGAGCATTGCCAGTGCTTGTTAGGTCTCAGGAGCCAGAGGCTCCCCAGGACAACATCAAATCCAGCTCAGTCACACCCTGAACCTGCCCCCGGCACCAATGGCACTCCCTGCACGGCATCCCAGTGCTGCTGGAATAGATAAAAATCCCCATGTGACTGTGTCAGTGCCCGCAGAGAAGCACTGAGCACATTCAGGGCATAACTCAGGATCCATCTCCTCCTTGGAAGCAAAGGTGGGAAGCAGCAAGGGTGGCAGCAGGACCTGCCATGGGAATGCCTGCACCCCGTTTCACAGGAACAGACCCCCGAGAGTGTTTTCCGCAGCCCTGACCCAGGGAAAGGGGCTCTGGAACACTGCTGCCTTTGTGGGGCTGTCCCAGAGACCAGAGCGCTCGGGGTGGTGATGCTTAGACTGTAAGGGAGGAGAATCCCACCCTCCCTGCATGGGCAGGAAAAGGAATGATCCCCCCGGCTCCTGCCCTCAGGGGAGCGCAGCCATCCGGCCCCACCGCGGGGCTGGGGGTGCCCGGGCCGGGCAGGGCTGGCCCCGCCTGCGGGGAGCGTTTCCCGGCCGGGCACGGGCTGGCGGCAGGGAAGGGGCTCCGCTCGCCATCTGTGCCCGGCCAGCCCCGCTGCCGGCTCTCGGGACAGCCTTTGCGCCTCTGCAGCCTTCCCTGTGCCCCTCCATCCCCGCATCCCTCCTCCTTCCCCCGCCGCTCCGCTCCCACCGCTCTGAGCCCGGGGCCCTCCCAGCTCAGCCCCCGCAGCGCACACGGCTCCCCCGAGCTGCCCAAAGCGGTGCCAGCAAAGGCGGCTTCCTGCAGCCCACGCTCGGAGCGCACAGCGCCCGCCCGCTGCGCTCAGCCCCCTCTGCTCCTGCCCGGCCATCTCCCCAGCCCTGGCACAGGGAACAGGAGGCAGGAGAGCAACAAGATCCCGCTCCCGGCTGCTCCCGGCTCCCAGCCCCGCAGCTCATCCCCATCCCAACCCCAATCCCCTACCTTCTCCCTCCGGGCCCCACATGTCTTGGGCTGGGAGAAGTCCAGCACAGCCCAAAACGCTCTGGCTCTTTTAGAGGGAGCTGCTTCTCCTTTTATTGGGGCAGTGTGGGAGCAGCTACTGCTTTCCTGGGAATCGTGTGTTTTGCTGCAGCAGTGTGGAAGTGAAACTGCTGATGCCTGGTTTGGGGTGAAGATGTTTCATGTGAGAGGATGTTAGAGGTCTTTTCCAGCCATGATGATTGCATGATTCCATGGAAGGCTGCGGGAGCTGGGCACAGCCTGGGCCTCCTGGCTGGAAACCACCCACCCTGCTCCACTTGGCCTGGATCATGGAATCCCAGAACTGGACATCCTGTTCCAAGGCCTGTCCACCATTACAGGGAGGAATTCCTAATTCCCAATATCCCATCCTGGAACACCATCAGGCCCTTGGAAGGTGCTCTAAGATCTCCCTGGAGCCTTCTCTCCAGGTGAACACCCGAAGTTCTGAGGAGAGGAGGGATGGGAGGAGATGTTTGTTTGTGCCATCACATCAGCTCTGTGCTCTGAAAAATTGAGGTTCACCAGAGGCAACATGCAAAGCCATCAGCCCCTGAGCTTGCACAGGAATTCTTCCCTGGAAGATTGGTGAGGCACTGGAATTCCCACAGAAGCAGTGGCTGCCCCATTCCAAGACAGGGACACCTTCCACTGTCCCACCTTGCTCCAGGCACCGTCCAACCTAGCCTTTCTTGGACACCTCTCCAGCAGAAGAAGCAAAGAAGGAACAGGGCCTGGCTGCAGCTTTCTTGGCAGGGGACACACCAAACCCGACAGTAACAGAGCGCTGGGGTTTGGCCCACCATGTCCCTGGGCAGCCCCTGTCGAAGCCTGACCATGGAATTTCTTTCCATGTTGGAATTCCTCCTGATGTCCACCCTGAGCCTGCCCTGGACCACCCTGAGGCCATTTCCCCTTGTCCTGTCCCTGTTCCCTGCCTGTCCCCTCCTGTCAGGGACTTGTGCAGAGCCACGAGGTCCCCCCTGAGCCTCCTTTTCTCCAGGCTGAGCCCCTTCCCAGCTCCCTCAGCATCTCCTGGGGCTCCATTCCCTTCCCAGCTCCATTCCCTTCCCTGGACACGCTCCAGCCCCTCCAGGTCTCTCCTGGCAGGAGGAGCCCAGAGCTGCCCCCAGCACTGGAGGTGCCCCAGCAGTGCCAGCAGAGGGGACGGGCACTGCCCTGGCCCTGCTGCCACCCCAGAGCTGGCACAGCCCAGGGGCCAGTGGCCTCTGGCATACCCAGGCTCGTGACCAGCTCCTGGTACAGCACCACAGCACCACAGCGCCACCAGAAAATATTCTCTGGCACCGTGAAACCATGACCCCCTATCTGGCAGCGCTGCACCTTGTGCTGCATGTCTTCCTCAGGCTCAGGAGCTCCTCAGTGTCCCTTCAGGAGCAGCCACAGAACCATTCCCTCTCTGTCCCTGCCAGCCTGGCACAGCAGGAGCACACTCCTGCCTCACCCCAGCCAGCAGGAACGTACACACTGCAAACTGAAACCATCTGCACTCCTGACTCCATGGCAGCAGTGACCCAGCCAGGGCTGGAGAGGGCTGGGGATCATCCTGCATGAAGCTCCTCTGCTCCTGCTCTGTCAGCTCCAGGGACACCAGCTCCTCTCCAAGGACAGGCTCCTTCCCTGTTGGGGACACGCTGCCTCCTCCACATCCCCTCAAATCCACTGTGTCTTCCCCAAATCGATGGGGTGTGGCCAGAGAGCCTCTGCCAGGCACAGCTCAAATGCTGAGGCACAGCCAGGGACTGGCACAGGGTGCCCAGAGGAGCTCTGGCTGCCCCTGGATCCCTGGAAGTGTTCCAGACCAGGCTGGACTGGGTTTGGAGCAACCTGGGACAGGGGAAGGTGTCCCTGCCCATTACAGGGGGTGGTGCTGGATGAGCTTTAAGGTCCCTTCCCATCTCATTTTTGAGCCTGAACAGGTAACCCAGCTTTGGAGGTTGCAAAGGGCAGAGCACACCAAGCCTCAATGCCTAAATCAAGGCTGGAATAGGTGACCCAGTACTGAGATTTGTGCTGGATCAGTCACTTTCCCAAGGCTAAAATAGGAACAAGAGGAACAAGACACAGATTGGCATGAGAAGATGGGAGTGATGTGAGTTCCATGGGTGTGACTGCAGGGAGCACCCACGGGGCAGGATCACAGCTGTCCTGAGCTCCATGGGGGCAGTTCCTGGGCTGGCCCTGCTCCCAGGGAACCCACAGCCCTCTCTGCAGTCCATTCATGGGGGGAAGAGCCCCAGAGCTCACTGTGTGCAGGGACAGGTCACCACTGCCTCCCTGGACCCCAGCCCAGGCAGAGGAGAAGCTCCCAGTCCCACCCTGATCATTCCAGCAAGGGGGGTCCCATGTCACACACAGTCCCACCTTTACCACACTGGTCCTCACTGCACCCACAGCCCCCCAAATCCCCGCTCTCACTCACTGCAATTCCTGTGCCACACAGCCCTGGTACTCTCTGCAGCCCCCCACCCCACAAACCTCAGGTTTCACTGCAGCCATCCCCAAAACCCTGTGTGAGAAATGAAGATAATTCTTCTAAAATTTTAAGAATTTTAAAAATTATAATAAGGGATAATACATGAAGCAAGAGTTACGGCATACACTGGGTGCATGGCAATGCCTGTGGCACACTTGCTTCTTCAGTCTGCAGTCTTTTACAGTTGTATTACTTTCTCAGATGATTTTGCAGACTTATTTTGGGCTTTTTGCACTGTTTCCACAATTCAGTTGTTGCAGACATTGGTCTTCTGATGACAGTTTAAGCTTGATACTTTTCCATTTATTGTCTTCTGCTCTCTGCCTATGCTATCTTGAATACACATTTTGCAATAGCAAGCAGATCTTAAAGTACATTTTTTGCAAGCCCTCTTACATCTTGTGAAAGCCTTGCTTTTGCTTTTCACTCATTTCCCCATTTACCCTTCCCACAAGGGATTACAAATTTTATCATATTTAAAAGCAGTTTAAAACTTACAATAATTATTTGCAAACAATTACAATTTCAAACTTAAAGCAAATAAATTGTAGTGTGACCCTACTACTACATAACTGTTTATAACACCTGTATTTCCCTGCAACCACCCCCAAAACAGGTCTTACTGCAGAGATCCCCCTACCTTAAAACCCCAATGTCTCACTGGAACCCCACCCCAAAACCCAGGTTTCACTGCAATCCCCCCTTCCCAAACTCCAGGTTTCCCTGCAACATCTGTCACTACATCCTAGGTCTCACTGCGGCACAAACCCCCCCCCCCCCCCCCCCCCAAACCCCAAACCCCTTCGTGTCACTGTGTGAGGAACCAATTTACTTTTGATTCGTCTCAGCAGCCCCGGTTGTTAGAGGCCTGTGGATGAGGGGTTGCTCATGTGCCATGTCCAGGAGCTCAGCTGTGGCAGGGGAGGGTGAGCAATCAACTCTGGTGCATGCCTGGTGTTGGGCCAGTGTCAAACCATGACACATGACCATTTGTTTGCATGCTAACAATTCCAACATGAGCAACACAACTAGCTGTGATTTGCCAGGTGGCTTTGCTTTTAGTGGTTTTGTGGAAATGGAATAGCCCTGAAGTAGCTACCTGGAAATTGGAGAGGTCAGTGTAATATGGGATATCTCGTCCCACCTATTAAAGTTATAAATCATACTAGTTTAATTACAAGAATCATTAGAGGAATTTGGAGAAACTGACTTAGTCGAAGTATACCTTTTAATCCTCTGAGTAGATATAACACAGGCCTTTACAGCCTTGTCAGAGTTTTATTCCCAACTTTAGGAATTGTACACTTAGAAAAAGCAATAGTGAACATCTTAGCAGAGGTGGAAATAATTGCAAACTCAAGAGCAGATGCCATTGGATGGTTGAAAATGGAAATGAATTCTTTGAAAGAAGTAGTATTTCAAAACAATATGGTAGTAGATATGATCACAGTACAAATGGGAGGAGTCTGTATGTTGATAAATATCAGTTGTTGTACTTACATAGATCAATCAGGGCAAATAACAACAAATATACGTACACTCTGGCAACATGCAAAGATACTCCATGAAGTAACCAAGGATGATACATCTTGGTCCAACTCATTTATGGGAGACATTTCTGTCTTGAGTCCCTGATCTAAATAGGTTAAAACAATTATTCATGAGGATCTTTTTGTTAAGAATAATAATTTTGTGTACATGTATATTTAACCAATGCTTTTTGTGGTGTGACAGTGAACCACAATATCTTATGATAATTGGAAGAGATATAAATTGAAATATAGAGTAGAAAGAGGAACATAGTTCTGGAGAATAAGCACATTATATTTTGTGAAAGAATTCACAAAAGGAAAAAGGAAGGGGGGATTGAAACCTAAGTATGTAACAAAAGGTTAACCACAAGTAATATTGTAACAAGAAGTGCAGGTAAAGCAAACAAGATAGCAAAGCAAACAAGATAGCGGAACAAACAAGATAGCAGAACAAACAAGATAATAGAGCAAACAAGATAGCAGGGCAAGGGAGATAATAAACCCCATCAAGAGCAAGACAGCAAGTTTTAATGGAACTTGCAAACTGCAAAATTAGCTAAAAACACGTTAGATTGAAAAACAAGAAGCACCAGGACTGCACTGAAGATTGTGGTAAAAAGATCAAACGTGAGGACAACTGCAGAAGCTCTCATCAGAAGAACACCAGAAGACTGATGACCACCACAGATGGAACTGATACATGCGCGAAAGATACAAACTGTTGTAAAACCATGACACAGCTTTATGCAATTATGAATATGCTAATGATACATTGTAATTGTGTCATTGAGTGGAAGGACTTTTAAAATTTAACTGTAAGCTAAAGAAAACTGAGTTTTTGGTGGAGAGATCCCCCTCACTCCCAGCACTATATAAACCAATACCTGCTCTGATCTTGGGTTGGCTGTTGATATTTGCTGCCCCGAGATGCATAGGATGTCTCTGCTTCAGCCCGTGCAATCAAAGAACGAGTCTAGACTCTTCACTTTTTGGTCTTGAGGTTGTTTATTGATTCTTATCTATAAAATTTTCTTTCTGCCCAGCTGAGATCTGCTCAGCAAGGCAGCCACAAGCATCCTGACTGCCCCCGAGGCAGTATCGTCTTTTTATACTACAAAATACGTATGTCATATTTACTCTTAATTCCCAATACCTATCACCTATGTGGGACAGTGCACTTCTACTCTAAACCAATCTCAAAGTGCCAACATCACTGCAGAAATTGAAGAAAAAGAAGAAGAAAGAAGAAGGACTAGACACACCCTGATTCCTCCATCTTGTCCCTATTACCCCCATACCAAAAATCCTAAAATCTACATTTTCACCCCGTGCATATTTTATTATTACTCTACTCAGACCTGTGCGACTTTCACGTCCTCATACAAAACTGGTAACTTGCTCCAAGGGTCAAAATCAAAACCCTAGGTGTTCTGGGCAGCATGCCAGGGTCTCCGAGCCCCCCAACGAAGTTTTTGGCAACTCTGGACATCCAAAGGGATGCGCTGAGTTCTGACACTCTGAAGCTGTCTGATTATAGAGATTTATTTTCTTGCCCAGTTCTGGGCTTCATATGCAATGATAGAAAATCCAGGTACCTGTTTTATCCAGGATCCTAAAGTGCCCATTAATTGTTGTAATTCTTTCTTAGCTAATCACAATTCCACATGCATGGTTCCACCATTCAGTCCAGACTGAAGACATCAGTGTGGAGGAGCATTGGGGCCAGACTGGGAGGGCTGTGGGGAGCAGGGAACTGAGGTGCCATACTGGGGGAACAGCTGCTGCTTTTCCAGCTGTGCTGTGATGTGGACACGCTTCTCCACACCCTGGAAGAGGTCTGGGAGCAATGGAGCCCTGGGAATTCTCCTCATCTCCTCCCTCTTTGTGACAAACACCAGAGAGCCCCAACTCAGGAGTCCCTGCCCAGCTGCCCCCTGGCCCAGGGCAAAGGGAAAGGCAGAAGGGATTCTGAGAGGAGATGCCCAGGAAGCAGTGGGACAGAGCAGAGAAAGACAAAAGGGCTGGAAAATTGGCCATTGTTGAGGGGTTTCCCCACTGTATTGGGTTTTCCATGGTCTAGTTTTTGGTAGCGAGAGAGCCACAGGGGTATTTATTGTGAAAAGCCCCGGGAAGCTTCTGGTAATCACATATCCTCTGAAAAGAGAGAGACATAGCTCTCTCCCAGGATTTTTCTGGGAAGCTGTGGGAAGCTGTGAGAAAGCTCATAGAAAGAATGAGAAACAATTCTTATCTCCACTTGCTGGACCTGTTGTTGTGCATACGTGGAGTGTGTTATGGAGATTGTTTACCAAAGGGTGGTTTCTTAATTGGACACTAGCTGGTGTTAGGGAAAAATGTGGGATGCAGAGATTCAGGGACATCACACCATAACCAATATGATCCAGTGAAGCCAAATTTATTATCCCTAAAAAAATTATATTTATGATAATTCTTTACTGTCCACGCGTCTCTAGCTAATACATGATTGGTTAACCTTAGCTGTTCACGCATCAAAAATACAATGCTGATTGGACCTTCTAATTTTTCATGAGTCTTTGTGGTTGTCTGGCCCATCCATGACTTCTTTTTTTTATTTTTTTTTCACTTTCCTGAGCTCACTGACAAACCTGCTGAGTCCTAGTGTCTCTTCTTGTATCATTTTCAAGGATATACCATCCCCATTTCTGAATATGTCCATTATTCATTGTTTGTGAATGTGTCCATTGTCTATTATCCCAAGTAGGCTGGATTGTTCATCAGCTGAATGTGGCCTGCAAAAATTGTCCTGCAAAAATTCCTCAATCTGCAAGAAATCCTCAACATTTGGATTGATTGACCAGTGAGGTCAAAGCTGTATCGGACTGTCCGTAAGGGTTACGAGCTTTTTAGTAAGTATAGTATAAGATACAGTATAATAGAATAAAGCAATGGATCAGCCTTCTGCAATCATGGAGTCAATGCCAATTATTACCTGCCTGGAGGCCTGTGGTGACAGAAGCTTCCACCATGTCCGGCAGAGCCAATCTCTGATGGCTCTGAAGGCGCAGCTGGGCCTGTTAGAAAACATAGTAACACCTCTGTGATGACATATTTAAGAAGAAATTCAAAACAGCACTCACACAGTTTTTTCAGGGGTGGGGCAGCACTCAGCAATGTGCCCCAGCTGCTATATTGGGAGCTTTGTCTGGCTGGCACGCCCTTAGCCAGACACTCCATGGACAGAAGGGCAGGAGCAGCGGTGACTTTTCCTTCCCAGCACCACATGTGAAGAGAAGTGTTAAATAGCGCCAGTGCTGCGGCACCCATCAACACCCATACAGTGGTGGCAGGGGCCATGTGGTGGCTTGTTGGAACCCAGGGCACAGGGAATACTTCTCTGCCTGCCCTGAGGGCTCATGACCTCCAGGGAAGTGCTGCTTTTAACCTTTGCGCATGAAGAAGGCTTTCAAGACTTTGGGATTGTCACGAATCATCCTTACAAACGGGTTTTGTGATGGTTCGTGGATTCATCTCAGGGTGCTAAAAGAACTGACACGGCACAGGGGGTTTGCAGTGATAATCAAAACAAATGTACCTTTATTGAATGACCACAGCAGTATGTGATAGATTATGTGAGAGAAAAAGGTAAAGAAAGAGAGAGAAAAGAAAGAGAGAAATAGGGGGATATAGCTACCAAATGTAGAGACAAAGTCCTTTGTTCCGGTCCAGTCGAGGATCTGCCTGTTATGTCCGGGAGATCTCAAAATCTCTAGCTAACTCAGAGGCTTTTATTATGATAATTCTATTGAAAACTGTGAGGGAGGGGGAAACAGATACAATAAGGAATGGATGTAACAGGCAGTCCATGTTCTCAGCAGTAAATGAGAGCCTTTGTTTTCCTGGTCCAGTGGTGACAACCTGCAGGCAAACATCTCATTTTGGTCAGCTTGCCTCCCCCCACACACGTCCCCTGGCTTGGGGGTTTCAGTGCCAGTCCTTGGAGGGAGAAGAGGGGCCTTTTCACGTAGGTGTTTCATGTCTCAGTCCTTGATGGAGAGGCTTCTTACACCTCAGTTTGTCTGTTGTGGTGGTTGCAAATGAGTGAGAGGGGTCTTCTGCAGGGGACCAACCAGAACACAGGAGAAGTCCAGCCAGGGCGAGAGGTGGGACAACTTCCAAGGCTATTGTTGCAAAAGGGCATGGTGCCCCCTTCTTTGGGCTCAGCGTAGCATACAGCAAACAACACCTGTGCAAACAATAGCTTAGCACTGTGCTCAGGTCTCAGGCCTGTGGCATCTGTAACTTTCTCCTACAGAGAAGACAAGGGGGTCTTCTCTTCGGTGGTCCCCAAATGATGATCATGAGGCAGATGAGGGAAAATTCGGACACACTGTCACAGCTACAGCACCACAGGACACAGCACAGGTGGCAAGAGCTCGCACCAAACAGCTGCTTCCATGGAAAACCCATGGCTGAGCCCAAGTAGTGTCAGCCCACAGCACCAGGGCTGAGGATGGGCAGGCAAGACCAGTGGGCTGGCAGTCCTGCCGGGGGATGGCTCAGAACGACAGTCCTGGCAGAGTAAACACTGCCCCCTGCCCACCCACCTGGCCCAAGCCACTGCCATTGCTCTGGAAGCCCCACGCTGACAGTGCCTGCAGGCCTCAGCTGAGAGAGATACCCGAGAAAAAGCCAGGTGTCAGCGCGGCCGCCAGCACCAGGAATAGGATGAACCCCACAGGGCAGCGCACCAACATCAACACCAACAACATGTCCAGCAACACACACACAAACCCACTGGCAAAGGTAAAAAGTCCTTGCCGTGAACATTTTAGGGACAGTGAAATGGTTCAATGTAAAAAACAGATATGGCTTCATAACCTGAATGATATCAAAGAAGATGTGTTTGTTCATCAGACTGCTATAAAAAAGAACCCCAGGAAATACCTCCACAGTCTAGGAGATGGAGAAATTGTGGAATTTAATATAATACAAGGAAGAAAGGGCCCCCAAGCAGCCGATGTGACAGGACAGGAGCTGGTGGAGTTTGAGTGCAAGGTAGTAAACTTGCACCAAACTCTGAACCTGCAAAATATTACCCACATCATAGAAGTCTTCCACACTTCTACCAAGGAAATAAAACCCAAAACCAACAACCAAGACCCAGCAACAGCCTAAAAGCTGAAAGAGGACAGAACACCAATGAGCCATCCTCCATCCAAGAGTCCACCTCCATAATGAAAGAACCTTCTAGTCCAATAAGTCCCACTTCTTCTAATACCCTTCCCCAATTCCTGTGGCCTCCCTGCCCCTCTCCCATTTTCCCCTTTGTCTTTCCATTGTCCTGTTACCCCTTTTTTATGTTCCCACAAATTCCTACTACTTTTTCCCCCTTTCCATGGCCTCCCACCACTAATTCCTTCCCCTTGAGTTCCTTCGTAATACCAGAGGGAGAGTGAGTGGGAGGGAAAGAAAGGAAAATTTCCCTAAAATAACTGTCTTGTTCTTAAAGTTAATGATTTCTGGTTGGACTTTCCAGCAGACACACCACCACTTACATTACCTTGTACAGAGCCAATTAGAGCCAACATTGCCACAAGTGGCAGAGAACCAGTCCCTGCAGGAACTGGCTCTCTGCCACTTCTCCTGACTCCGGAGAAGTCAGGACAATGAATTTCTCCTGACCTGGTTTCCTGATAAGCTGTGCTAAGAAAACCCCACATTCCTCCTGCCAGCTCTAAGGCACTCCAGGAAGTCTGTTGGGGCATTGGAACTCAGAATTGTTTGCATTTTGAAAAATTGTCTTATGAGTGCTTTTCATTGTTTTTGTCATTTTGTGTTGATTCAGTGGATCCTTCAGAGAAGCTTTCTCAATAATATAAAAACCAGGGAATTGTGGAGACCCTGGAGAGGCATTCCCTGGTCTAGGGAGACACAAGAAGCTTTCCACAAAAAGCTGTTAGGCTCCATTGGCTCCTTCCCCTGTTCCTATGTCCCTGAGACACTCCCTCCCAATTCCCTAATTGGCCCTTATCTTTGTACTGTCCCAAGAGCAGGGTCAGCCCCCGACTCCCTGGGGAGAGAAAGCTGGACCCTGAATGTGTGCGTGTCTGGGACCTGATCATCTCATGCCGTGACTGAATTAAACATCTGTGGATATTATGCAAAGGTCGATTTTGCTTCCTTACTGTGGACCATGCTAGCAGCAATTCAGCATGCTGCACCCTGGGGTATGGACTAGTGTGGACAGTTTACCTTAACGTGACCTTGTGTCCTGGTTTTGCAAGGGAGACATTTACAGAAGTGATGCAAAGCTTTTAGCCACTAGAAAGCGGTACATGTCTCTGTGAAAACCCCATGTTAAAGACTAAAGAAACCCGGGAATTTCCTCTTCTCCTTCTGGCCTGGGAATAGAAACAAGTCCTGGCCCGGCCTCTGTCTCAGCCAGGCCAAATTGGGGAGGCTCTGCCACAGATCCAGGCTGCTTTGTAGTGAGCCCACCAGGCTCCATTCTGGCTTGGCCAGGCCCCAGCAGCTGCCAGGCAGGGCAATCTGTGGGGGCTCTGGCCAAGACAGGAGTGGGCTGTGGCTGTTAATATCTTTTTGTCAGGTCCCCCCCCCCAGTGCTGCCACCTCATGAGATCATGTGGCTGAGACCAGAGGCAGTCCTGCAGCCCATGCAGAGTGGCCCTGCGGCTGGAATGGAATGGAGCAAAAACCAAAGACCAGCAATGTAGCCAATCCTGACACAGCCCCAGCTGCAGCTCTTGCCCCAAGCTACCAGCCAGGGTCAGGTGACCACCTGCAGGCCCTGGGTGAGATGTTAACCCTTTCAGTGCTTCAATCCTCTCTCAAGTGAGGGAAAGAAACAGAATGCAGGCACGTATAGGAGCAACATGAAGACATCAAAATCAGTGAAGAAGACGTGAAGTCCCAGATGGGAGGCATGAGGAGATGCCTTGATCTTGGGGCTGAAATCCCCTTGTAAAGCTATGGAGAAAAGACTCTGTTTCCCTGTAACACATGAAAGCATGGGGAGATGAAGGGTTCAATTGGATATCAAGCAAAGGCCTCCATGCCAAGGTAAGAAGATGTAAAGGTAGCTGTGATCCTTCAAGAAGTTTGAACAGAGAAGGACCCAAGAGAAATCCTGTGCCTCCGGGTAGAGAAGATCTCTGTTCCTAGAGATGAAGATCATTTTAGAGATAGATAATGAGAACTTTTATCTTGGAACAACTCATCTTTAAAACACAAGTTAACAAGGCACATAAACACAGCTGTGGGAAAAACTTGTGGAAAATGGGAGGGACTATGTCCAGCACAGCCAGTCCCTGAAGGCTCTCATGATAGACAGACATATGGCTAGCCAATTAGAGAAGTTCGTAATGCCTCTGTGCTGACATATTTGAAAACTACAAAGAACGGTATACACCGTCTTTCTTCTCTTATGACAGTTGGCAAGGTTGCCACCAGAGCTCATCCTGATGCAGCTGTTGGGGCCCATCTGGTTGTGGCTGCCAGGGGACCATCTTAGCACAGACCCCAGGAGCTGTCCCAGCACCATGAGTGGCCATGAAGCCACGACCATGCATCTGGGGTCAGTGCCAGGAGTGCCCATGCAGCCATTGCTGTCTCAGCACGGTCTACAGAGAACTGTGCCTGCTTGACCACTTTTGACCAGCTGTGCTGTGGACAGAAGGGCAGGGGCAGTGGCAGCAGCTTCTCCTTTTCAGCGGCCTGCATGGAAAGAGTTGCTGAATGGAGGCAACGCCATGGCAGCTGGCACCACCCAAATGGCAGTAGCAAGGACCATGAGACCAACAGCAAGGGGCATGATGAGTAATTCCCCAGTACAAAGCGCAGGCGAGATGAGCCTTTCAGTGCTGCAAAGCCCTAGAAGATCTTTTCAACTTATTGAACCTGAGAACAAACAAACCTACGGATAACATTTTTCTCTGGAGCCACAGAAAAGGAAAAGGTGAAGACGCATGAAGAGAACAACGTGACGACATTAAGGTCAGTGAAAAGGAAGGAGGAGGAGGTGATGCTCCAAATGAAAGAGCTAAGATTCTTCTGCGAGCCGTGGTGAGGACTATAATACCACAAACTGATTTTCCCTGTACTTCATGAAGTGCATGGAGGGATGCAGAGATTCACTCGCAGCCCATGAGAAAAGGAGGTCACACTGTAGTGAGTACATGCTGAAAAACTGTAATCTAGTTGGAAACTCAGAGAGAGAAGACCCTTGCTTCCAGGGATAGACAAAGAAGACCCTTGCTTCCAAACTAGAACAGCTCATCCTTAAGAGACTTCAACCCATGAACTAATGACCCATGAAAAAACAGTTGTGGGAAGACTGTTTGCCTGTGGGAGGGACTTAGGTTGCAGCAGGTTGGGCAGGACTGCTACTCGTGAAAATTAAAACATGTGTGAAAAGTTCCCAGAGAACTGTTTCTCCTAGGAAGGACCCCAAGACACAGCAGAAAAAAGAAATTTCTTTCCCTAAGCAAACTGAAGAAAGATTTTAGAAATAACAAACTGACTAAAGACTACCTGATTTGTCTCTCTGCACTGTCAGTGAGAATGAAGGAAGGGCTGGAAGGGAGAAAAAGGTCTTCGAAAGGTTTATTTTCATGGTCATTGCCCTACTTTAATTCAGTTGATAAACTTTTATTGTACTGTTAAGTTTAAGCCAGTTTTGCCTTTAGTGTTTTCTCGTAATCCTTATCTCACTTTATGAGCTCTTCAGTTTTTTCTTTCCCTGTCACAGTGGGTGGAGATGGTAGAGTGCCACGACCTTCCCAGAAAAGCATCTTTAAAAAGACATCCTGGGTGCATAGGCACGCCTTGCTCTCACTGAGTGATTTCAGCTCTTGGGTGATTTCAGCCATGAGCAATGCAGAAGGAAGGGATGGAGTCTTCATATGGGGTCCCACGGAGGGTCTTTATGGAGCTCCTACTGTGAAGGGGTCCAGGGACAAAGAACTCTCCAGGCAGAGAGAGCAGGAGGATATATAGGCATACATAGGGGTGGGGTAGAACATCAGAACGAATGAGATGAGGGCACAGGGGTGGAACAAAAGGGAAGGGCCAATGGGATACATAGAATCAGCACACAGCAACAATGCATTCTGGGGGAAGCTTTTTTTCCTTTCCATGACTTGCAGGTTGTTGCTTAAGGGTTGTCCCTCCAGGGGAGTGTGGTAAGCTTTTCCTCAGCTGGTTTACTGGCCTCCACCACTCCCTCATTTTTATTTATTAAAAAAGTTCTCCCAGAACTCTTTTGAAGCACCTTAAAAAACAGGAGAACATAAGGTGAATGACAAATTTATGACAAAAATCCATTAAACACCTTTAACTAAGGAAAGCGCTCAACCTTTGAGTCCCCATTGTGTAAAGAGTTCATTAATGGTATTGGTAGTCTTCGCTGTTTATTTGGTTTGAATTTGCTGGACTTGCTCCTTTAACAACTGGATTCTTTTCAAGATGGATTTGGAATGGGATGTTAAATTAAAACAGCAAAGGCCCTCAAAATCTCTTGATGAAGGGCTCTTCCTAAGGTCACCCATACATTCTGGCTGGGCTGTTGGACGACCCAACTGAGGGTGTGCTGAACCATCAGGAGCATCCAGGGAGTGATGGGGACAACACTCAAGTAAGTAAACTTCATTCTGGTATAATTCAAGAATGGTCATGTGAAAGGGCAGACTAGGTTTGAACCAGTGAGCTTGAGGACAAAACTGGGACAAATTTACATAGTTCTGCACAGCACCATGTCAGAAGCCTTCGTCTTCTCCCTAACCTGTGGGGAATGCCTAGAGCTTATGGTGCATCCCTCCGTGGCATTGCCATTGCCCTCTCCCCAGTAGGCTCACAGGACTCCACAACTCCCCCTTCTTGTTTAACTAAGAAGGCTTCCCCAATGGATTTCTGCAGGCACTTAACTAAACAAGGAGACATAACTAACACAATGATAATCATAATTAAAACCCAAAACAGTCCTTTGACAAAAGATGAGACGCATCTCATCAATCCTTAGCATTTAAAAGTGTAGTGGAATCTTGGGGATGGAAGATTTTCTTTGTGAGTTCCAAAGGAAAAGTTGCAACTTTATTAGTAAAGTAATTTAAAAGGTAACTGTAACACAAAGGCAAGTTACAACAACAAAAGATGTATAAATAAGACTAGACCAAACAATGGTGGAATAAATAACTAAATCTTTAGTAGAAATTGCAGTTCTTTGGTTCTTTGTCTGGATTGTTATGCCATGTCTCTTGTCCGTTTTTTCTTCTCTTCCATGCTGCTTGTGCTTGTCATCACAGTTCTTGTCAAGGGCCTCTATTCTTACCAGACTTTATCAGGCTTTTGAAGCACAGGGATCCACTCTCAGAGTCTCTGGATGCCCCTTGATTTTCTACAAGCATGGACTCCCACCTTGGGCTCCCCATTCTTCGGTACTGAACAGGGGCAGCCAGGATCAGCAATCTCCCTGCCATCTCCCAGTCACCCTCTCTAGCAGCTTGTTCCTGCACTTCTGCCCAGTGATCCTCAAGCCCAGAATCAGAATCTGAGGAGACACTGCTCTCATCCTCCAAGAAGGATGGAGGGCAGTGCATTAGAGCACAGGGCTTTGTTGGGCAGACTGGATTTGCCAGATAGTGAGCGCCACTGGAAACCAAGATGGCTTCCTTCCAGTCACTATCACTGACGTGTCTGGTCCGGATGTTAGAGGGAGCAGAAGGGGGGTGGCCAGTGGGGGGAGGGCTAACAAAAGAAGAGGAAGATACTGAAGGAGGGGTGGGGCCTGTGATGGGAAAGGAACTTCTGGTGGAAGGGAAGGGTCCTGATGCTGTTACACCCATTGACGAGGGAGGAAGAGAGGAGTCAAGCGCAATGGAGGGAAAGAGTGGAGGAGAGGCAGGAAAGTGGCTATTTTGAGATGCCATGGTGCAAAAACTTGGAAGAGGAGACAAGATGGCTGGGTTGGCCATGTTGTCAGCGCCATTTTGTGGGATAACAATAGCATGGGGAGAGGGAAAAGGGTACATGAACATAAGGAGAAGGTTGAGGGGAAGCTCCAAGGTGGCACGGCAAGTGTCCTCCTGGCAAGGGGAGAGAGGGGGTCAGGAGGTACCAGGGAGATGGTAGTGCCCCCTGTGCAGAGTAGCAACATCCACCTGCCGATCACCCCTCTGAAGGGAAAGCTTGGGAAAAGGATGAAGGGGAAGGGTTTTGAACTGGAGACCTGAAACATTTCCTGAATCATTCCCCAAATCATTCCCCATTTTTACCTTTGTATTAATGATAATGTGAAACAAAGGGTAGAACTTCCCAAAATGAATGAGAAAGAACAGAGTCATAGTTAAGGTTAGAAATCTCTTATGATTCCTCTTAGAAAACATAAATTTCCCAATGACAAGGGCACCTGCAACTTGGAGATAAATGTCCCTCTGAGAAGAGCTAAGTTTAGGATGGGTAAGTTGGTTGCCCATCCTCAGGCTTCTCTCCCAGCAGTAAAAGGGGAGAAAGAAAAAGTGAAAATGGTGAACCCAATATATATAGGAAATTTACTGTCTTTCTTTGGGTCAAAATCAATCCGCTGGGTGAATGGTTGCTTATTGACCAGCCTCTGGTTCTGTTTCTGACTTCTTTAGAGGTCCCTGGTTGCCCTTTGGATAACACTCACTAGAACACAAGTGGTTCTCCTCAAGAAAGTGGCTGTCCCGAAAGCAGCTTGTGTCCAGCAGCACAGGGCGAGCGGAGATGCTTCTCCAGGGACCCCCTAAACAGGGTCCCTGTTCGGGCGCCACTTGTCATGGCGGGCAGAAAAGGTAGAGTGCCACGATGTTTTCAGAAAGGCGTCTATAAAAATGATGTTCTGGGTGCACAGGCACATCTCACTCTCACTGAGTGATTTCAGCTCATGGGTAAATTCAGACACAAACGATGCAGAAGGAAGGGACGAAGTATTTGTATGGGGTTCCACAGAGGGTCTTGATTGAGCTCCTACCACAAAGGGGTCCAGGGACAAAGAAATCTCCAGGCAGAGAGAGTGCGAGTGTATATAGGCATCCAGAGAGGGGGGCAGAACATCAGAACAGATGAGATGAGATGAGATGAGATGAGATGAGATGAGATGAGATGAGATGAGAGCACTGGGGTGGAACAAAAGGAAAGGGCCAATGGGATACATAGAATCAACATACAGCAACAATGCAATCTGGGGGAAGATTTTTTTTCCTCACCAATATTTTGCGGAGAAGGCGAAAAGAACTCCACAACTTTGTGAAAGTTGTAAAGCCGGTATGTTTTATTGCAGCACTGGACGCATGCGGAGATTTGCCTCCTGAAAAGGCATGTGCACCTCTGAGAACTTCAGATATCCTTTTATCTCCCTTCCCAAATACATATGCATACAGTTTCACCATAGGCTCATACATATTCATTTTTATGGATTTCGGTGACATTTGCCGCTAGTTCCTCTTTATCAGAAAGAATTTCTGAGTCAAGTTGACCTGCGCTTGCAGCAGTTTCTGTTTTTCTTTATCTGCCTCCTCCTGTCTCTTCCTTATCTCTGTCCTGCAGTTTTCCCTTTAGCTTCGGCCTTACAGACTTTTCACCCTATTCAGACATTTCACTCAATTCAAAATGGATTTCTACTCTGCGCGATTTTTACTCTGTCTCACCATGACTAGGGAGATTGTTGCTTAAGAGTTCTCCCTCCAGGAGAGTGTGGTAAGCTTCTCCTCAGCCAATTTACCAGCCTCCACATTTCCCCCTCCTCTGTTCAACTATAGCAGAGGAGAATGAGTAAATAGTTTTCTTCGTGGGTGCCTGGTGTTTGCCTGGTGTCAGACCATGACAGGAAACCTGGGTTTGGTATGAGGCTCCAGTGACACATAGGGGTTTCAGGGTACGGGGAGCTCTGTGGTGAGACCCCAATTTGGGAATGGTTGCAGGGAAACAAAGGGTTTGGAGGGATGCCTGCAGTGAGATATGAGGTTTGTGGGTTGGGGGGCTGCAGGGAGAACCATGGTTTTGTGGCAGAGGGCGTGCATTGGGACCTGGAACTGGGAGGGCTGCCCAGGGACATGGTGGAATCTCATACCCAAAGGTGTCCAAGGAATGCTTAGACATGGCACTCAGTGCTCTGGGCTGGGGACAAAGTAGGGATCAGTCACAGGCTGGACTTGAGGGTCTGTGAAGTCTTTTCCAACCTCAGTGATCCTGGGATTCTGTGCCTGTAACTCTCCTGCAGCAGGGAATTCTTTGGCTGGAGGAAATAGGCTCAGCTAGGCTGGGAACAGAGGAACCAAATCCATGCTCTGTAGGTGATGTGTCCCAGCCCTGCCTGGCAGCTGCTGAGGCTTCCCCTGAGGCCGGACAAATGCCAGCTGTGAATGCTCCAGCACTTGTGACTTGTCAGCCTGAGGCAGGTGATGGCTGGTCCTGGCAGCCTGGAGGTCTCAGTATCCAAACTCCAGTGCTTGTTTTGAGGCCATGGAGCAGCATTTGTGTGTCCACATGCCAAGGGAAAAGCAATCCAGGCCACCTGCTCTGGTTGGATGTTGAATGTCCTCTGCCAAACCCCAGCGCTCTGTTACTGTCAGGTGTGGGATGTCCCCTGCCAAGAAAGCTGCAGTCAGGCCCTGTTTCTGCTTTGCTTCCTCTGCTGGAGAGGTGTCCAAGGAAGGCCAGGTTGGACGGTGCCTGGAGCAAGCAGGGACAGTGGAAGGTGTCCCTTTCTTGGAATGGGGCAGCCACTGCTTCTCTGGAAATTCTGTCTCACCTCCTCACAACTCTCCCAGTGAATAATTCCTTCTCAATATTTCATCCATCCCTGCCCTGTGGCAGTGGAAAACCATTCCCCCTTGTCCTGCCCCTCCAGGCCTTTCTCCAAAGTCCCTCTCCTCCCTTTTTTACATGTATGCCTATCCAACTATCACAGTTTACAGCATTATTATCAGCAATCAGTATAGCAGTTAACAATCAGAGGTCTGCAAGTGTTGACTGTGAATTAGTGTGGAATTTTGACCCTAATTCAATTATCTGATTTCAAAAGAGTGGTTCCACTTTCACTCTCTGCTGCAATAAAACACATGATTTCCTGGAATTACCCCACTGCCTCTGGAACAGAGGTGGGAACCCCACAACCACCTGAGAGCCAGGGCTGGAAAAAGAGGGGCTGGGATGGGCTCCTCCCAGCCCAGGAGCTCTGATGTATAGAGGCCTGTGGGGGAATTTTAATAAGAGAACAAGGAGCTTTTAGCTAGGAAACAATGAACTCTTTAGTCATGGCAGGAAAGATGCAATCAAGTTTCTAAAATTTGACAAGTAGCAGAAGCAGGGTAGTTTTTCAGAAGAAATTTTTATACAAGCGCTTGTCATACAGAAAAGAGCTGATGTTGCTACTAGGGAATGATCATGGATATTATTGGTTAGCAGATATTTGTACATTTATAATACTGGCTATGCAGGCTTACACTATTCTCATCTGATAGTGAAAATAATAAAGCTGTGTATGCTTCTAATAAATGTTTCTGAATGCACCACATCTGGGGACTGTACATCATTTATACATTGGAAATGGTGCTCAAACAGGGACTTAGAATCTCCTAAAACAATCCTGGACCTGCAACGTATCCCAACCGTACCAAGGTGGGCTTCAGGGATCATTGAGGAAGAACAGGCTAGCCTTGCAAGCGGTTGGGAAATTTCCCCATAAGATGGACATCAATATAACTAAACTGGAAACTTTCTGTAAAGACTGTTTTTTGCATATAGTGAGAGAACACCGCTTTAAAATTCAGGAGTGAAAAATCACACAGCTTCTTATCTGGGTGAAAACTTGCTGTCCTTGATATCCCTCTTGTGGAATCCTTTGAAACCCTCAGGGAAATTCCCAGAGCCTTGCCTTGCAGGAATATACCATAGAGTCTCCACCTAGGCTGAGAGAAAAGATTTTCCCCATGGAGCCTTCCCAACACTATGATTCATCCCAGTTACTTTCCCGATATGGCCCAAATTTTCATGGTTTGTCCTTTCCCTGTTTCCTCACTGGTTATGGTATCCCTGGTGGCCAGCCCTGTCTTCCCTCTAGGGCAATGCCTTTGTCCTGCCCTTTGTGCCACCTCCATGCCCTCAGATCATTGGCTGCTGACCCCCAGTTAACCTTGTGCACCCCACATTGCCAGGTCTTTTGCCCCTGGTTTCCCTTGGGCATGCTAGAATAAACCTTCACTGGAATTTATCATACAAAAGGCCCTTCTGCCTTTCTTCACCGAGAGTGAAGTGTGAGTGTGGTGTGTGCACTTGACTGCTTTGCCTGAATGAGTCCCCAGGTGGCCTTTCCACAGGAGATGCTCATTGGGAAACAGCCAGCAGCATCCACCATCTAAATCCCTGCACTGATGCAGGCAGGGACACATTCCACTATTCCAGGTTGTTCCAAGTCATGTCCAACCTGGTCTGGAACACTTCCAGGGATCCAGGACCAGCCACAACTTCGCTGGGCACACCCTGTGCCAGTCCCTGGCTGTGCCTCAGTGTCTGAGCTGTGCCTGGCAGAAGCTCTCTGGCCACACACCATGGATTTGGAGAAGAGACAGTGGATTTGAGGGGGTGTTGAGTAGGCAGCGTGTCCCCAAAGGAAGAGGAGCCTGTCCTTGGAGAGGAGCTGGTGTCCCTGGAGCTGACAGAGCAGGAGCAGAGGAGCTTCATGCAGGATGATCCCCAGCCTTCTCCAGCCCTGGCTGGGTCACTGCTGCCATGGAGTCAGGAGTGCAGATGGTTGCAGTTTGCAGTGTGCACGTTCCTGCTGGCTGGGGTGAGGCAGGAGTGTGCTCCTGCTGTGCCAGGCTGGCAGGGGCAGAGAGGGAACGGTTCTGTGGCTGCTCCTGAAGGGACACTGAGGAGCTCCTGAGCCTGAGGAAGCCGTGCAGCACACGGTGCATCGCTGGCAGAGAGGGGGTCATGGTTTAATGGTGCTGGATGAGATTTCCTGGGTGTGCTGGTGCCAGCAGCTGGACTTGAGCCTGGGTGTGACAGAGTCCAATGGCCCCTGGGCTGTGCCAGCTCTGGGGTGGCAGCAGGGCCAGGGCAGTGCCCGTCCCCTGTGCTGGCACTGCTGGGGCACCTCCAGTGCTGGGGGCAGCTCTGGGCCCCTCCTGCCAGGAGAGACCTGGAGGGGCTGGAGCGTGTCCAGGGAAGGGAACGGAGCTGGGAAGGGAATGGAGCCCCAGGAGAGGCTGAGGGAGCTGGGAAGGGAATGGAGCCCCAGGAGAGGCTGAGGGAGCTGGGAAGGGGCTCAGCCTGGAGAAAAGGAGGCTCAGGGGGGACCTTGTGGCTCTGCACAAGTCCCTGACAGGAGGGGACAGCCAGGGGGGTCGGGCTCTGCTCCCAGGGAACAGGGACAGGACAAGGGGAAATGGCCTCAGGCTGGGCCAGGGCAGGCTCAGGGTGGACATCAGGAGGAATTTCTGCATGGAAAGGGTGCTCAGGCCTTGGCAGGGGCTGCCCAGGGAGGTTTGGAGTGCCCATCCCTGGAGGTGTCCAAGGAATGCCTGGATGTGGCACTGAGTGCTCTGGGCAAGGGACAAGGTGGGGATCAGTCATGGACTGGACTCGAAGGTCTAGGATTATCCAACCTCAGAGATCCTGGGATTCTGTGCCTGTAACACTCCTGCAGCAGGGAATTCTTTGGCTGGAGGAAATATCCCTCTGGAGACAGGCTCAGCTAAGCTGGGAACTGAGGGACCAAATCCATGCTCTGTAGGTGATGTGTCCCAGCCCTGCCTGGCAGCTGCTGAGGCTTCCCCTGAGGCCGGACAAATGCCAGCTGTGTCTGCTCCAGCACTTGAGGCTTGTCAGGCTGGGACAGGTGATGGCTGGTCCTGGCAGGCTGGAGGGATCCATATCCAAACTCCAGTGCTTGTTTTGAGGCCATGGAGCAGGATTTGTGTGTCCACATGCCAAGGGAAAAGCAATCCAGGCCCCCTGCTCTGGATGGATGTTGAATGTCCTCTGCCAGACCCCAAGGCTCTGTTGCTGTCAGGTGTGGGGTGTCCCCAGTAGCAGATAGGGCCTGGCGTTCGGAAGATCTCATGATGTTACGGGAAGACAGAGCCCCTGCCCCCTTAGATAAGAAAATTAACATAGGAATGTAGCCCCCTGAACCAGATGCCAGTAACTTTCCACTTGCCCAGGTAACTTTCCATTCCCTACTAACCATACATGGTAAAGACAGACCCTCGCCTGACGTAGAAGCCCCTTAGACTATAAAACCCCACGAGAAGGGAGAATAAAGGCCTTTGACCGTCCACCATGTTGGTGTTAGCGTGTTTCTTAGGCCTGAGCGACCCTGGGGAAGGGGGTCGCCGTGCTGTCTCCTGAAACCAGGTCGCCTGCCTTCTATCAGAAGGCAACATCTGGTGCCGACACCCGGGAAGCCGATCAGCGCCCGGGGGAGCGGGAATTCACCTGGACGGGAAGCAGCGGCTGTGGCGGTGGGTCCGACTGCAGCGAGGGGGACGCCCCTGGACCAGCAAGGAACATGGAATCCATTGCAAAGGTCGTATCAGATATGCATGCACATTTTGGGATAGAATGTAAAATTAAGGATTTATCTCTCGCATTGCCGAGACTCATTAAGCTTGGGGCTATAGAAAGCCCCACGGATATCCTCCATCTGGGGGTGTGGGACGATTGTACTAAGGTCCTGGCCGAAGACACTATGTGTTCCGGCTCAGGGAAAGCCCTAAAATCCTGGGGCAAAGTTCTCCAGGCTTTACAGAAAGCTCGACAAGAGCAGGAAGCCTGGAAAGCCGCACAAACCTGCTTGCTAGCCCCCCCACAGCCCGGGGTAGGTGCGGCGACACAGACTGCGGAGATTCTTGACCTGGGCGGTCTCGCGGGGGAGGCGCGGCCGGCAGAAACCCCCCAGAGAGTGGACTCGCCATCGGGGGTGGGAGGACACGCACGGGCGTTCTGGCGGGGGTTGGCGGAGGAGGCGCGGAACGCGGCCAACCCCGCCGGGAGCAGCGGGGACTCCCTGCTGCCGTATGGGCTTGAAAATGGCGCCAAAGCACATCATGAGGGCGGAAGTAAGGAGACGGGGGGCGGAAATGCAGTCAGCTCGCTCCAGAACGCATGTGCGGGAGAGCGGGGAGAAGGGGCGGCCCCCGCGGTACGGCGTAAGACCAATCAAAGCGCTCTATTCAAATTAAGTCCTTATAGGGCAAGAACCTCCCCCAGCAGGAGGCGGGGGGACCCCAGGGGGAGGGAACGGCCCGACCCCCGCAGGAGGGGGCGGGGTCGGAGCCCGGGAAAAAGGCAGAGCAGCCCGGAAGTGCTGACTCACTCTGCTTCCGCCTCTGACTCTGACTCGGTCTGGGACGAAAGGGAGTCAGGGAGTTCGGATTTGGATTCTAGCTTTAACAGAGGGAGATCAGCGGCATACAAGGTTTCTAGTCGCAGGGCTCCCGCGTGGGTGAAGGGGTCATTAGAGAAAGACCGGACTCCGCTTACGGATTGGCGGAAGATAAAGATGTTTTGCGCGGAGTGGAGCCCGTCTGCTAACCTGGTGCTCCCAGTCCGCGTGAGGGGAACAGGCGATAACCAACAGAGGACTTACTCCCCTGTAAACCCAAAGGAAATCCAGGCAATAATCAAAGCGATTGCAGACAAGGGAATTAATTCTGCCATGGCTACCACACTCATTGATGCCGTTTTCGGAGGGGATGATATGTTGCCTTTTGATATTAAACAGACGTGTAGAATGATTTTTGATGGCGCGGGGATGATAGTTTTTAAACAGGAGTGGGAAGATCAATGCACAAAGGAGCTGGCCCAAGTAACAGGACCTAACCATCCACTGCATGGCTCCAGCATACAGAGGCTCATGGGCAGAGACCCCACTATGATCACCCCCCAGGCGCAGGCTGAGGGCTTGCGGGCTCATGAAGTTATGACAACCACCCGTGCTGCCCGAGAAGCTATCCGTGCAGCTGCTAAAGTAGTAGCCAGTCCGTCCCCATGGTCAACTATCAAACAGAGTGAGAGCGAGAGCTTCACTCAGTTTGTGGACAGACTTCAGGCAGCATTGGACTCCTCCTTGTTGCCGTCGGAGGCCAAGGGTCCTGTGCTGGCAGACTGCCTGCGCCAGCAGTGTAACTCAGCCACCAAGGACATTTTAAGATCACTACCACCTGAGTCTAATACAGCAACCATGACTAGGCACGTTGCAAAGGAAGAGCATCTGGCTCCCATCCAAGCAGCAGTTCACACTGCAATAACCAGTGTGATGGCATGCCTTAAGTGTGGCCAGGCAGGCCACCTGGCAGTAAACTGCCCCCAGCCAAGGCGCCTATCAGCAACTGCTCCACCACGCCAAGGGGGATATTGTGGGCACTGGGGCTGCGAAACCATTGTTACAGATGCCAGACCGTCGGGGCCTGGGTGGGATCCACAAGAGCCCGACAAATTCTTACAGTTCGCCTAGGCACCCAGCGGCTGCAAAACACCCATCTTCCTCCAGGGAAACTTTTATTGCAATCACCATAAAATCCCAAAAGTTCGGAAATGCACTAGCTATAACATGACAGTCTTGCAGCCACATCACCCCAGTTGGGCCATAGGCCGAACGTGGACAGTTGTCCTTCAAGGGTCAAAAGAGAGAGTAAATGTGCGAATTATCAGGCTCCAACCGTCGGCGCCCCGAGCGGTCGGACCAAACAAAGTGATTAAAAGCGTGCTGAAAGAAAAAAAAGCAACCTACCATAAAACCCTACCCACTAGAGTTAGCAAAGTCCCAACCGGCCATGCGGAAGTCTTTCAGACAGACCACGCAGCCAGGCCGGACTCAGACCCAATCCTTCGTATGTTAGAAGCTACCTTTATATCCCTGAATGAATCCAACCCTAACCTAACTGAATCCTGCTGGCTTTGCTACGATGTCAAACCTCCCTTTTATGAAGGAATTGCTTTAAACACTCCCTTCAGTTACTCCACAGCCGATGCCCCTCACCAGTGCAGATGAGAAACCCCTCAGAAAAGAATCACCCTGAGCCAAGTCACAGGCCAGGACAGATGCTTTGGCAATGCAACACTAGCTAGGCAGAGAAGCAACGTCTGCACCAAAGTTGTCAAGCCTAACAGGAAAACCAATAAGTGGGTAGTCCCATCCGCACCTGGGATGTGGGTTTGCCAGCGATCTGGAGTGAGTCCCTGTGTGTCTCTTGCCAAATTTGATGACTCTAACGACTTTTGTGTCCAAGTTCTGATTGTTCCTAGGGTCCTGTACCACTCAGATGAAGAAGTGTACCACCTTTTTGAGGAACCCAGCCGGCTCCACAAAAGAGAAATAATAACAGGTGTAACTATTGCGATGTTGCTCGGTTTAGGAGCGGCAGGAACGGCAACGGGTGTCTCAGCCCTAGCGACACAGCACCAAGGACTGTCCCAGCTGCAAATGACCATCGATGAGGACCTGCAAAGGATCGAGAAATCCATCTCCTTCCTGGAGAAGTCACTCTCCTCTCTCTCGGAAGTGGTCTTGCAGAACAGGCGAGGTCTGGACCTCCTGTTCATGCAGCAAGGGGGCCTGTGTGCCGCCTTGAGAGAGGAGTGCTGCTTCTATGCAGACCACACAGGAGTCGTGAGAGACTCCATGGCAGAACTCAGAAACAGACTGGCTCAGAGGCAGAAGGACAGGGAAGCTCAACAGGGCTGGTTCGAGTCCTGGTTCAATCAATCACCATGGCTAACCACTCTGATTTCTACCCTAATAGGTCCACTGGCATTGCTGCTTCTAGCGGTTACCTTCGGACCTTGCCTGCTGAACAAGCTGGTTTCATTCGTTCAGGCCCGCCTGGAACGGGCCAACATCCTGTTCATCGGCCGGCGAATCCAACCAGGGAACACTGCCAGCCACAAGTCCTAACCTTGACTGGCGAAAACTTACTCAGATGTACCAAACCCCCTTTTCCTTATCAAACTACAACCTTACACCTCATTTCAGTATATGACTACCTCATTCATTTGTGAAAAATGGGGGGGAGATGTAGCAGATAGGGCCTGGCGTTCGGAAGATCTCGTGATGTTACGGGAAGACAGGGCCCCTGCCCCCTTAGATAAGAAAATTAACATAGGAATGTAGCCCCCTGAACCAGATGCCAGTAACTTTCCACTTGCCCAGTAACTTTCCATTCCCTACTAACCATACATGGTAAAGACAGACCCTCGCCTGACGTAGAAGCCCCTTAGACTATAAAACCCCACGAGAAGAGAGAATAAAGGCCTTTGACCGTCCACCATGTTGGTGTTAGCGTGTTTCTTAGGCCTGAGCGACCCTGGGGAAGGGGGTCGCCGTGCTGTCTCCTGAAACCAGGTCGCCTGCCTTGTATCAGAAGGCAACAGTCCCCTGCCAAGAAAACTGCAGCCAGCCCCTGTTCCTGCTTTGCTTCCTCTGCTGGAAGGGTGTCCAGGGAAGGCCAGGTTGGACAGTGCCTGGAGTAAGCAGCGACAGTGGAAGGTGTCCCTGTCTTGGAATGGGGCAGCCACTGCTTCTTTTGCATTTCCATCCCAGCCCTTCACAACTCTCCCAGTGAAGAATTCCTTTTCAATATCTCATCTATCCTTGCCCTGTGGCAGTGGAAAGCCATTCCACCTTGTCCTGTCCCTCCAGACCCTTGTCCAAAGTCCCTCTACTCCTTCTTTTACATGTATGCCTATCCAACTATCACAGTTTACAATATTATTATCAGCAATCAGCGCTGGAGTTCATGGTCAGAGGTCTGCAACTGACAAGTTTTGACTGTGATAGAGCCAACTGAATTACAGCTCGTGTGTAATTTCTACACTAATTCAATTATCTGATTTCAAAATTGTCACCTGGCTGCAATAAAATGTCTGATTTCCTGGAATTACCCCATCACCTCTGGAACAGGTAAAGCCGCACCCCCTGGAGAGCCAGAGCTGGATAAAAAGGGGCTTCGATGAGCTTCTCCCAGCCCGGGAGCTGCAGGGCCTGGAGGAAGAAGGTAGGGCATAGGGATGGGGATGGGGATGGGGATGGGGATGGGGATGGGGATGAACTGTGGGGCTCGGAGCCGGAGCAGCCGGGAGCGGGATCTTGTTGCTCTCCTGCCTCCTGTTCCCTGTGCTTTGCCAGGGCTGGGGAGATGGCAGGGCAGGAGCAGAGGGGGCTGAGGGCAGCGGGTGGGCGCTGTGCGCTCCGAGCATGGGCTGCAGGAAGCCGCCTTTGCTGGCACCGCTTTGGGCAGCTCGGGGGAGCCGTGTGCGCTGCGGGGCTGAGCTGGGAGGGCCCCGGGCTCAGAGCGGTGGGAGCGGAGCGGCGGGGGAAGGAGGAGGGATGCGGTGATGGAGGGGCACAGGGAAGGCTGCAGAGGCGCAAAGGCTGTCCCGGGAGACGGCAGCGGGGCTGGCCGGGCACAGATGGCGAGCGGAGCCCCTTCCCTGCCGCCAGCCCGTGCCCGGCCGGGAAACGCTCCCCGCAGGCGGGGCCGACCCTGCCCGGCCCGGGCACCCCCAGCCCCGCGGCGGGGCCGGATGGCGGCGCTCCCCTGAGGGCAGGAGCCGGGGGGATCATTCCTTTTCCTGCCCATGCAGGGAGGGTGGGATTCTCCTCTCTTACAGTCTGAGCATCACCACCCCGAGCGCTCTGGTCCCTGGGACTGCCCCACAAAGGCAGCAGTGTTCCCAGAGCCCCTTTCCCTGGGGCAGACATTCTCAGGGAGCTGTCCCTGTGAAACGGGGTGCAGGCATTCCCATGGCAGGTCCTGCTGCCAGCCTTGCCACTTCCCTCCTTTGCTTCCAAGGAGGAACTCAGTCCCCAGTTATGCCCTGAATGTGCTCAGTGTCTCTCTGCGGGCACTGACACAGTCGCATGGGGCTTTTTCCCTATTCCTGCAGCACTGGGAAGCCGTGCAGGGACAGCCAAGGGTGCCTGGGGGCAGTTTCAGGGTGTGGCTGGGCTGGAGTTAATGTTGTCCAGGGCAGCCTCTGGCTCCTGAGACTGAACCAGCACTGGCAGTGCTCCAGTGGGAGAGAATGTGGGAGAGGACAGGGGTGGGACAAGTGGCTCAAGTGGACAAGCTCCAGCAGTGACCCTGAGCCAGCAGTTCCCTTCCTGAACAGCCATCCTGCACTGAGGCTCTGCTGCCCAGGGAGCAGCTGGACATGTGCCCAAAGAAAACAATTGGTGTCTGAAATCCCTCCTGTGCTCTGCCAGCACACCCAGCTTTCCTCTGCTGCTGAACTGCCCTTGTCTCGAGCCAGCAGCTTTTCCTGTTTCTGCTGTCCCCCTCCTGTCCCCATCCTGCTGGTGGGAGCACAGGAGCTGCTGGGGGAGTTCAGTGCCTGCTGGAATCCAAGCCCAGCACGGCTTCTCCCCCCTCTCCGGGGCCCTGAGCTTCCCCCCAGCAGCAGGTGCGTGGTGGGGGCAGTGGTGGGACAGGGCCCTGCTGCCCCACTGGCAGAGCTGTTTCCCCTGGAACAGCAGCTGCCATTATCTTAGTTACTGTCCTTACTCTCTTCTCATCTTTCTGTATATATACTTTCTGCACTTCTTCTAATGGATCATTTAGTTTCTTATTTTGCCAGCCTGGCTTAATATGAATGATGAAAGCTATCTTAGATAGGGCTTGTCTAGTTTTTGTATTATGGTCTATATTTGAAAGATATATTGCTTTATATTTTTTAAATTTCTCCTCAGCTGGGGCCTTCCCCTTCCTCTGCTGCTCAGAAAATGTCTCACGGGCACTCTGAGCCCATGGGGTATCTTCCTCAATCCCCCCAGTAACTACTGGTCGACAATTTTCCATGTTTTGCTTTGCCTCTGGAGTCTTCTCATGGCTTGCCTTGTGTCTCATTCCCTAATCTCTGGGGACCAACTGCTGGCTTTTTACTCACTATTTTAATTATCTTTGCTTGTCATGACTCGGTCACTGTCTCTCATGAAGCAGTTCTTACCATTGGATTGTTTACTTTTTAAAGTTTTACAGAAATTAAGACATTTCAATGCCTGATTTCTGATTCTTAATTTACTTTTTCACATTCTCAGCATCAGGCAGTCTGTTGTGTGAATGTTTAATACTATTTCCTGTGATAGATTTTACACTCACATTATATTCAGGAGTTTGCAGCTGAGTTCACAACTTAAACAGAAATTTACAACACAAAATCTTTACATTTATCAGTTACACAAGACATAAAACATACACATATACTCTCTTAATTTTCTATTCACTCATTCACACAACACTGAGGTATCTCTGTTGTTTAATTAGTATTTTTTATAGGTCCTATCCATCAAAATGCTTTAAATTTCTGCAGAGCCCCTCTTGTAAAATGTCTTTTTAAGTGGAATAACTTCCATTAAACTCTCACTTTGAGTCTCTCTGGATAAGGATATGAACTTCTTTGTGCCCCGCTTTTTGTGGCTTGCTGTTCTAACAACTGTTTCTCACACAAATATTCTTAATCACTCCTGTTGGAACCCTTGATGCTGAGAATTTTAAACTCTCTATGCTGAAAGGCACAGACCCACAAGCGAGCACTGCATTTGACCTGAGGCTGTGGAGAAGGCTTCCAAAATTGATTGATAGCACTGGGATTATGGGTGTGTAGTTGGTTAGAAGTGTGCAATATCAGAGTGGAAAGGTTAGAGTTTGAGGTTTTAGAATATGGTAATAAATATCAAGATGGAGCTTTTAGAGCGGAGACAGGTTGTTCTTCTTTGCCTTCTTCTTCCTTCTTCATGGGTTTAGGTGGTATTTTGTAATTGGACAGAAAAGTCCGCATTGCAGGCTTCAAGTGATCAGTTATTGGGTTAAAAGGGAAAATAATTTAGCTGACTCACCTGGCCACATACTGAAGCACGGACTTGCAGTGACAGGCTGAAGCTCCGATGTACGTCAGGTCTGGGCCTGGTGCAGTACTGACAGGAGCTGTTGCTCCTTCACGTGGAATTGAGTTATAGTCATTCCCAGCAATTTTTCTGGGATTCCCTTGGTCACCCCCTTTCACTTTGTCCCTTTGCTGGCCAATCCCCTTGCGGGGATACAGAACCATGGCTAGAAGGACCTCACACTTTCTTCACAGATCTGGATGGTCCAGTCCACATCACACACACACCATTCACTCTCCTGGCATTCGCAGCCTGCCCACACTATACTTACCTAGGTCTACGTCTTCGGGCATAGTTTAAAGGCTGACAGTTGCCACAGTTTCTTGGAGAACTTTTTCTTCCCCTTTTCTTTTTATCCCTTTTATCTACCAAATGTCAGACCTGCTATCACCGATAACATCAGGAGAAACTTGGTTAAGCTGAGATTCATGAACTCAGCAAGGCACCCCTCAGGATCTCCTGGAGTTATGAAAATGAAGTGTGATCTCAGTGAAACCTCCAAATTGTAATATTGCTCAATATTTAAAATTTTTATAAAAGTTTATTCAGGGATAAAAGGGACAAAATCCAGCACTGGGGTGCCTGGCTATTTGCCAAAAGCGTACCATTAACTTAAACCATGTTCTCTATGTACTGTTACACTACAGGGGGTAAATGCATATTCCTAAGAGTTTATACATATTCAGTCATTCCTTTGAGTTTAGATGTTCTTTTAGGAGTTTTAACCCTTGACTTGTCTTCATCTTGTAGATTAAAGTAATATATTTTATTTCTTCTTGTGGTTCCATTCTGTTGTATTTTCACTTCCTGATAATGAGAGACAATATATTCTTATTTTTCACAGTGCTCTAGTTTCTGTTTCCATTTATCTTGCCTTTTAGATAAGATAGTCCCCAAATATAGGAAATCACATAATTATTTTACACCATTTTCTGAGTTTGTTACATGAAAAATCACTTCAACATTTCACAGTTTCTATTATGCTATGGTCTAAAATAGTATTCATTATACCACTATTTCTAAAATCTATGCCATGCTTATATAAACTGACAGATTATGCTGTATCAAAAGCAGTAATGAAGAATTGTACTATATCAGGATTTTTGTGATCAATAGTAACTAGCAAAACAAAAGGTTTTACATAAATGTGAAAGCAAATAATTATATTTATTGCTTATAACACTGTGGCCAAGACTGCCACCAATGGGCACCTGCCTGATGAGACTCTGTGCTAATGAGCAGCAGATCACAGAGGGCACCTCTCTGAGATGGGTCCCACTATTTCCAGTCTCTCCTGAAGGGCCACCAGGATGTCCCAGGCACAGCTGGGGGCAGGGACAAGGTGGATTTCCCCCTGCACTGGGTGGGTCCCTGAGTGTGCCAGGAAGCAGCTCCTGGGAAGAGGCCAGAGAGGGGCGAGAGAGGGGCTGCACTGGCAGCTGGAGCAGGAGCACAGCTCAGAGACCCTGGGGGTCATGGGGGGAGTGTGTCTGGGGAGTGTGGGGTGCCATGGGGGCAGTGTGTGAGCGCTGCCTGCGGGTGCTGGGAGCAGCAGGCTGGGCCAGGCAGCGAGCAGGGCAGCCGTGGGCTGGGCAGAGGGTGCAGGATGCAGGCAGGGCTGCTGGATGGGCAGAGGGGCTGTGCCAGTGCTCCAGAGAGCCAGGAATGCCCCCGGCTCCCTGCACTTTTGGATGGAGGAGTTCTGCTGGTAGGATGTGGGTGATGGCAAAGGCAGCACCTTGTCCAGGGCAGCCTGTGTGGATGAGTGAGTCTGTGTATGTCTGGTGTGTCTCAGTGTGTCTGTGTGTGTGTGTGTGTGTGTGTGTGTGTGACTGTGTCTCTGTCTGTGTTTCTGTCTCTCTGTGTCTGTGATGTCTCTGGGACACACCCTCAGCTCCAGGGTTGATCTTTGTCTCATTTTGAAAGACAGGTGTCTGCTAGAGAAGGCAGTAGCCTCCCTTGGAATGGAGAATGTAAAGCCCCTCCTTGTAATTATTATAAATTTGAAATTAAGAGTCTCCCAGGCAAAGATAAGGGAATAGCAATAACAGTTCTTTACTCGTATGTATAATAAGGCAAACAAAAGAACAACAACTGGGCCATTAATAATAGTAGAGCAGAAACCCAGTCCATCATGCAGGGCGTGTATGTATGGGAAAATATATGTCCAATTGTGTCAGGAACCCATGCATTACCAAGGAAACCATGGGCCGCGGCAACTACGTCCAGATATGGACAACACTGGACAAAGCAGACCAGTGAAGAGCTTTTTTTATTTTCAGCACATTGGTCTCAGGACATTGTTAGACAATGGAGACAGGATGTTAACAGCTCGCTGATCCACAGGGAATGCCAAGGAGGTGGAGCATTACAGCATAGCATAAAACCATCTCAGCCTAGATTTCAGCCAATCATACATAGAACAAGACATATTGACAAGTATTCTATCCAATCTTATAAAACACACGTAATGGTAATTAAAACAAAGACTGGTTCATAAGAGACAAAGAACAGAACTCTCTTCATGCTAACCTTCTAAAGATATACATTAAATAACCTTGTTGCCATCCATAAGCCAATTCTACAGAGGCCTATTGTTATTTGTCACGTATGCTCTACTGCTTGGGGAACTTTTCTGCTGTATTTGCAATGCTAACAAAACTTCAGTCTGAGGCCTATACTTTTTTAACCATTTCCTTAAAACCCTCTAACTTTATGGATTCCAGCACATCACAGCAGCACTTTCCCCAAAAGTGTAGTTCTGGGCATAGCCAGCAGGGGCGCTGGTGCTCCCGGTGAGCAGGGCAGGTGCAGGGAACCCCACGGGGCTGCAGGGGGCGCTCCGGTGCAAGCTCGGGGAGCACATGGAGATGGTGGCTCGGCTGAGACAGGGAGGGATGGAGGAGAGGCTTCACTTCACAAACCCTGGGGCAGACAATCCCGGTGCCCCAACAGGACTCTGGGAAGTAGCAGGCTGGCATTGTGGAAATGAGCAGAAAATCCCAGGGAGGGGGTTGAGATGTCTAGGTGGGGCAGGGGTGCAGGGGCCTAGCAGCAGAAGGATGGCCACTCCCGGTGGGGTTATAGCAGTGGTAGCAAAATTGCTTTCCCCAAGCACCAGCTCAACCATCCTCCTCCGAATACCAAGAGTATTCATCTCATCTTTTTTTTCCTGCCTCTATTCTCGCAGTAGCTCTGTCCTGTCCAGTCCCATGCCCACCTTCCCCAAGAAAAACTCCCAAAAAACCAGAGCAGTTGCTCCTTCCCACTATCTCAAGCACCCAGCCATCAGTGCTTCTTATGAACTCAATGGGAAAAAATTCCACAAGTAAGTAGGAAAGAAAAGGAAAGGGAAAAAACCCAACCCCCAACAATTCTGCAAACAGGAAAGCAACAGGCACATCCAGGGTGCTGGGAAGAAGACCCTGGCTCTTGTGCCATCCCAAGCTCCAGCAGCCGTGTGGGAGCAATCCCCAGGGCTGCAGCTGCTGCACAGCCTGTGCCAGGAGCCTGAGGCCTCTGACAACACCTTAGGGAAAATCTCTGTTCTTCCTCCACAGCCATGGCTTCACAGGAGGACACACAAGAGGTGGACGTACAGGCACAGCTCCTGGCAGACGTATTTCAGAAGGAAGGACTGGATGCTGGATACTGGCTGCCCAAAGTGACACAGATCCTGGGAATTGAGTGCAGAGAAGCCCTGCAACATCTGGAATATGAAGACTACCTCAAGCTGGAGTGTGAGGTACGGTATCCCTGGGAGAAAAAGGCACTCCAGAAACTCCTGAACATAACAGATGACAAAATGACCACTAAAGAGGTGCAGAAGGAGTACCTGGAGACGACAAACAAGATACAAGAAGAGGCCAAACATGTCCTAAATGATCTGACAGAAATGCTCAACAGCCACAGCCAGGATGCTCTGAGGGAGAAAGCAGAGACTCTGTGGCGAGCCTTGGAAATTCCCAAGAGCTGGCCACAGCCAAAGAACCCCTTGGTGGATGTGCAGGAGAGCATCAATAAGCAGCAGGAGCAGCAGGAGCTGTCAGCAGGCAGGAAGAGGAACATCCCTGACACGGAGGTGCTGAGGCGGGCATCAGGGGGACTGGCCCTGCAGGGCATCTACAGAACGAGCAGACATGAAGATATGCTGGCAAAGCGAGAACAGCTCCTCAGGGTTCCTGAGGGATTCCAGCTTGCCGGTCCAGAGCAAGGATCGCTGCTTGAGACAAAGGAGTTCTCCTCCTCTGCCGCAGAATCCACTTTCACCAAGTCCATGGAGCTGCTGGGGTTCAGCCTGAGCGTTTCTGCCAAATCCTCATTCTGGGGGATTAATCTGGGAGGGAGTGTAGATCACAGCAGCTCCTCGCAGTCAGAGGACACCCACGAGTCTCACTCTGAGCAGAGCTACTTTTGCATCACCAAGTACCAGTACATCCCTCTGGCCTCCTGCTACTTCCAAAGGCATCAGCTTCGCCTCTCAGATGCGGCTCTGCAAGAGCTGCAAGACATGGAGCAGCAGCTTTTGAGCCTCCCTCAAGAAGACAAGGCCCCCCTACTGAATAGATGTGAGATGTTCTTCAGCAGGTTTGGGTCCCATGTAAATCACGGTCCCCTTCACTTTGGGGGGATATTCTGGTGGAAGGCGTCTACAGAAGGATTCCGAGCAAAGCAGCAAGAAGAGGTGAAGCGACAAACTTCTGAAGTACTGAACAGCCTTGTCAGGAAGAGCTATGGTGACTTCCTGGCAAATGCTGGAGGGGCCCTGGAAATTTCTAAGTCCAGCTCAAAGGCTTCTGTCCTGGGGAAAGCCAGAGAGCGTTCCCATACAGGGATTCAGGTCTCCATGGTCAACACAGGGGGCCCAGCAGACACAGGTTCCCTTCCTCAGTGGAAAACAGGGCTTGTGTGTGATAACACAACGTGGTGTGTTATCGACCGTGGCTTTGAGCTGATCCCAGTGTGGGACATCATCCTGTACAATCACGGCAAGGATTTTAAAACCGTAGATCAGATGAGCAGAGCCCTCAGGGCTGCGTACAAAGCTCTGACAAATCAGGGCATCGTCATCACTTTTGGAGAGGAACTGGGCAGTGCAGTGCAAGAGGCCAAAGATTTCATGGCAACTGTGAAGGCCTGGGAGGTGACGAAAGTGGATGAAAGGAATCTGCGAAGGCTGATGGAGCTAAAAGATGATCTGAATGCAAAAACCAGGAACCCCAGTGTGTGGATCAACGTGTGCCTGTCAGACAAAGCCCTGCAGGACTTCCTGGTGAACACTGTGCGGAGTTGCCAGAAGTCACGTCCAGAAAACACCACCACTATCAAGGTAATGTTGAAAAGTCTCCTGAATCCTCATATCTACTCTGTCAAGGACTTCCCTGATGCTTCCTTAATTATGCAATGGGTCTTTCACACTGACCACCCGCTTCCCAGATCTCCCAAAGTCTCTGAGCTTCAAGAGCTCATCAAAACACTGCAGCAAATGAAAGAGCACATCCATGCTGTCACCTACGCACCAGGAAGCTCTGCTTCTGCTGTTCATGAAGCAAAGATAGAAGCCACCCAGACCAGCAGCCTGGCCATTTATTCCTTACTCCAGTCTCTCCAGGAACAGGCTCAGAAGGACATGGAACTGTTGGTGCTCTTGTATGTGACCAGCACAGGGTACCAGGTGGAAAGCAGCACTTTTCAGCACCTCCTTGGACATCCAGAAATTCAGTACATGGCCGAGGAAATGGAAGCTGCACATGTGCAGTATATGAACCTGAAGGAGCAAGATGCCGACAGAGCTGAGGCCTTCCTCCTGCTGACGGGTCTGACTGTGACACCTGAAAGTCAAGAGCTGTCCCTTGAGCAGAAGAGGGAGCGTTTGGTTTTCATGGAAGATCACATGAAAGGCTTGTGGTCCACACGGATAAAGAATCTCCTCAAGAAGCACAGTGGAAGTGGAGATTGGGAGAGGCTGGAACAGGACTTGGACTCCTTGATCAATGGGTTTTTGGATGACAAATGGGATGAACAGAGGATGCAGAACATACACAGAGACCTGAAAGACATTTTTCCAACACCTGAGGCCCCCAGTCAGTCCCAAACGGAGTCAGACAGCAGCGAGTCCAAAGCAAATGAAGCCATTGCAAACCAGGAGTTCTTCCAGTTGCTCAAGTGCCTTGGACTGGAAGGCCACTATCCAAGGAAAATGGGGATGGGAGATTTCCTCACCATCTCCAAGACATCTCTGCAGGACAGCCAGCCCAGCCAGGACAAGGAACTGCCACTATACTTCTTGCAAAAGCTTTTAACTGTGGATTACCAGGTGAGGTACCTGACTTGCTGGGAAAGGAGCAATCCAGGCCTTGCACCTGTGACACAAAGCAGAGAGCAAGAACTACAACAATCAGACTCCTTCGAAATCTTTCATGATGATTTGGAGGAAGCATCCCGTGAACGTGCAAGCAGGGACAGCCATGTGCACCCCATGGACCTGCAGATGGCCATTTTCCATTGTGCTGATGACTTCCTGAGACAGACCCTGGCAACCAAGCTGGCGTTCTGCCAACTGGCGCTGCCTCTGCTGGTGCCCAACCCAAGCACTTCATGCATTGAGTTCCCGCTCTACACCCTCAGCCAAATTCAAAGGAGCTGGAAAGAGGTGGACAAGTCAGGAAATCATGCCCAAACAAAGAGTTTCAACAACAAACTCATCTTTCAGGCACAGACACCCATTGTGTCCTTCATCCGCATTGGCAGCTCAGCCTCCTCCTCCAAGTCTCAGCTTCTCAACGCTCTGCTCAGCAAACGCAAGCACGACACTTTCTTCCACCGCCACTGCAGAGGCAGCACCAGAGAGCGTTTGCTGATGGAAGGGCTGGTGGAGATCGCCTGGTACTGTCCTCGTGGAAGTGCCAATGACACCTTTGAGCGCTGCGTGGCTTTCTGTAACCTGCATGGAGACGCCAGGGATCACGGAGCACAACTGCAGTTCCTGCAGGAGATATCTGCTGTCAACGTGGCTCTTGTGTCTGACTGGGAGCACATGGACAAGAAGGGGAAAAAGCTTCTGCAGGACCTGTGGCAGTCACAAAGGCCTTTGGTTTGTCTTCTCACGGAAAAAGAGAACGTTGCAGCTGGACAAGCCAGCAAAAACATAACAATAGGGATCAAGAACAGAAACGAAGCAGAACTGATGGACCAACTGACCAAGACAATTGGGAATCTCCTGGAAGGTTCTAAGCCATGTTTTAGCCTGGAGGATTGCGTGGACAAAGCTCGCCAGCATGGATTCATAGTGGATGCAGATCGAGCTGCGTGTGTGACAGCCAAAGCAAAGGCAAAGGAGCTGGTGGAGCTTCTGAAGAAAGAGAAGCTGTCTGAGATCAAATCCCGGCTGCTGCCACTTCAAGGAAAGCTGTGGCACCAGTGGTGCCAAAAGGACAAAGAACTCAGTCGCTTGCAGGAGAAGAGGAACAAGAGCATCGAGCTGCATCGCAGCCAAATTGAAAACGAGAAGGCAGGAATAAGAGAAAAGCAACTTGAGCAAGCTTTCCCTCTCAACGCACTGATGAAATCATTCCTTGGCGTTCTCCAGGTCCAGCCAGCAGATAACAAGAAATACTTCCTGCACTGGATGAAAGTCTTTATGGATGGGCTGTCTTGTGGTCGCCTTGAAGATCTGAGGGGAGACTATCACAAGTTATGGTCTGAAAACCTGAAAGGAAAGAAACACCAGGAAAAAACCCATGTCAGTGCTGAGTTGTTGAGTCGCTTGGATGCCCTCTCTGATGAAATCAACGATTCATCCATTGGCCTGGAGCACCTTCTGAGGGAGGTAGGGCAGATTTATGAAGCTCTGCAATTATTGAACTCCACAAATGAGAGTATTGTCAAACTGCCAGAAATTGCAGCAGAGCTGATGGTTTCAGGGTACCCAGTGGAGCTCATGGATGGGGACGCTTCTTACCTGCCCTTGCGCTGGGTGGGAGCAATCTTTGACAGCTTAATTAAGAGGCTGGGGGACAAACGAGTGTTTGTGCTCTCCGTGCTCGGCATCCAGAGCACAGGCAAGTCCACCCTGCTGAATGCCATGTTTGGTCTGCAGTTCAACGTCAGCGCAGGGAGATGCACCCGCGGGGCCTTCATGCAGCTCATCCCAGTGGGCGAGGAGCTGCAGCAAGACTTGGGCTTTGATTTTGTGCTGGTGGTTGACACAGAAGGACTTCGTGCTATCGAGATGGTCAATAAACAGTCCCTGAACCATGACAACGAGCTGGCCACCTTTGTCATTGGTGTTGGCAACTTGACTGTGATCAATATCTTTGGAGAAAATCCATCAGAGATGCAAGATGTTCTCCAGATTGCTGTGCAGGCTTTCCTGAGGATGAAGCAAGTCAATCTTTCCCCAAGCTGCTTCTTTGTCCACCAAAATGTAGAACAAGCAACTTCACAGGAGCAGAACATGGAAGAACAAAGGTGTTTGCAGGAAAAGCTGGATGAAATGACTGTGGTAGCTGCTCAGCAGGAATTCTTTGACACGTCCTCCTTCAGCGATGTCATTGGTTTTGATGTGAACACCCACATTCACTACTTTGCTCACCTGTGGGAAGGAAACCCCCCAATGGCACCACCCAACCCCACCTACAGCCAGAATGTCCAGCAACTCAAGAGCAAAATCCTCCAGGCTGCCAAGAAGCAGTCACAGCGCAGCATTTTGAGGCTCTCAAGCCTGAAAGATCGTATTGGTGACCTCTGGAATGCTTTGCTGAATGAAAACTTTGTGTTCAGCTTCAAGAATTCCCTGGAGATTGCTGTGTACAGGAGACTGGAAAGTGCCTATAGTCGGTGGACCTGGAGGCTGAGGAGTCACATCTTAGATGTACAAATGAGACTGGACAACAAAATTCGGAATGGGGACTTGCAGAATGTCACCAGAGAATACCTTGAAGGGCTGGTGCAAGAGACAAGTGATGCCATTGAGAAAGAAGTGGAAAAGTATTTCAGGGAAGACAAAGACCGTGAGACACTGGTCCAGTGGAAATCAAGCACAGAGCTGAAGCTGAAAGAACTAAAAGAGACTCTTCTTCGTGAAACAAAAAAGAAATGTGAGAATCTCATTGAGCTACAGAAGGAGCACAGGAAACTGGATGCCAGGAAGTTGGAATATAAAGATGAGCTCCTGAGAAGGAGTTGGGAGCTGGCTGTGAGTCTGAAGGGGAAGAGCCTCAGTGAGAGAGAACTGAAGGACAACTTTACTCTTGTCTGGAACCAGTGGATTGCTGAAGTGTCCCGTGCTGCTCGTCCTCTGGAACAGGTGGATATTGATGCAGAAATTGAAGACATCCTTGTAGAGCAGTTTAAAGAGCCAGGTTTTCATGCACGGATCAGGTCATTTCCCAGAGGCAGAGTGTTTTCTTTTGATCCAGAGAAACACATCATGAAGAAAAAGTATTTAGGCTTTATCCCAGATCCCAGGAGCCTTTCCAATGCTGATGTGATCAACTTTAAGCACATCACAGACAACATCATAGCACGTGTGAGAGCAAACATTTCTAAGAAGGAAGAGGAGAAACGTGATTACAGTCGAAATTTTATTCATGAAATATTCAATGAAGTACAGAAAGGTGTGAACTCTGTCCCCAGCAATGCAACCTGTACTTTTAACAGAGAGTACAGCATGGATTTGTCTCTCTATCTGTGCAGAATGGCAGCAGAAAGTTTTAAAGCCATGCACGAAGCATTCCAAAAGGCAAATGACCCAGTTGTGTACCTGAGCAGCAAGAGAGACTATTTCTTCCAATCTTTCCGGACTTCCTGCCAAGGAGCCACTTCAGTCAACTGTTTTGCTGTTTTCCTTTGTGACAAGATTGAACCAGCTCTTCACCAGGCAGTCTATGAGAGGACAGCTAAAGACATCGCTGAGGACATGCAGGGCAAATTCCCAGATTTCAGGGGCAGCAGAGCCAATCTGGAAGTTTGCATCCTGAGATACCTGGCAGAACAGGAAAATTTTGAGTATTTCAAGCAGTACCTTAGGTCTCCAAAACAGTTTTGTGAGTGGTACATTAAGGAACAAGTTAAAAAGCACTGTTTAGATGGCAGTAAGAGGCTCAGGGTGTTTTTAGATTCCTCCCTAAATCTTCTCTATCAAAACATCCTGTCAGCTGTTTCATTATCAACCCAAATTGTCAAAATAAGAAAAGACAGAGAAGGCAAAGTCTCTCTCTGGCTGGATGAATTTTGCAAGTTGATCACAGAGGTGATCAACTTGCCCAGAAGTGACCTGAAGGGCATCGAGCACCTGGAGGTCACAGACATTGAGTTCCTGAGCAGGGCCATGACAAAAGCTCTGGATGATCTGAGGAAAGGCTCATGGAAGAATTTGCTGGTGCTAAACTGAGCTCATTCCAAGGCAGC